>NC_136506.1:29509166-29689166 GCF_053919585.1 Euprymna scolopes
AATCAGCTTCACAGCATAATCACATCGACACATCAATTCTTGTTAGAACACCAAAGTTAAGTAACATTGAGCCTTGATTAGTACCAGACCCTGTATGTAGGAGGACACTGACATCTTGCTACAAGAACTGCAAAAGTCTAACATCGTCATCTTCCCTGCTGGGGATATACAAGCTTCTAGGAACCATTTGTAAGTGTGAACAAAGCCAATTTAACCTGCCTAGGGTGAGTGGTACTTCAGTTTTTGTGTGTGTGTGAAGGGGAGGTTATGGGAATATTAGTTATCATCTGTTGTAAGGCTTTAGATTTCAACCTCCAGAAGACTGTCACTTAGAACTGATTCTTAACCAATGCCATTACCTGTGATACCTCGTGTCCATGGAGGAGAATTCTAGTATGAATATGAGATAAAAACTACCACTTCTGTTTGAATCTTGATTTTGGCTAGAAAATTCTCAAGTTGGAAAAGATGCGCCTGAAAATGTGTATGGATTATCTCTCTCATACCATTCCCTTTACTGCAACCTCCTACTACCATACTAACAAGCAGTCTGAAAAGTCTTTAAAGTTTATACACATGTCTGAGTAAATTCTTTTTGTTAACTTTGCCATTATCTCTTTGTGCATAATATATGAAAAAGGTTACATTACTTGATACGTTCTGAATATAGGAAGCAAGATTAGAATAATAGTGCGAATAATCTAAATAAAATTTCTACCTTGTTTGATTTACACCAGGTTTTAACAGTATTTGATATTTTAAAATAATTGGTCGGTCATGCAGAACTTTGAATCTCAAGCTGTTAAGAATTGAACCATTTTACAAAGAACAGTAAGGCACTTTTTTCATTACAGTAAACAATTTCATCAAGTTAAGCAACATGTGTGTAGAAAAACTAAATTTGTTTTCAATTGTAGTTGTAAATTGTATTAGTAATATTTGGATTTATTTTTTTAGAGACGAGAATTGATTATTCGTATTATTTGGATTTTTCGGACCACTGTTCTCATCTGGAGTGCTATTTTCACAATGTTTTTGTCGATGTAATCTTCGACTTTTTTAAGTGCATTTTGTCAAACTCGGAAATCTGCACAGAATTTTGAACGGAATCCTTCATTTAATCAAGTAGGGTAGCGTGCTCTCATCAAGTCAGCAATGATTGAGTAGAAGTTGTAAATAATATGCAATGACCCGTGATATAGCAAATAAAATACTTGATAACATTAATTTGTAAAGTTATACTCTTCTGGAGGTTGAAGGTTCAATCCTCAGTGTGGTTAACACTCAAAATACTATTGCAAAATCCAGTCATAATTCTCGAGCACTTGTTGATGTGAAAGTCCCCCACAAAATCTCATATTCACTACAAGATTTGGTTTTAAATCGGGTTTTAATAATTTTTCATGACAAAATACTTTAGTGGAATATTGAAACTAAAAAAGAAATAATTTTTCGCCCAAGGAGAATATTGAAACTAAAAAATAAATAATTTTTCAGCTAAGTAGAATATTGAAACAAAAAAAAATAATTTTTCAGCGAAGTAGAATATTGAAACAAAAAAAAATAATTTTTCAGCGAAGTAGAATATTGAAACAAAAAAAAATAATTTTTCAGCAAAGTAGAATATTGAAACAAAAAAAATTTTTTTTCACCCAAGTAGAATATTGAAACAAAAAAAAATTTTTTTCACCCTAGTAGAATATTGAAAAAAACAAATTTTTTTTTTAACTTGTTGTAGGCAGAAGGATGTTCATTTTTTTTTAAATTTAAATTAAAGATTAAGTAAAATATAATTTAAAAAAATGCAATACAAATTAGAAAAGTATTTCTTGCAAGTTATGAAAATGGTTCAACAAAATGCTTATTATAAACTTTAAAAATGAAGGTACAAGATTTGATTTGAAATTCATCAATGCACATTTATAAACTCTACAAATGAAAATATAAAAATTTAATTTAAATTGAATCTGAAAACTACCTTCGATTTATGTTTGTTAAGTACATTTTGCATTTATAAAATATCTATATATATATAAAAGGCAAATGCAGCGTGCACATTTTTGTATATCTTACAAAGGCTTTTTATGCTGCGGTTCTTGGGGAGGGGGGTTATTACTATCGCTTAGAAGTGTTTATATACCCCCTAGATAATAGTATCTAGGATTTGGGAACGTGCGTCGCGTTTAGATTTATTTACATCGACTTTTATAAAAATCGTGCTATTTCGCTGTGTCACCTGTTTGTCCTGCTTTTTAGTATAAATAAAGTGAAACTAAATTCAAACAGTGCTTGTTCTCGGCCTTCGCAGCGGAACGTCCAGAAGGCAATCAGCTTTTGATCAACGCAGTGGAAAACTTATATCAGACAATTGCTTTCATATGGACACCCCTATTTTTTATGGGGAGCTGGTTTTCGACCCAACATCTTGGGGAAACTAAATCAAAACAAACTTGACTGTAGGATTGATATTTGACCTAATTCACTTTTTAGTTAATTCATCACGTTTTTTTTTTTTTTTTTTTTTTTTTTCCGCTTTCGCCTCAAGGATTTGAGTTCGCCCCCCCCCCTCAAACTTTTTTTTGTTTTTCAAACACCTGGGCACCACCGGACGATTCGTTTTTTTTTTTTTTTTTTTTTTTTTTTAGAACTTTTAACATAGTTTGTTTTTATAATATTCAAACAGGGTCATTACTTCGCTTTGTAATCATTTTACCCCCCTCCCACGCCTCTAAAAACCCGGGCAATGCCGGGTACTCCCGCTAGTCTATATATATAAAAGCAAAAATGTGTGTATGTATGTTCGCTTTTTGTGCATGTCCGCAAAAGGATTTTTTTCGGCGGCTTCTTGAAGCCGTCGCTCATTTTTTAAACTTTTTATATCACATCGAAATCATAATATCTACGAGTTACGAAGGGAGGTCGCCCATCTATTTAATTTGCCCGACTTTGAAACGTTAAATATTCGACATTTTGGGATCGCCGCATATTGCTTTCGTTTTTCGGTATGAAAAAAAACGAAACTCGATTCGAATTTCTGGCCCACGGCCAGTGGTCTCTATAAAGCGATGTAACGTTTGGTCAATGTTGGCTTACCGTCGTCATATCAGATGGTTGCTTTCATTTCTAGATGAGACACTCCACTAATAAACGGGGGAGCTGGTTTTCCCCAAAGTTAGGTAAAAGCAAACAAACCAGGTTATTGACCTCATTAAAAAACTGTCCCGCAGAAAATGTTAACTGCTGAATAGCTATTGCTTACGTCGTCGTCGTAACATTCGCACAAAATGTTAACTCTACGACTTCCACTTGACGCCATTAAGTGCGGGCGCCTGTCAATTCTCTTCTTACTTAATTCAAACATCTTTCAGTAACTCATTCTGGCTGGCCGAGCGGTTAATGTGTCATGTTTTTTGTTTTTTTTTTACATTTTATTTTCCAACTTCCCCTCAGTGCTTCGGGTTCGATCCTACCAACTT
Organism: Euprymna scolopes; assembly: GCF_053919585.1. Classification (NCBI taxonomy): domain Eukaryota; kingdom Metazoa; phylum Mollusca; class Cephalopoda; order Sepiida; family Sepiolidae; genus Euprymna; species Euprymna scolopes. The sequence goes on from NC_136506.1 coordinate 29,512,643, forward strand.
ACCAAAACTTTTTTTAACCCCCCCCCCGTTTCTTTTTTATTTAAGTGCACGCACACCTTGTAACACCCGGGCAACGCCAGGTACTCCCTGCTAGTTACTAATAAAAAGAAAAATTACAAGACTTTCATTTGGCACCTTCTGACGTTTTCCATAAACCGACTGGATAATTCTGACGATATCATAGTCCTAATACTGCATTAGTACCAAGAAATCAATTTTAACTCTTATGATACGAGTTACCATATATGTTAAATTATATTCTGCCAATAAAATGCTACATGTAAAAATGAAATGATAGAAAATGTCCAATGATTTGAAAAGATCAAGAATTCCTAATCTGCAACCTTTTTTTTTTTTCAAATATTTTTATTTGATTTTTTTTTTTTTTTAAATATTTTTATTTGATTTTTTTTTTTTTAAATATTTTTATTTGATTTTTTTTTTTTAATATTTTTATTTGATTTTTTTTTAAATATTTTTATTTGATTTTTTTTTCAAATATTTTTATTTGATTTTTTTTTCAAATATTTTTATTTGATTTTTTTTTTTCAAATATTTTTATTTGATTTTTTTTAAAAATATTTTTATTTGATTTTTTTTTTAAATATTTTTATTTGATTTTTTTTTAAATATTTTTATTTGATTTTTTAAAAAATATTTTTATTTGATTTTTTTAAAAAATATTTTTATTTGATTTTTTTTTTTTTAGTTTATTTTCATTTTATATGCAGTAAACAATTTTCTTGTTTTTTGTGATGATTTATTTTATTTTTTTTAAAAATATTCTTTGACGTTTGTATCATTCAAGCTTAGCTGTTATTCTCAAAACGTTTCGGCCGATGTAACCTCCAAATTTCTTTATGTATATCATGTGGAACTTGGGAATCCACACAAAATTTCAAATGGAACCCTTTATTTGATCCGCAGGGGTAACATGCTTTCATTCGGTCAGCCATGACCGGGTGGAAATCTTAAATAATTTGATGTCGTATTCTTAGTATTTTGGGTAGCAGGACAAAGTCAAAACAAAAGTAAGGCGCCTCCTTCTCTCCACTAGTCTGTGGGAGACCCTTGGGGATGGTCAAGAACCCACTTAGCCCTCCGATCAGGGTAAGATGAGGTTATGAAAAAGCAGGTGACTGATGTAATACAGATGCAAACAGAAATAATTCTGTTCATGGTTTCGTGTTTCGTTTTGCTGAGCAGAAGATACCTCTGGGTACAATAATCAGGACAATCGCCCAGTATTGGCACTGCTCGGACAGAAAGAAACTGCAACCTACTGTCTGCACAACTACAAAGAAAGCTATAGCGATACATAAGGGTCTTTATTCGAGAAACAGCGTGAATAGGGTTCTGGATTACCATGATACACAATTGGCACCTGATCATCATCGAACTACTCTCCGACAACCAGCAAAGAATAATGAGAGGGATCGTGGGTTAAAGAAGCAGAGGATGACAGTGAGAAACATACGTTGACAGTCTGAATACCTGGACAACATAAAAAATCATGAGCAACAATGAATTCATGGATGCCTCGGGGAAGAGAGATAGATGGTGTGCCATAGCCGTCAATGCCTGAACCTGAATGAATGAATGAATGAGGAATAAAACTTCAACTTCTAGAATGTCATTTAGAACTGAATTTTATTTGGTATTTTATCTTCTATGCCACGGATCCCTAGTTTGACGAGATACACTTGAAGTAGGTCGGAGGTTACATCGGCCGAAACATTGTGAGAATATCACTCAAGATGAGAACAGTAGTCTGAACAATCCAAATTATCAGTCTTCATCTCCAAACTTCAGAAACGAAATTCTTTGACGTATTTGCACGGATTATTATTTTTTTGTTTTATTTTATTTTTGATTAAATTCTGTTTGTTTATTTTTTTATTTGTTTTCTTTATTCTTTTTTACAATCTATGCTGTTATTTTTTGTTTTGTTTCGTTTGAACTCCGTTGATGATCACATGTTTTTTGTCTGCTGTGATTTGAGTTAAAGCTGTTGGAAAAAAGTCAGATTCTGAACCAATGAGATGATCCATTTTCCCCGGCAGACAGTGTGGAACAATTGATGACAGTTTGTAGCTCGAGCAGATCGGGAGATCTTTAGCTGACCCGAAATGAACTGACCTCCAGTGACTAGCAGTGATGTTTAGCAAAATAGAAAGAAAGTCTTATTCTAACATTGAATAAACACGTTTTGGTCGACGTAACCTCCGACCTTCTTCAGGTGTATGTTGTCGAACTCGGGGAATCTGGACGAAATTTTGAATGGAATCCATGCAAGAACCTTTGGTGCAGTAGTTAGAGTACTTGGAAAAATCAGTTGTAAAAGTGACTTTCTCCATAAGGTTGAAAGTTCAATTCTCAGTGTGGGCGACTGAAAAATACAATTGAAAATTACTTGGGACCTCTCTCAAATGATGGCTGATGGAATGAGAGCATGTTACCCCCGTGAAGTAAATTTCGTTCAAAATTCCGTCCAGATTCCTGAGTTTGACAGAAACATTCCAAAGTTTGACAAGATACACCTAAAGAAGGTTGGAAGTTACATCAACCGAAACGTTGTGAAAGATGACGCTGAATATAATAACAGTAGTGCGAAGAATCCAAATAATATGAATGACCAATCCTCATCTCAAAAATTCAGAAACGTAATTTAATAACAACTTTATTGGTTAATAAGTATGGAGAAACGGTTGGTCCTGAGAAAACGACAAAAGATTCGACAGTTCTGTAGGAAGGTAAGAGTTCATGTGTGCACCATATTGAAGTCTGGATCCGACGATAACCATGCTGGATTATTTATCTCCTCATCTTTAGTCAAACTGTGGGTCAAAGACCCGGTGGGTTCTTTTGCGTTCTAAGAGAGTAGTTGAGAATAGGTCCGTGCTGCCTGAAGATGTTAGTCAGAGAGAGAGAGAGAGAGAGAGAGAGAGAGAGAGAGAGAGAGAGATGCCATGGTTTAACCTTTGTGTTCATCTCCCCAGAGATATGGCATCTGATTAGGTCAACCCAAAGATAAGTTGATTGCTAGCACCAATTGACACGGAATTTGCAAACCAAAGTGTTATATAGTGGATTTCGATATAAGCAAAATAATAAATATGAGGTTGAATAATTAATCAAACGGGTTGGGTAACAATGAAGTTTAATACAAAACAAAAATATAGTCCAATGAAGGTTCATCCATTTTTCTTAATTACACCTTGTCTCGGCAGCCGAGTTTAACGCATATCTTATTTTTCTGTTATTAATATTATTGGAATTCTTTCCTCTTTTCCTTGTACCTATTTGTGAATTATCCCATGGATTTCAGCCATTTGGATTATTTTGGACCATCTTCCAATTACGCGATTTCCTTGGGTTTTACTTGTGCGAATGGAAATTTAACTAACTTTCTTGGATTTACATTTTTGGATTTTACCGTCATTGGATACTTTACCTTTCACCAGACTATCCATTCATGTGAAATCACCTTTTTCTCCACCCTATTCCCTCTGTTTCACTTTATTTGTTATCAAGTAATATCTTTGACTTACTTGCAGTTTCATCAAATACTTTTGCAAGTAAAATCCGATCCCGCATTTTGCTAATTCCTACCCTCTGATGAGAAGGAAAGTACTTCTTCGAAACTCTGCGGATTAAGGACTATCCACTTATTTAGTGTTTCCTTTTCAAATTAAATGTTTTTAACTCTTTTTCAAAGTGTTTTTTAAACATGTTTTATTAACTATTTGCTCTTATATATATATATATATATATATATATATATATATATATATATATATATATATATATATATATATATATATGTGTGTGTGTCAGTGGTTAAGTGTAGAAGACTTTTTTACTGCCATCGCGCATGGAGTTCCTTTCTTTCTTTTTCACTGTCTGTATGTCAACTCTTCCTTTTCTATTTTTATTTCAGTCATTGAATAAGAATAGAAGAAATGTTTGTGAATAGAAAACCACTGCACACAACAGCGTTGGGGGGGGGGGTCGAAAGAAAGATGCACATGGCTTCTCAACCGAATGGACGCTGTTTTTAATCTTAAGAAAAAATTTGTAGCAGTTATGGATTGTGTGCATGTGATCATCGTCTGAATAACTAAATTTACATTTCATCTATCGTATGATATGAAGGGCAGTTGTCTATGTATTTGTGTATGTGTATGTGTGTCCAGCTAAAAATAAAAAATTGCAGAAAGATAATAAAATAATAATAAAATAAATAATAAAATAATAAAATAATAATAAAATAATAAGTCGATAATATAAAAATATATATGTCGATAATAAAAAAATGTTAGTCGATAATAAAAAATGTTAGTCGATAAAAAAAATAAGTCGATAATAAAATAATAATAAAATAAATAATAAAATAAATAATAAAATAATAATAAAATAAATAATAAAATAATAATAAAATAAATAATAAATAAATAATAAAATAATAATAAAATGAATGATAAAATAATAATAAAATAAATAATAAAATAATATAAAAATATATATGTCGATGATAAAAAAAAATGGTAGTCGATAAAAAAAATAAGTCGATAATAAAATAATAATAAAATAAATAATGAAATAATAATTGGCATTATACTGGATCTAAAATTTAGGGGGAAAAATCCATTCTTTGACCTTTATGCTTTTATGGTTTTATAACAAAGGGAAGTAACTCTGATATTTTTATCATGTAGTTGCTTTTATATTGACATTTAGATAGAGAAAAAGAGCTAGAAGTTTTGATAGAAATATGTGACATTTCTGCACCAAGTAATACCGAGTAACCCTGCTAGTCTGTTATAAAAATTGCTTTAAAAATATTTTATTGAAAAAAAAAAAAAAAAAACTCCAGTGAACAAAACGGGATTGATGTTAAGGTTATGCTTGTATCCTAACTCATATCGAACTGTGAACGAAACCTAGCCTTTAACTGAGGATTTTACTATTTTTGTATGACAAATTTAGGCATGATAACTGCTCCTGCTGGTTCTTTTTTCTTTTCTTTTCTTTTCTTTCTTTTTTGACATTTATATATATTTTTAAAATATTTCCCCTAAGTTGGAAAAATAATTTTTTTTTTTTGAAAGATCTTTAATAGAAAATAAAAACAAAAACAAGTCATGCCAGTTTGTATAAATTAAAATCGATTGCTTCTTATTCAATTTCTTTGTACTTGCTTAAAAAAATCAAGAGTTTATTTTTGGCGAATATCTTTTGAGTTTTTGCTATAAAATGAACTCTATCCCATATAATTTTTATGGCTGAGTATTGTGATTAAACTCGTTTTGTTGTTTACATGTCACAATTGCATGATTATAGAACCAACAGCAACCAGTGGTCGTACCTGGTTGTCTGCCGTCACAATTGCTGAAATGATGTGTCTAAGTTACACGAATATAGAATCAACAGTAACAGTTGTCATGCTTTTGTCGGGCCTAAATTTGTCCTACATAAATAGTAAAGCTGCTTTAACTGTATTGGGAACGCACCCCTATTACTAGGAATAATGAACTATTCCATGATGTCACTTCCGTCCATGACATCACTTCCGGTAATGGAAAGCGGCTTACGAAAGAGTCGGTAACAGACACGCGAAGCGGATGGTCGTTCTCAGCTAGTCCTGCAAAGATATTGTTCGATTTCCACTTTTATGTATTTTTGTTAATACATATTTATTTAAGAAAGAAAGAAAAAGATTATAAAAAAAGAACGTGTGCACAAACTGGGAATCACGTAAGGGAAGGGCAGAGATGGACGCATTATGCAAGGTGGCTGATAACGATAGGAAAAGACCTGTGAATAAATCTTGGTTGTTTCACTAAAAAAATAGTGAGTGAAGTTATTCCTTTCTTGTGTTCCTTGCGACGGAGTCTACAACGTACTGGGTCCTTATATAATGACAACTTAACAGTGATCTTGCAATGGAACCTTAAACGCGACACACTGATGTGCACACTGCTTTGTAAGAAGACGCAGTAAAAGCAAAGCGATCTTTTTTAAGCAAGGGTCACCACTTATCAAGGCCTAAGAGCCACTCGAGGAAAAAAGAAAAAGAAAAGTAGAACTGAGTCTTAGGCTAACCATGAACCTGATGAACCAATTACTAGTCTTTCCCTCTTAGACATCATCAAAGAAAGGCTCTTTAATCTGTCAGATTGCATACTGTCTACTTAGCTCCAACCCCTATCCCATCACCACAGTGTAGTATTCCTGTGAGGTTTTATAAGTACTTCAATATAATGCTCTCTGACGAACTTGCTAGTCTGCTGCCCCTCAACATAAATACACGTGATCAACCTGACAGCTAAATATCATCCCTTCACTGAAAACGACAATGTTGTAGTTGGCTGATAATTGCTTCATTAATTTAAGTATTTTCTTTCACGGATAGGTAGCTCTGGAAAAGAAACCTTACCCGTGGCAGTTTCACTTAGTTTCAGGTAGGGAGAAAGGGGAATTGATAGCGATTGTAGATAAACGAGCTTTAGTTAAGAATTTTTTACAAGGGAGAAACATAGATTGGGTCTCAGCTGAGCAGCTACCATAAAAATAACGATATATCAGAGAAAACCCCAATAACCTCTCTTCTGTGAGAAACAAGCTGTAAGAAAAAAAAAAAAAAGAGGACATTCCCACTAGATTTTGAAGTCGATTTTTTACTCTGTCAAGGCAGGAAATATGTGGTAATGGTACTTCATCTTTGTCAACTGTTATCATATCCAGTTTTCTAACTTGGATGAGTTTGTTCATTTTTACTTTTATGCTTGAAACACTTATTTAGTTTTTTGATTGTGCTTTTTTTATCTTTGTATATTTTTTAGATGAGGATTGATAATTTGGATTATTTGGACTACAATTCACATCTTGAGTATTATTCTCACAACGTTTCAGTTTTTGTAACCTCCGACCTTGATCCTTTGCATAACAAATAAATTATGAGGAAAAATTCAGTTCTACATGAAATTTTCTGGAGGTTGAAGGTTCAATCCTCAGTGCAGGTGATATTAAGAATACGATTGTGAATGACTTAAGTCATGGTTGATGGAATGAGAGCATGATACTTCTGACTGTCTTCAGGTGTATTTTGTTGAACTCAGGGAATCTTTCTGTCGAACTTGAGAATCTTTCTGCCAAACTTGGGAATCTTTCTACCAAACTTGGGAATCTTTCTGCCAAACTCTGGAATCTTTCTACCAAACTCTGGAATCTTTCTGCCAAACTCTGGAATCTTTCTGCCAAACTCTGGAATCTTTCTGCCAAACTCTGGAATCTTTCTACCAAACTCTGGAATCTTTCTGCCAAACTCTGGAATCTTTCTGCCAAACTCTGGAATCTTTCTACCAAACTCTGGAATCTTTCTACCAAATTTGGGAATCTTTCTGCCAAACTCTGGAATCTTTCTACCAAACTCTGGAATCTTTCTGCCAAACTCTGGAATCTTTCTGCCAAACTCTGGAATCTTTCTGCCAAACTCTGGAATCTTTCTACCAAACTCTGGAATCTTTCTGCCAAACTCTGGAATCTTTCTGCCAAACTCTGGAATCTTTCTACCAAACTCTGGAATCTTTCTGCCAAACTCTGGAATCTTTCTGCCAAACTCTGGAATCTTTCTACCAAACTCTGGAATCTTTCTGCCAAACTCTGGAATCTTTCTACCAAACTCTGGAATCTTTCTACCAAACTCTGGAATCTTTCTACCAAACTCTGGAATCTTTCTGCCAAACTCTGGAATCTTTCTGCCAAACTCTGGAATCTTTCTGCCAAACTCTGGAATCTTTCTACCAAACTCTGGAATCTTTCTGCCAAACTCTGGAATCTTTCTGCCAAACTCTGGAATCTTTCTACCAAACTCTGGAATCTTTCTGCCAAACTCTGGAATCTTTCTGCCAAACTCTGGAATCTTTCTACCAAACTCTGGTATCTTTCTGCCAAACTCGGGAATCTGTACAGACTTTTGGAGGAAACTCTTTATTTAATCCTAGGGGGTAGCATGCTCTGTAAGTAGAGGTCTTAAGTAATTCACAATTGTATTTTGACTCTCCCCCTTCACTGAGGCTTGAACCATTAACCTCCAGAAGAGTGTAACTTTACAACTAAATTTTACCAAGTATCCATTATATTACAAGTCATGGCAGATGAAACAAGAGTGTGCTACCCCCGTGGATTAAATAAAGGGTTCCATTTGAAATTCACTGCAGATTCCTGAGTTTGACAGATTCCCAAATTTGATAGAAAGAGTCCAGAATTTGACAAGATGCACCTGAAGAAGGTCGGAGGTTACATTGGCCAAAATGTTGTGAAAATAGCATTCAAGATGAGAACTGTAGTCTGAATAATCCAAATAATCCAAACTATGCTGTTTTATTTACTAAAAGAGTGGCATCTCTCTAGATTTGGCAACAGTAATCTATCTTAGGACATGTTTAACTCCTTTTTGTTTATTATCATGTCTAGTTTCCTGGCTTAGATATGTATGCCCATTTGTACCTCCATGTCCAAGTACTTTATTAACATTGTGCCATTTAATTTAGTAAAGTTTTAGTTTGTTAACATTGTGCCATTTAATTTAGTAAAGTTTTAGTTTGTTAACATTGTGCCATTTAATTTAGTAAAGTTTTAGTTTGTTAACATTGTGCCATTTAATTTAGTAAAGTTTTAGTTTGTTAACATTGTGCCATTTAATTTAGTAAAGTTAATATTAAAGTTAAAAGCAAAAAATTGACCAAACAGACAAGGTGAAAATGTTTTGGTGTAAAAGAGTAAAAAAAAAAAAAGAGTGCCATTTTGTGGTTCGAATTATTAATCATTTTAAAAACTCCCTCTCCCTTGTACCCGACTGTCATTAAGAACCCTTACAATAGAATGAAAACGTCTACCTACCACTATTCACACCTTGTCAATTTTACAAGGAAGCCTTGAAATATTGTCATTCCCGACGGTTTAACCAGCTGCACTTTTCATGGCCGCCACTGTCTGCATCAAACTCTGTCCTCGATTTAAATATTTTCCACTTTTACAATATTTTTTCTTTTTCGGTTTATTTTCCCTTTGTTCTTTTCCAAAATGGAATTATTGTTAAATCATTCCACACCGAGCAAACATGTTTTAATAACACATTTAATTATTTTAAATCGGTATTTTATATTTTCACTGGGCAACGCCGGGACGCGGGCTCTGCTAGTATTCAATACTTAACAGCTGATTAAAATAGATAAGGTGAAAATATTTCGGTATGAAAGAGTGAATAAATGATTAATATTTCATCAGTTTCAAGTGTGCAATCTTGTGGTTCTGATTATTCCTTGGTTTCATTTTGCTCCAAGGAAGACCTCCCCCATTCCAAAGCCTCATAAAGAACCCCTATAGTAGAATGAAAATGTCTGCCTGCACCATATATACATGGTCAATCTTGTAAGGAAACCTTGAAATATCGCCATTGGTGATTGTTTAAAATGGTCTTCCCTCTCCACCATTGTCGTGATGGAAACGATCATTATGGCTGACATGTAAGTTGAGCTTTCTCTCGTCCCTCCTTTTATTTCTCCTTTTCTCTCTCCCTCCCACCCTTCCCTTTCTCTTTCATTCTCTCTCTCTCTTCATTTGTATCCCTCTTTTTTCTCTCCCTTCTCTCTTATTTCTCTCTTCCTCATTTCTCTCTCTCTCTCACTCATTTTCTCTTTCTCTCTCTCTATCTATTGAAGTTACCCCCCCCCGTCATTGTGGCTAACATGTAAGTTGAGTGCTTCTTTTCCCTTGTTTCCCTCTCCTCCGCTCTCCCCCTCCCTCCCACCCTTCCCTTTCTCTTTCACTCTCTCTTCATTTCTATCCCTCTTTTTTTCTCTCCCCTCTTTCTCATTTCTCTCTCACCCTTTCTCTTTCTCATTTCTCTCTCTCTCTCTCTCATTTTCACTTTCTCCCTCTCTATCTATTGAAGTTACCCTCGTCATTGTGGCTGACATGTAAGTTGAGTGCGTCCTTTCCCTTGTTCTCCCTCTCCCTCCCTCTCTTCCATCCTTTTTTCCATCTCTTCACTCTTTTTTTCTACAGGGTAAAACGATAAATTTTTCGCCCTAAAGAAAACAACACTACAGCTTTATTTTTAAACTTTTATTGAAAAAGAATCAATTCAGATAACTTGATTATGTAGTAGAGCTGACATTATTCAATGTAACCGCCTTCAGCCTCAATCAACACATCGATACGGCAACGGAACTGGGAGCATGCTTTTTCTACAAGCGCTATGGGAGGTCATGTTGGTGATGTTCTCGATGTATGACGAAACGAAGTATTCCAGCAGGTTCAGGTTGGGGGGTGGAGGGGAGTCAGTAAGAGAAGGTAAAAGTCATAGCACTCCTTTCTCACTCTTCTGAAGTCAAGCCTGGGTCGCTTTGGACTTGTAGGCCAGCATTGAGTTTTGCTGTCACACCCAGAGTCTGTCAGCGACCACCTGATTGCAATATTGTAAAATCGGCAAATATTTAAATCGCTGGTAGAGTTAGAAGCGGGTGAGAACAATAAAATGCAATTCGATTTAATTCTTTCCAGATAATGCTTCAACAGAGTCAGAATTATTGTCAAATGGCCATCTTCTTTAAAAAGAAGAGATCCAACTTTATATTTGTTTCTTTCTGTCTTTTCTTCTCCCCCTCATTTTTCTCTCTGTATATATATCTTTCTCTCTTTTTATCTTTCTCACTCTGACCATATCCCTCTCTCTCTTTATCTTTCTTTCTGTCTCTCTTTATTTCACTCTCTCTTTCTTTTAATTAATATATCACTCTCTTCGTCTTTTCCTTCATCTCTTTCTCTCTCACTATTTCACCCCCCCTCTCTTTCTCTCTCTCTCTTGGAAAGTTCGGAGTATTAGATTTTAAATGAAGATACAGGTCTAAAAGGCTGTAGTACTCACAACACTCTCGTATGGCTCCGAGTCCTTGGATACTGAACAAAAGACAAATTCAACAGTTGGGTGTTTTCCACAAAAGTTGCCTTCGAAAAATTTGTGAAGTTAGTTTAAGTGACAGGATTGCAAATGCTTACTTTTTCACCATGTGCGACATTAATGGTATTGAATCCTTTCTCATGAAATCACAGCAGCGCTGGACTGGCCATGTGTTGTGTATGCAAGAGGAAAGAATTCCAAAAATGTTGATGTACAGTCAATTTGACAGTGGTCACCGGTCAGTAGGCCGGCTATTAATTAAGTACAACGAAAATTAAAAAGCAATCTCAGCTGCTGAAATAAACCTCGATGCCCTCGAAGATTCTGTGATGGATGGAGGTTTACATGCTTCTATGGCATTATAAAAGATGCAGCATCAAACATTATCAAACTGGATCAAACTAGGGAAAGAAATAAAGGATTGCTCGTCGTCCCAACCATGTACTCCAACAATCCATACTCTTGCACAATTTGTGCATTTCTTTGTAGATCATTAGCCGGTCTGAAATGTCATCTGCGACTCGCACACAAGGTTGAATAGACAAAGTTGTAAGAACATCATATGTCGAAATTAATGCGAGAGTCCATGATATATATGCATGTGTAGGTCCTGGGTGGGCCTTTAAAAACATTCAGTAAGTGAGGCCCCATTTGGGATCTGTGAGTAATATGGAGTTGCCCTTTAGTTACCATTGCTTCTAGGTCTACTTTGGTCCATAGTGGTAATAACTGTTGGAGCATCTGGTGCTACTAGATCAGGCTGTCTGAAGATACTGGCTTGCTGACCTAAAATTCACCAAACATTGATGTGATTGCTTTTTTTTTTTTCCATTCGCAAACCTCGATCATTTACCCAAATCAAAAATTTTCTTCTACAAAACAATCAAACCAAACACCACGACTAAATATTTGAAAATGTAACGAACTTGAAAAACAAAAACTTTCACTGAAATGACTGGATTCAGCATTAAATAACCTGAAAAGGGTTGATATGCCGTAAAACAAAACAAACGAAACTCCATAAATAAATATCTAGACATATCAAGAACTTCAAACATAAACCTTTTGCCAAAATTACTGGATTCAGCATTATGTAACTCCAAAACAACTCCTCAATGAGGTGAATTGCTTCAAGTACCTATGTTCAGCATCACTGCGACTGGACATGGGGATGCAGATATTAATAGCTGCATTGCTAGTACCTGCCTCGTCTTCTGCTACCTTCATTCCTGTTTGTGGTCCAGACAGGAAATCAAGCTATCCACAAATGTCGGCGTCTACCAAGCACTCGTCCGCACCATCCTCCTCTGTGGTTGTAAGTCTTGGCCAATGAGAGCTGCTGATCTTCGCAGACTAAAGGTTTTTGATCATTTCTATCTGCATCACATTCTGCGTGTGCGCTGGCAACACTGCCTGCCAAATGCGGTGGTCCTAGTGTTGTGCCACATTATTTCCCTCCAGCAGGTTCTTCTCATGAAACGCCTGTGCTGGGCTAGTCATGCCCCCTACTGTCAATGACGTTATCTCATCAGAGAAGCCATCGATCCTGTTCCTCCTCGAAATTGGAAGAAGTAATGTGATAGCCAGCTAAAGAATGGTTAAGCAAGATACCAAACCAATTTTGGATCCGACAATCTATGTTCGTTGTTGGAACCGTGACTGGCTGTTGATAGTGTTAACGTTGGCGATGGATAGCTGGGCTTCATCAGCTTTCATTGAAAGGAACCAGTTTAACCGATCTGGGGTGAATGCCCCTCATTACAAGAAAAGGCGGTGATATACTGTAAAGAAAAACAACCTATATGTGTGAAACGCAGCTGATACGATTTGGTATCGCTTTTATATTGACTTTCTTCACATTGTTTCCTTCTTAAAAACTGAGAATTTACCTAATTTGATTTGCATTCTTAGTGAATTTAGTTGAATTTTCGACAGTAAAATATTCTCATAAAATGTTTATTTTTTTTGTTGTTTTTTTTTTTAAGATATAAACTTTATTTGGCATTTATTATGCTAAACCAATCCTTACTTTTTATTATTTAATTATCTTAGATTTGCAAAATGTGAATCTTTATATCCCACCAATAGCTGATTGATGTCATTAAACGTGACACCACCTTCAAGAAATAAATAACTTCCGCCAGTGTCCATCCTAAATGTATGTAGTAGATAAATAGCAATCATTTAAAAAAAAAAAAAAAAAAAAAAAAAAAAAAAGATAAAGGAATACCAAACAAAAAACAAAAAAGAACAAAAAGAATTTCTCTGTCTCAACCAAAAGTTGGTTATTACTAGAGCTATGACAACAAAATATTCTTATCACTGTTTGGACTCTCGAGTATATATCCGACACGGTTAATCAACCGAGAACCACATCACTCTATATAAAGGCATATAAGATATCAACGGATACGCACTCGAGAGTCAAAACAATGAAAAGAAATACTCCCATGCTCATCAAGTTTCAGGGACAACCTTTGACCTAAGAGTTTAGTTTTAAGTCAATAAAAAACAACTCCATTCTCATTGGACAAATTAATTTGTGTGTTCACTGCAACAGGCCGAGATCATCCCACACATTATGTCGGTCAAAATTCTAAACAGGCATTAAACTTAATATGATGATGTGTACAATGTAGTTGTCCAGTTAGGTTTACTCACGACTGGTCAACAATGTCTGAATAAAATAAGATATACGGCTAATAAACTGAGAAGTGGCTGCCAACAGATGATAGATACAAACGTTGACTAATACCACTGGCATATGGCTCTATAGCACCAATTCCACTAAAGAGTTTTTGGGCAACCTTCATACAATTTCTGATCCAAGATCTAAGGTAAACAATGCCAAGAGTAAAATCAAGACAAAACGTTGTACGTGAGAATTTAATATTACCCATAATCGTTTCTATATATACTAGCAGTTCAGCCCGGCTTTGTTCGGGTCCTATGTACTGTTCATAACTTGCCCTACGTGTGAATACACTTTATGTAATATTTTTAATGTTTAGACCAAAATTTGTCTAAATTTGTAGAGGTCAGTTTTTTTTAACTTTGACCTCAATGTTGACCTCTTAAGATTTATTATTTTGGTCTCAAATCAAAATACAAAGTTTTTCCTACATCTCAAATTTCAAATCTTTTGTCCCCAAATTGGCAGAGGAGTTTGGTAGAATCTGCAAAGGTCAACTCTTTCAACTTTGACCTTTTGGCAGCCAAATTTTCGCCTCAAAACTGATTAAAATGATTGCTGCATATCTGAATACCCTTTATGTAAAATTTCAAATGTTTAGACCAGAAATTGGCTGAGTAATTTGATAGAGATCACAGAGGTCAATTTTTTAAAAACTTTGGCCCCTTAACATTTATTGTTTTGGGCTCAAATCAAGTTAAAAAGTTTGATCCATGTCCAAGTAACCTACATCTAAAATTTCAAGTGTTTAGACCCAAAATTGGCAGAGGAATTTGGTAGAATTTTCAAAGGTCGAATCATTGAACTTTGACCCCTTCACAGCTAAATTCCTGGCCGATAACCAAATACCCCTTATGTCAAATCTCGAGTCTGTAGACTGAAAATTGATAGAGTAGTTTGGTAGGGAAATGTACACACACACACAAACACACACACAGACCATTTCACTTTTATAGATTTGTAGATTACTCAAAAAGTTGAAGAGAAAACGGGAGTGGTACCATTAGAAGAGCAACCCTTTGTGCTTCAGAATTTATTTTTCTACGCAGCTACCACCATTCTTAATGCACTTTTATCAGGATTTAACTGATACATATTTGCTTCTGACTCACGTCTATGACAGAGGGTTGCTTTCTTAGTCTCACACTGTCAATATCTGCAACAGAAAGATGAAACTCCCAGGTCACTAATGCATAAGTTCAGTCATCATAAAAACTAGGAAGCATTACTTTTGGAATGCTCCTCGTATTTGCGTGATAATAAATTTTTTAAAATGTTATCTCTCTTTCATGTATCTCAGTCGTCTCTGTCTGTCCGTCTGTCTGTCTGTCTCTCTCTCTGTCTCTCTTTCTCTTTGTATATGTGTATGTTATCCTTCCTTTCTTATCTCTCTACCTCTTAAATTCTGATGAAATATGTTAATTAATAACAACTTCAAATTCTGCCAATCTTAGTACTTCGCAGATTGTTTTGACCACACAACTAACTCCTTCTTAGAAGGTAAAGCCTGGGATAGTCAACATCCTAGGAGTGTACAGAAGTGACTCACCCCGACAGCAACAAAGCCACTGTTGAACTGAGTGTATCATAATTCAATAATACAGCATGAAAATCGTTAAACATTGAAATTGTATGTATTTACTTAATAATAATTAAATAAACTAACCTCTTTCTAAGGGGAAGGTAAAGCTTGGGTGGGTGAACCCTCTAGGACCGCACAGAAGCATGATTCATTCCAACAGCAACAAAGCCACTGTCAAACTGAGTGCATCATAATTTTATAATACAGCATAGAAATTGTAAACATTGAAAATGTGTGTATTTGCTTAATAATAATAAGCAATAAACTAATCTCTTCCCAGGGAGAAGATAAAGCTTAGGAGGTTGGACCTACCGCATCCTGACAGCATGAAAGCGACTGTCGGATTGATTTGTAACATAATTCTTCATCTGTTTAAGTTGAAGAATACGCAGTTTTGACACTATGATAATTCAAAGACTCTTAAGAAACTCTTTTTCTGCAAATACTAACAGAAGGACACAATGCAGTGATTGTCTGGGGAAAATTGATTGAACCATTATGTTTGGAATTCTTGGGAAAACTGGCATCGGAGATTCTAAAGACATCATTCCTACTCTATCTCTTTATTTCTCCACCTGTATCCTGCTTGGAATTCTAATACAAGAATTTTTATTGTTCTTTTTTTTTTTTCTTCAGATATTTACATCAATGAGATTCCCGCAGAATATGAGGTGCCATTCTCTTGGGAGAATGAACTTCTGCTGACAGACAGCGGCACTGACTTAACTGCCGAGTTCTGCGAACCGAGCTACGGAACGGCATCGAATCTTCCTTGCCATCGCCCCCTGCTACTTCCACCTCCACCTCTCCAGGTGAGGCCGCCGTTGCCGCGGTATGACACCGACTGCACTGGCTATGGCTCCTCCCACTCTGTGCATAGCATCAGTGTATCCTCCGAATCGCTGGACAACTACCATGGCACACGACAGTCTACCTCGAGGGTGCGATCGTTATCGTCAGCTTTCAACAGCGAATCGAGAGCAAAGATAAAAGAAGCAATTTTGAAAGGTCGGGACTATCTGGTGACGAAAGTACAGGATTACCAACACCGCATCCGTTCAAATATGAATAACCGACAACGTGATGTGTTGAATAACCATACGAATGAAGCTGACCCTCACGATCTCACCAGGAACACCTTTCCACCGCAATCAAATGACACTTGTCACTCATCGTATAAGGAAATTTTACCGAGCTATGAAGAGGTCATGCAAATCGAAAGGCCTCCAGACACAATAAATGGTAAGTAAATGTCTTGCTTATTTTTTCTTTATTCTTTTTTTCCCTTTGTAAAACTCAATCATGTTCTGCAACACAAAAATTAATTTTCCTCTACAAAACAACCAAACCAAGACAAACACATTTGAAGAGATAACGAATTTGAAACATCCAAACTTTTACTGAAATGATTGAATCTGAAAAGGGTTGATATGTCATAAAACAAAATAGCCAAACCAAACACAAATTTATTTTTATGGGCAAAAAAAGGAAGGCTTAGATCTAATCTTGATAATAGAAACTAGCAGAACCTGTGGGAATTCAACGATAGTTTTAAATTTTTAAAACACTTTGTAAATAAAATGAATAAAAACTAAAATAAAACAAATAATGAAGAATTTAAAACAAATTTTGAACAAATTCTTTTTAAACCTTTTAAAAGTTAAATAGCATTGTTTAAAAAATATAGATTTTTTTTTACTATGAAAATTCAACACAAAACACATTTTGTTTTTTTTTTTCTGAATAATTTTTTATATAAATTATAAAGGAACAGATGTCAAGCCACTTGCACATTTTTTTATTTTAAAAAGAAACTATAATAAAAAAAAATTACAGTCTCTTCTTAACATGACTTTTTTTTAAATCATAAAATAAAATATCCAATTTGAAACCATAAACAGACAGCCATGTTTGTTTAAAATGTTTGAAGAGGAAATGATTTTAATGATTTTAATAATGATTTTAAAGAGGAAATGATTTCAATGCTGTTTAACTGATAAAGGGAGGTAATTCGTTTCTCATTAATTAATGTTTACAATGATATTTTTTTTTTTTTTCGTGACACTAGACGTACGGACAAGTAAATTAATATTTAGATGTTGAGTGCAAAGTAGAAATTCTCTGAAATCAATAATCGAAATTAAAATACCTAGGTGTATGCCTGGTGCTACCGGATTAGGCTGTCTGAAGATACCGACTTCCTGACCTAAAATGCATTAAACGTTGATGTTATTGTTTTTTTTTTTTCCTTTCCCATTGCAAAACTCAATCATGTTCTACAAATATAAAAACACAAGCAACAAATTTCCCTTACAAAACAACCAAACCAAACACCATGAATAAATATTTAAAGATATAAAAAACTTGAAGCATAAAAACTTTTTACGCCTCTGAATTTTTGAGATGAGGATTGGTTATTCGTAGTATTTTGATTAATCGGACTACTGTTCTCATTTTGAGTGTCATTCGTCTTCACAATATTTCGGTCGATGTAACCTCCGACTATCTCCAAGTGTATTTTGTTGAACTTGGGAATGTTTCAGACTAACTTGGGAATTTAGACCGAATTTCAAATAGAACCTTTTATTTACTTCACGGGGGGGAGGGGGGTTGCATGCTCTTGTTCTGTTGGCCATGACTGAATAGAGGTTTTAAGTAATTCGTGATTGTATTTTTCAGTTGCCCACACTGAGAATTGAACGTTCAACTTTCAGAAGAATATCACTTTTATAATTGATTTTTTTCAAGTGCACTAACCATAAGAGCAGACGTTCTTGTCCTTCGGGTCAGGATCAAAGTGTAGTATCTGTTCTTCAGATGCTGCACTTCAAGTTCTTGTTCTCTCTCAGTGGAGGAGGAATCCTGCTCGACTGAGACAATTTTTATTTTTCTTCCTTTTCTCCACATTAAAAACAAAACGACCCTGGTGTCTAACTCTGTCCCGTGGGGAGGCAAAGTAAATAGGTACTCTAATTGCTGCATATTTATGGATTTATCATTAAATAATCCGACAAGGAGTGATATGTTGTAAAACAAATCAACCAAACCAAACACTATGAATAAATATTTGAAGATATAAAGAACTTGAAGCTTAAAAACTTTTATTTATGGATTCGGCACTAAATAACCTCACAAAGGGATGATATGTCGTAAAAGATGACTACCAAATCAAAGTCCATATTATTACCTTTACCAAGTGAAGGGTGGAGGAATATCTGAGAAGTTTGAATGCAATACATGGTAAACTAGGACGGGTAATAGATTATTTTAATTGGAATTCATTATCGAGATGAGTATTATTTATTGCGGACCATTATTCTCATCTTTATTAGTTGTTGTTTCACGACGTTCCTCTGGCCTTCCAAATAAGAATTGTCTGAAGATAACAGTTTCAATCCTACCCGAAGCCAGCCAGAGGCTTACTTGGCCAAAACGTGGTGAGACAACAACTATGGATGGCAGTGATTGCTGAGAATGCAGTTAGGAGATACGAAGTTCCTATCCGTCGTGGTTACCACCTGACGAAGGCCAGAGGAATAGTTGGCCGAAACGTTGTGAAACAATAACTAAGAAAGATGAGAATAATAATCCGCAATGAATAAATTAATAGGATGGGCAATGAATGTGAAAAGTAATTGATTTCTTTTTTTAACCAAAAAAAAAAAAAAAATCCATGACGTCTTCTGAACTAATTTATTCCTCATAGATGAAATACGCTTTATTATACATATAAAGAATAAAATACAGGATAAACTAGGATGGGTAATTATTTTTTTTTTTTTTTTAATCAAAAAAAAAAAGTACTTTTGATTGGAAAAAAAAAAAAAACAAAAAAAAAATCCCTGAGAAATCAGAATTGGAATTTTCAGCGGTTATTGATTAATAAATGTTAACATAAAGTATTCACATTTTTCTTTCTTTTTTTTTTTTTTTTTTTTTTTTTTTTTACGTCTTTTGAATTAATTTATTCCGCGAAGACGAAATATGCTTTATTATACATATAAGGAAAGCAGAAAGTGAATCTTGAGTTTATTTTTGGCGGCCTTGTAATTCTCGCTTCCTTTATTTTGTTTTTTTATTTTTCACATTCAATGAACAATGTTTCTGACAAAGGGGAATAATTGCTGTTTCGGATCGGAATCTATCCATATAGCACATATCACTGGCCAATAGCATTTTTGTTGTTGTTTTGTTTTTTAGTTCTTTATATCAAGTGGCTTCATGCCCTGTCTAAAGCAATTTTCGTTAAAAAAAACAAAAAAACAAAGTGAAATCTCGGAAAGCACCTTTACAGAAATACGTTGCACCATGAATGTGCTAATCAAAAAAGAAATTGAAGGCAGCTCTTGGTAGAAAATGAAAAGAAAAGAAGTGAAATTGAAATGCATAAAAATTAAATGTCTTTTAAGAGTTTTAAATTCTAGTTGCCTTAGATTTTTTTTTTCTATTCGCACTTTTAATGCGTTATCTCTATAAAGATGGTTTCAATGGGTTTTGACTGTGGAACCAAACAGAACTTCCATGAACAAAGTTTATTTCCTAGGACATCCCATCTGTGGAATAAGATATCAGAATCTTGGAGATTTGGATGAAATTTGGAACGAAACCCTTTATTTACTTTATGGGAGTAGCATGCTTTCATTCTGTCAGCCATGGCTGGATACAATTACAAATTACTTAAGACCTGTTACCCCCATGAAGTAAATAGAGGGTTCTGTCCAAAATTCTGTCCAAATTCCTGAGTTCGACAGAAACATTCCCTAGTTCGACAAGATACACTTGAAGACGGTCAATGGTTACATCAACCGAAATGTTGTGAAAATGGAAGTCAAGATGAGAACAGTAGTTCAAAGATTCCAAATAAAATGAATAACCAATCCCCATCTAAAATATTTAGAAAGAGACCACGAGTCAGCTTCCCAACTGAATACAGCATGATCGCCTTCAAGTCTAATGTAAACAAATAGTTGTTGAATCATCTTCTTGGAGAATGAATTTTTCCTATTGTTTCTGGTCCTCGTGGTGGTGACAATCGTCCATCTGACAATCGCATTAATCCTTATCCTTGCGTCCCGCCCGGCCTTGATAAGTGGTAATCAATCAGTAAAAAAAAAAAAATTTTTTTTCGATGAAATAAATACCTCATCTGCTGCTTGTGGAGTATAATGGGATTTCAAACAAATGCATTTTAAATAAAAAAAAATATGATCATGCATTTACGTGTCATGTTGAAATTAGTAAAAAAAGAAAAATTAAAAAAAATTAAAAATAATTGAGTAGGAAAATAATTACAAATAAATTTTTTTTCTTCTTGATTTATAGTTTGAATGTATCGGTCATTGTTAAAGAGTTCTTAAAATCCATAGGAGGTAACTGCAATCTTTGATTTTTACAAATCGCCCACTTCAAAATAGAAAATGGTGGACTACTAATATCTGTATTTTGTTAAAAAAAAAATAGTTCTAGCATATCTTCTACTCAATCATTTATTGTAATTTTTGGATTGTTCACTCATTTCGATATTACATGTAAGTACGTAATAGCGTTTTTACCTAAACAACATTTATTGAGTACATTCCAAACAGTATTTTGTTTTGTTTTTAAGCCATTATTGAAACTTCAAATATTTAGGTGACAATCTACGGCTATTTTCCTTGTTCTCAAGTGATGCTAGACAGTGTTTCGTACCGAATAAACGTTCTAAAGTGAGTAAAACCACAAAAACCTTTCCAGATAAGTAGAAGAGTTACTTTTTTTTTGTTACATTTATCAAGACCCAGAGACCACTCGAGGATAAGGGTTAAAGAGTGTATAGTAGTCAAAGAGACAATATCATAGTAATCGTTAGAAGTGTAAATTTGGTAAATTGGATTACTTAAGGGGAGCGGCTCATACAGAACTTGTTTACATTGGACTTGAAGACGGCCATATTGCAATCAGCTGGAAAGCAGGCAAACGTAATGGAGTTCCATAGATGTGCCATTCTAAGAAATAAGCTTTGTTCATGGAATCCACATTTAGGTCTAGGCACAGATAAAGAGTGGGGGAAACTATTGATAGTTGTTTCAGCTAGACGAGTGTTTCTCGTGAATGTTTGGCGAGAACTTATCTTGCTTTTAATAGCATTTATTCGTTTCTTTTACCATTTTTTTTTTGTACCAATGTGTATCGTAAAACAAACTTGTATATTTCTTTTTCCTCACAAATTTTCATACATTTTTTACAAGTTCTGCTAATGCAGAAGAGTAAGCGATTCAGTCTGCTGCAAACAGTGCAAGATAAAAAAAAATCACGTTATAATAAATTATTTTTACATAAAATAACAAATGAAACATTTTGGTCAAAGCAAGCTAAAGTACCAACAGAAGACATTTTTAAAAAGTTGATTCTTAGAGGTATTCAGGACTGTTCTGAATGAATATTACATGGAAATTTGTTGCTGAAAGCGCGTGCACGAAAACAAACATGGCGACCAGTGAAAACAATACAGAATATAGGGGATAATAAAAGTCTTAATATCATACAAAATACTTGTCAGTAACATTCATTCAAAACGGACAACAACAGCCCTAAAAATAAACTTCGGAAAGGTAAGTGCTTAGCTGATAATCTAATGCATTTTGACCATTTAATAAAAACAAAAAACAAATAATACTAAATATAAATAATAATACTAAAAATAAATAATAATGAATATGAATAAATTATTATAAAATGGTCATATTTAACATTATTATTATTATTATTATTTAGTATTATTTATTTTTTGTTTTATTAAATGGTCATTTTAAATATTATTTATATTAAGTATTATTAAATGGTCATTTTTAATATTATTTATATTAAGTATTATTAAATGGTCATTTTTAATATTATTTATATTTAGTATTATTAAATGGTCATTTTTAATATTATTTATATTAAGTATTATTAAATGGTCATTTTTAATATTATTTATATTTAGTATTATTAAATGGTCATTTTTAATATTATTTATATTTAGTATTATTAAATGGTCATTTTTAATATTATTTATATTAAGTATTATTAAATGGTCATTTTTAATATTATTTATATTTAGTATTATTAAATGGTCATTTTTAATATTATTTATATTTAGTATTATTAAATGGTCATTTTTAATATTATTTATATTAAGTATTATTAAATGGTCATTTTTAATATTATTTATATTAAGTATTATTAAATGGTCATTTTTAATATTATTTATATTAAGTATTATTAAATGGTCATTTTTAATATTATTTATATTAAGTATTATTAAATGGTCATTTTTAATATTATTTATATTTAGTATTATTAAATGGTCATTTTTAATATTATTTATATTAAGTATTATTAAATGGTCATTTTTAATATTATTTATACTAACTACTATTAAATGGTCATATCTAATATTATTATTTATATTTTGTATTTATTTTCTGTTTTATTAAATGGACTTATTTTATATTATTATTCATATTAAGTATTATTTATTTTTTTGTTTATTTAATGGTCATATTCAATATTATAATTCATATTTGGTATTATTTATTTCTTGCTTTGTTAAATGGTCCTATGTAATATTACTATTAGTATGTATTATTTTTTTATTAAATGGTCATATTCAATATTATTATTCATATTTAGTATTAATGATCATAATTAATATGATTATTTATACTTATTGGTTTTTAATATTATTAAATAGTCATATTAAATATTCATATTAAATATTATTTATTTTATTAAATGTTCATATTTGATATTATTTTTTAGTATTATTATTTATATTAGTATTATCTGTTTTAGTATTATTTATTTTTATTAAATAATCATATTTAATATTATTTTTAAAAATATTTATATGAATAATAATACTTACTAACGACAATTTAATTAAACTAAAAATAAATAATACTAAATATCAATATAAATATTAAATCTGACCATAAAATAATTATAAATATGAATAATATTAAATTGACCATTTAATAAAAGAAAAAATAAATAATATTCATATAAAAGATCAAAAATAAATAATACTAAATATTAATAATATTAAATATGACCATTTAATAAAAAAAATGACTAATAAAAATATGAACAATAATATTAAATATGACCATTTTATAATACTAAATATGAATAATATTATTAAATATGACCATTAAATAACAAGAAATGAATAATATTAAATATGAATGATAAACTTAAATATGAACAATTAATAAAACAAAAAAATAATACTACATATGAATAATATTAAATATGAGCATTTAATAAAACAAAAAATAATACTGAATATGAATTACACTAAAAATAAGTAATACTAAATATAAATAATAATACTAAAAATAAGTAATATTAAATATGACTATTTAATAAAACTAAAAATAAATAATACTAAAGATAATAATAATATTAAAAATAAATATTATTAAATATAAATAATATCAAAACAAATAATATTAAACATAAATAATAATACTACAAATAAATAATACTAAAAATAAATAATATTAAATATGAATAATAATACTAAAAGTAAATAATACTTAATATAAATAATAATAGTAAAAATAAATAATACTAAAAATAAATAATATTAAATATAAATAATACTAAAAATAAATAATACTAAAAATAAATAATATCAAAAATCAATATGAAAAATAAATAATACTAAAAATAAATAATACTAAAAATAAATAATACTAAAAATAAATAATACTAAAAATAAATAATATTAAAAATAAATAATACTAAAAATAAATAATACTAAAAATAAATAGTACTAAAAATAAATAATATTAAAAATAAATAATATCAAAAATAAATAATACAAAAAATAAATAATACTAAAAATAAATAATACTAAAACTAATACTAAAAATAAATAATACTAAAAATAAATAATATTAAATATAAATAATACTAAAAATAAATAATATCAAAAATAAATAATATCAAAAATAAATAATACTAAAAATAAATATTACTAAAAATAAATAATACTAAAAATAAATAATACTAAAAATAAATAATACTAAAAATAAATAATATTAAAAATAAACAATACTAAAAATAAATAATACTAAAAATAAATAATATTAAAAATAAATAATATTAAAAATAAATAATACAAAAAATAAATAATACTAAAAATAAATAATATTAAAAATAAATAATACTAAAAATAAATAATACTAAAAATAAATAATACAAAAAATAAATAATATTAAAAATAAATAATACTAAAAATAAATAATACTAAAAATAAATAATATCAAAAATAAATAATATCAAAAATAAATAATACTAAAAATAAATAATACTAAAAATAAATAATACTAAAAATAAATAATATTAAAAATAAATAATACTAAACATAAATAATACTAAAAATAAATAATATTAAAAATAAATAATATTAAAAATAAATAATACAAAAAATAAATAATATTAAAAATAAATAATACTAAAAATAAATAATATTAAAAATAAATAATACTAAAAATAAATAATACTAAAAATAAATAATACAAAAAATAAATAATATTAAAAATAAATAATACAAAAAATAAATAATACTAAAAATAAATAATATTAAAAATAAATAATACTAAAAATAAATAATACTAAAAATAAATATTAAAAATATATAATATCAAAAATAAATAATACTAAAAATATATAATATCAAAAATAAATAATACTAAAAATAAATAATATCAAAAATAAATAATACTAAAAATAAATAATATTAAAAATATATAATATCAAAAATAAATAATACTAAAAATAAATATCAAAAATAAATAATATTAAAAATAAATAATATTGAAAATAAATAATACTAAAAAATAAATAATACAAAAATAAATAATAATACTAAAAATAAATAATATTAAAAAAAATAATAATACTAAAAATAAATAATATTAAAAATATATAATATCAAAAATAAATAATACTAAAAATAAATAATATCAAAAATAAATAATATCAAAAATAAATAATACTAAAAATAAATATCAAAAATAAATAATACTAAAAATAAATATTACTAAAAATAAATAATACTAAAAATAAATAATATTAAAAATAAATAATACTAAAAATAAATAATATTAAAAATAAATAATACTAAAATAAATAATATTAAAAATAAATAATACTAAAAATAAATAATACTAAAAATAAATAATACTAAAAATAAATAATATTAAAAATAAATAATACTAAAAATAAATAATACTAAAAATAAATAATATTAAAAATAAATAATACTAAAAATAAATAAATATTAAAAATAAATAATACTAAAAATAAATAATACTAAAAATAAATAATATAAAAAATAAATAATACTAAAAATAAATAATACTAAAAATAAATAATATTAAAAATAAATAATACTAAAAATAAATAATATTAAAAATAAATAATATCAAAAATAAATAATACTAAAAATAAATAATACTAAAAATAAATAATATCAAAAATAAATAATACTAAAAATAAATAATACTAAAAATAAATAATATCAAAAATAAATAATATCAAAAATAAATAATACTAAAAATAAATAATACTATTATGAATAATAATATTTATCATTATTATTTATATTTAATAATATTAAATGTGAATAATAATATTAAATATGACCATTTAATAAAACTAAAAATAATACTAAATATGAATAATATTTAATATGACTATTTAATAATATAAAAAAACCAATAAGTCTTAATATGGATAATCATATTGAATATGACTATATAATAATTCTAAATATGAATAATAATATTAAATGTGACTATTTAATAATACTAAGTATGAACAATAATTTTAGATATGACCATTTAATTACACAAAAAATAAATAATATTAAATAATTATAATAATATTAAAGATGACCATTTAATAATACTAAAAATACATTATACTAAATATGAATAATATTAAATATGACAATTTTATAATATTAAAAACAAATAATACTAATATGAATAATAATATTAAATATGACAATTTTATAATATTAAAAACAAATAATACTAATATGAATAATGATATTTAACTTGACCATTTAATAATATTACAAAAAAATAATACTAAATATGAATAATAATATTATATATGACTATTCAATAAAACTAAAAACAATGCCAAAACAATAAAGTGATAATAATTTGTTTATTTTATGCAAAAATAATTAAGTATAATGTGTTTTTTTGTATCTGACACTGTTTACAGCCGATTGTTTTTTTTTTTTTTGACTCAAGAGTCATCACTTATCAAGGCCAGAAGGCCACTCGAGAATAAGGTTTAATGAATATAAGGTGGTAAATTGGATAGAATTTGATTATTTATGCGGACGGCTTTACAAGAATTTGTTTACATTGGATTTGAAGGTTACTATGTTGTATTCAACCAGGAAGCAGGCCAGCAGAACAGTGTCCAAAGGTGGGCAGTTTTGGGAAAGAAGCTTTCTTCATGGAATCTGCGTTTAGATTTAGGCACAGATAGAGAGTAGGGGAAATCGTATATAGTGGTTGTAATTAGTTGAGTGATTTTTTTGTGAAAGTTTGGCACGGGGGAACCATAGATTGGAGTTCAGTCAAACATTTGCCATAAAAATAACAATAGAGCCGAGACAAGCTCGCAATGTCTCTTCTGAGGGAAAGAGGTTGCAGGGAATAGAAAAGGGCATCACTTACTAGGTTTCGAAACCAGTTTCGAACTCTATTAAGGCTGGATAGGGTGCACCGAGCAACTCCTGCCCAGATGTTGCAACACTACTTCATTTTAAGATGTACCTGGCTCTTATATGGATAGGGGATTGTATCGGCAATCTACTGGAGCGGTAGAGTAATCCAACCATTTTCCAGCGGTTTTTGCAACAGATTTGATGTACGTGTTCTATTTCAGGAGTAGAGGTCAATTCCAGAAGCTAAAACATGAATCTTCCCCAAGACGAGAGCCATTCATTTCAATTGAAGCGCGATGGGATCAAAGCGATTATGTTGAAAAGAGAGAAGCTTGATTTTCATTGCATTAAAATTAACCAGTCACCGTTTTCCTTTCTGCATAACATTCTTAAGATCAGAAGAGCTGGAATCATAAAGATCTGAGTCATTGCTGGCCTTTGAAGTGTTGCCATAGATTGTGGTGTTGTCACTTTGAGTCACTTATTCTTCTGCATCACCAAAACTTGTAAGAAATGCATGAAAATTTGTGAGAGAAAAAAATATATATTTTTTAAAAATATTTCTTGAAAGAACAGGTGAACAAGCTTGCTAGATTGGCCTTCAAACGTTGACTAGTTCCAAATTGGGAACAATTTACTAGGACATATTATTAAAAATTGAGCACTCCCTAAAATCTTTGGAATTCCCTTCCGGGTTCCTGCTTCCCCAACTGTACTGACATGCAGAAGTTCAAGTGTAACGTGAACTGACATCTTGCTACCCAACTCCCCACATAGTACCCCTGTAGCTTATGTTCCTGATAGTAGCTCTCTACATCAGAGTGGCAATGTGCCTTGTTTGGGGTGAAAATGTTATAAAAAAAATATCTGCTGGAAAAATTGCAAAAGAAGATGAAAAGAAAACATAACAGGTGTGTGCCTCATACACATTGACCCAAACAATTTTTACTGCAACTACACTATAATAGCGAAATTCGTAAAACGAAAAATATTGATTTAAAAAAAACAAAAACAACAAAAAACAATTGTATCTAGTAACTTTTTGTGTCAATTTCAACTAAAAGCAATAATGTCTAATTAATTGGCATATCAGAAGTACTTGAATATTACTGCATTATTTAAAAAAAAAAACATGAGTTTTTGAACCCTCAGCATATTTCTTTGGGAACATGTGACATAACAAGGGAATTAACCCAGTTATGCTAAAAACAAGACAAGTAATTCAAACACACAATTTATAAAAAAAATTGGCAATAGTTAAACGTTATTTACCTTTACTGGGAACTCTCAGATGTTTCCTTAGCCAAATATTTTATTTTTTGCTAATTTCCCCCCAAAATATTTTTTTTTAATATTTTTTTTTGCCATCTCATTATTTTACATAATTTTTTTTAATAAATTCATTACTATAACATGACAATTAAGTAGAAACCTTTGGTTTGCCTTGAAATTCAATATGAAATTTTTTAACTTCGCTATTATCATAAAATCTAATATATAAAAGGCTATATGTCTGCCTGTCTCCATATTTTCAAACTCTATCTCTACCAACACTAAAAGTCGCAGAGCAGCGCTAGGGGCCCTCAAATGATTGGATTTTTTACAGACTGTTCGTTTATCGGTTTTTAACCGGTTAATCTAGTTTTTAAGGGGTCAAAAATGGGTCAAAATTAAAAAAAATTGTTATGCATTTTGTACATTCATCTTAGTTTATTTTTAATTTTTAGTCAGTTCATATGTGTGTCACGTTGGTACAGTGGTAACGTCACCAACTTTAAATGCTACAGTTTCAGTTTCAATTCTAACTGATGGCACCCAAATACTTTTTTTTTTTACTTTTGAAATCATGATTCTATAATAATATATATGATATAATAATATATATGATATAATAATATATATGATATAATAATATATATGAAATCTGGACAAATTAAAATTAAGCGTATTTAAGCATATTTTACACCCGGACAAAGCCGGGTGTCCCCCCCCCCAACCCCCTAGTATGCTATAATAAAAAAATTGGTCTTTTTTTTCTGATTTTTTTTTTTTTTTTTTTTTGCTCGTAAAATCAGATTTTTTTTAGATACTTATTTTTTTATAACTACTCAATTGAATTGAGATTCAGAAATCCAGATTTCCTTTTTTAATGTGAGTTCCGGTTCCCTTTTGGCTCTCAGATAACTTGAAGTCATTGAAAGTTTAAATAAAATCAATGATGTAATTCTAGCATCCGAACTTTGATGTAGAAACACAATCTTAAAAGACTTATAAAAGGAAAACATGATACTTTAAGTGCAATAAAATGGTTAGCACAGAGTTTTAAAACTTTTTCCGGCACTTATGGGAATTCAAATACATGTATTTTTAGGTAAAAACGCTATTACATACTTGTGTGTCATGTCGAAATTAGTAAAACTTCAAAAAATTACTAACAATAATTGAATAGTAAATGTAAAATTTTGTTAAAAACTTATGTAGCTAAACAGTTCTTAAAGTCCAGGGGAGATAATTGCAATCTATGATATTGACAAAAAAATTGTATTTTTCTTTTCATCTTATTTATACATTGCAAGTTTTTGAATTTTGAATTACATTTTTCCAGTGTCTTTTTATGGCTCTCCGATTGACAACCCATGCCCCCCCCCATAGTTGAGAAACGCTGTCTAAAAATATAAGTTGGGACACTGAAAGTGCACACAGGCCATCAAATTAAGAAATGGCTGCAAGTGATTAAATCATTTAATTAAAATGAGATTGTCTGCATTTGTATTTCAAGAGTAAAAAATATATTTTGATTATAACATTTTTTTTATAATTTATCTACAAAAAGTATCATTTTTTTGTAATTTTTACTAATTCCAACATGACAACTAAGTATGTAATAGTATTTTTTATCTAAAAGGCATATAATTTTTTTTTTCTTTTTTTCCCCCCATTATACTGCACAAGGTTCGAATTCCCTATATACCAAGTTTCAAGTCTGTAGACCAAAAGTTGACAGAGTAGTTTGGTAGAGACCAGACTGCATGTGCACGTGCGCGCACACACACACACACACACACACACACACACACACACACACACACACACACACACACACACACAAGATTAAGTCTTTGCTTTGAAATGTTTTTGTTTTCTATCAGAATGATTTTATATTATAAAAAATATTTTTAAAAGTTTACATAAAAAACAATCTTTACTTTAAAATGTTTTTTGTAATAAAAATATATTTTTTAAATCTTTGCATTAAATTTTTTTTTATTACATATCATAAACAACATATCCAATAAAGAATACCCCCCCCCCACTGCACAAAAAAAAAATCAAAGAGAAGACTACTTTGTTATGTAAAGTTGTAGAATTCAACAGGAATTACATAAGTATTAATCAGAAGGAACATTTTTGGCAAGACTTCGGCTAATCAAACAGGCACAAACCAAAATAAAATAAGTGTATCTAACTTAACCAACTTTTACTTTCCAGTTCTAGATTTAATATTTTCCGGCAATCTCTAATCTTTGCGTTCCCAAAATGAAAATAATGGAAATGGATACAGTTAATGTAAATGTGGAATGAAGCACGAAATGAAATACGAAACTACGTAGAAATATTTTATTTCCAAAAATTATTTTAGTTTTACGGTGAAACAAACAATAAAATAACTAAAATAAAAAAAAAACTTTATTTAAAGAAACATAAAAATAAGTTTATTATTTCTTTTTATTGTGTCATAACTAGGTTTGAAAACTTCTTGTGTTATGACTAGGGCTATGGCAACAGCATATTCTTTTCATTGTTTTGACTCTCGAGTATGTATCTGTTAATATCTTATATGCTTCTATATAGAGTGGTGTGGTTCTCAGTTGATTAAGTGTGTCTGTGTCAGATATATACTCGAGAGTCAAACCGATGAAAAGAATATGCTGTTGTCATAGCCCTACTCATAACACAAGAAGTTTTCAAACTAAAAACATTTTTTGAAAAAAATATTTCCATATCGTTTTCTATTTCGTTTCATGCTTAGTGACTTCTGTTCCGTATTTTCATCAACTGTATCCATTTCTGCTGTTTTATTTTTGGGGATGCAATTGTTAGAGATTGCCATATTTTTATAACTGCAAAGTTCCATTTCTGAATTTTAACAAATTGGCTCTTATCGTTTTTGTAGTTTGTTTGGCATTTGTATGTATACGATGGGCCTTAAATAAGTTTCCAAACCTTTTTCATATGGGCACTTTTATTGATAGTACACACATGAAACTCTAGTCCCCTTTCGAAGTAATCTCCTCCGGCTGCAATGCACTTTTACTGTTCCAACAACTTCTGAAAGGCCTCACGGAGGTCCTCTTGCATGAGCATATCAATCACCTTCGTCACAGCCTCTTTCAATTGTCTCATAACGGCAGGCTCTAAGGTTTTCCTTGAGCTTAGGGAATAACTAAAAGTCACAGGGAACAAGGTTTGGACTATAAGGAGGGTGAGGAACTGTCTTAATGCCCTAACCCTAACCTGACGGTCAATCTCTGAGCACCTTTGGTTATAACTTTGTGCAAATCTTTGGCATCTTCAGTTCCTCACAAATAATTGAATGTGCAGTTCTCACACTGGCATCAAACTGTACACTTATTGTCTCTATAGACACACCGTGGTTCTTATCCATGAAATTCTTTATTTGGCCAATCAACTCTGGTGTTCTGACTTCCATTTCTCCTCCACCACCTCTGGTGTTCTGACTTCCATTTCTCCTCCACCACCTCTCATCATCCCTCACAGACTCCTTACCTTCCTTGAATCTCTTATGCCACTCAAAAACTGATGCTCGATTCATACAAGATGGTCCAAAAGCAGTTTGAAGCATTCCACACGTTTCTGTGACATTTATCCTAAGTTTACAACAGAATTTTATTGCATATCATTCTTCTAAAGTGTCTTCATGTCCAGATTGCATTTTTGAAATTCACCAACTGTGACAATCGGGATTTAGTAGGGTGTATTCCTGCTGTAACTGTTCATTTCAACCTGAAATCATAAAAATTGGTCAGTCATCTCATAAGATGTATAGCAATAACATATTGAATTTTCAAGGGCCTATGACAATTTTAAATGCCTGTACAAAAAAGTCTGGAAACTTATTGAAGGCACCTTGTAATTATACCAGTGCAGTCCATTTCAAATATATTTTTTTTCTCTACAACATTGTCTCAGGCTCTTAAACTTGATAGAAAACATAACAAACAAAGAAAATAATCAACATTAACGAATAATATTTATTCGCAATTTGTTGTGGTTGCAGGTTTACCCTTCAGTATTCAAAATCAAAGTGCAGAAACTCGTTTCTGTGCACTGGATTCGCACGGGCCTGAATTAATGAAAAGAAATAATTTTATTTTGACCCATCAGAGAACTTTTTTTTTTTCTTTTTTTTTCATAGGCATCACCACATTATCAAGGCCAAGAGGCCACTCAAGGATAAGGGTTAAAGAGTGTACAGTAGACATTGGACAATATAGTAATCATTAGTAATGAAAATTTGGTAAATTTGATAATTTATATGGAACGGCTCATCAAGAACTTATTTACGTTAGACTTGAACACAACCATATTGTAGTCAGCCGGAAAGCAAGAAAACGGAAGACAATTCCACAGGCGTGCAGTTTTAAGAAAGAAGCTTTGTTCATGGAATCTACGTTTAGGTTTAGGCACAGATAAAGAGTGGGGGGAATTATTGATAGTGTTTACAGCTAGACGAGTGTTTCTTGTGAAAGTTTGGCGAGGGGGGAGCATAGATTGAAGCTCAGTCGAACACTTTCCATGAAAATAACGATACATCAGAGACAAACTCGCAACATCTCTTCTGTGAGATAGAGGTTGCAAGGAAGAGAAAAGGACATCTCCTATGAGGCTACGAAGTCTATTTTGAACTCTATCAAGGCAGGACAAGTCCTTTCTAGCAGCTCCTGCCCAGATGTGGCAACAGTATTCCATCCTTGGACGTACCTGGCTCTTATATAGATAGAGAATAGCATCAGCAGTGAGATATCTACCGGATCAATAGAAAGATCCCAGCATTTTTCCAGCGGCCTTGGCAACAGATTTGATGTACGTATTCCATTTAAGATCAGGAGTAATGGTCAAGCCCAGAGCTTTCTAATTTAATCAAACTGGTCTTTCTGAGAGTCACCTAAACTCTTTAAAGGGGCCATGTTTTCTTTTAATTTATTAGAAGAAAACATGGCCCCTTTAAAGAGTAAAAAAATGTTTGAGACCAAAAATTCAGACAGCATTACGTCTCCTTAATTCTAACAATCCTCAACTCACGTAAGCATACACTGTCATTCACATACTCACTCATACAAAGCGCAACACACACACACACACACACACACACACACACACACACACACACACACACACACACACACACACACACAATGACTGTTTGAATCCGTTATTGGCGTCTGCTCATTTAAAACAACTCATCAATTGAAGTATTCCTAAACTTTATCACTGAACTATTTTTCTAATATGATAAATAAAGTACATTGACTCTTATAAACAACTTTTAATGAATTATAATGTATTTTATTCAGCTGAGAAGTTTTGAAAATGATTTTTCTAACCCCTGTAACACAAGGCTATTAATTAATTGAGTCAGACTTTTTCAATATCTCAACTAATGAATTCCCTTTGTTTTTTTTGTTTTTTTTACGAAAACTTTAAAAACATTCACGAACATTTTATGTTTTTCTTATTGCTGTAAACCTTCCATTTTAAATATACATAAAATATCTCTTTTGTGAATATATGCTTTCTTCACTCTTTATTTTGTTTCGTTTACCATATGACAATGTCTCGTTTTTCTCACATTTGAATATAAAACCTGCAAATCTTTTTCACTGAAAATATTTCTCTGAATCGGGCTTAGCCCAAAAATATCTCTTTCCTTACAAAGCACCCTAAAGTAAAACCACCAAAACCGGCGTGAACACATTCCCTAAAATTTAATGACCACCTTCCATACTGTTTCTTGTTCTCTTTCAGTGGAGAAGCAATCCTGCACGACTGAGACAATTTGTATTTTTGTTCCTTTTCTTCACATTAAAAAACGACCCTGGTGTCTAACTCTGTTCCGTGGGGAGGTATTGTAAATAGGAACTAACGGCTCTTAATTAATCGATTCAGATTTCTTCAATATCTCAGCTAATGAATCCCTCTTGCTTTTACAAGAACTTTAAAAATATTCGAACATTCCATGTTTTTCCTATCCCTGTAAACTTCCATTTTAAACGTATATATAAAATATCTTGTTTGTGAATATATGCCTTCTAAACTCATTATTTTTGTTTTGCTTACCATCTGGCAATGTTTCTCGTTTTTCTCACATTTGATTACAAAACCTGCAAAAATTTTCACTGAAAATATTTCTCTGAATCCGGCTCATCCGAAAAATACTTCCCCCATTAAAAAACACCCTAAAGTAAAACCCCAAAACTGGCGCAAAACACATCCCTTAACAGGTGTGTGCATATATGATAGATTGTGCATTGCAAAGCATCAAAGGGAGATAAATGTGTAAATAGATTGTGAAACTTATCATCCAATTTTGTAAGAATTATATGAAAGATGTTTGTTATAGGAAAGTGTATTAGTCTTGTTTAAATGCTGTTGGCATGATGCTGCTGCCCTGTAGTTATTGATGATGATGATGATCAGGTTCAACTTAAAATAACCAGAGTTGTTATTAATCAAACAAAAATGAATACAATCATTTTTTTTTTTTTATTATTCATTTAAAAATTTCTAGCCATAAAAACATTATGGTTCTTTAACCTATTAAGATCAAAATGTAGTATCTGTTTTTGGCTTCCCTGGCAACATCAGACATTTTTTTTTTTTACATGGGGGGTCACCACTTATCAAGGCCCCAAGGGCCACTCAGGGATAAGGGTTATTGCGTGTACAGTAATCAATGAGATAGTATTGTAGTAATCATTAGTATTAGGGGTTTTGATAGAGTGTCTTACTTAAGGGGGCGGTTTATCAGGAGTTTGCTTATGTTGGACTTGAAGACGTGAAGGAAATAATGATAGAACAAAGACAGGCTCGCAACGTCTCTTCTGTGGGAAAGAGGTTGCAGGGAAGAGAAAAGGGCATCCCCCACTAAACCACAAAGTCTATTTTGTACTCTGTCAAGGCAGGATAGGCTGTTTTTAGCAGCTCCTGCCCAGATGTAGCAACAATACTCCATCCTTGGGCATACTTGGCTTTTATACAGATAGAGAGTTGCATCAGTAGTGAGATATCTTCTGGAGCGGTAGAAGGATCCCACCATTTTCCCAGCGTCCCTGGCAACAGATTTGATGTACATGTTCCATTTCAGATCAGGAGTAAAGGTTAAACCCAGAAGTTTGTCAAAACATGGAGCCTCCCCAAGACGAGAGACTGTTTTCAGCATCTCAATGACACCAGATGTTTTATTATCGGCAAAAGTATTATGTCTGCCAAGTTCTGGCCACTGTCGTGTCCCCACAATGTTATCTCTGTTCTTCTTTGTACAAGTATTTTCACAGAATATACCCTCAATGGACTTAATGCACTTGTCCGCTCTCAACAAAAATGCCCTGACCTGCTTGACTAGCAGCAAAATCTAACCCCTTCACTATAGAGGTTCTTAGATGCTAAAATATTTTCTATTCTAATATCTTTTTTCCTTGGACTGCTTTGGAATTCCCTTCCTGATGACTATTTCCTCGTCGATATCAATATTCTGAAATTTAAATGTAATGTGAACAAACGTCTTGCTGCTCAAGTCCTACCTAAAGTTGCTCCTTATATATCTGGCTCCTATCATAGTAGCTCGTTATGCATCAGTGGCCATAAGCTTTGTTTGAGGCGAATTGAAGTATGAAAAATAAAATTATGTCCTCTTAAAATAATATTTCTCGACCTTTGATGATTGGTGGCCCCCTTACTGTGTATCTCAACACTTGTGCCCCCATGCTCTGCACTTCATAAAAAAGAAAAAATGCAGATTTTTTTTTGTATGTTGATTATTTAGCTCTTATTTAATTCTGGTGTTACCCTTATTATAAAATTTAATGAGCCTTTTCATAGGGTTTAGAACGGATTAGGTGATTTATGCAACAAAGTGTGTATGAGCGCGTGAGAAAATTAGTAGCAGCAGCCGAATGACAGATGGCTAGCGAGAAATATTAGCAGCTGCAGCCGTTAAAACATGTATGCAAATTAGGAATTGTGCGTGAGCTTGCGTCACAAGAAAAGCAGAGAAAAATAGTCCAGATGGTCGAAGAAAAAGCAAAGTGGGTGGGGGAAGATGGATGTGTGAACATAAGGACAAGAAAGTGCTGGCTAGATGAAAGACTTCTAAAAAACACGTGTGTGCTACAAGACTTTTGAAATATAATGAAATGCATTATTTTGGAAGAACCACGAATAAATGCATTTCATTTGCAATTAAAAAAAATGTAGAGTCAGATTTTTATTTCTTTCCTTTTTTTGTTTGTTTGTTTGTTTTTTCCTGCTGTTATGCTGTGAGGTACCAAAATGACGAACATGTTGGATAGCAAGGGTTTATATTAGTGTTGGGACAATTAATCGGAATCGGAAATCAGAAAAATTGACAAATTTGGGGGTATCGTAATCAAAAAAATTGGTACCTATTTTCCGATGCCAAAACGATACTTTTGAGTGTCTTTTTTATTTGATTTTGTTTAAAGCAAAATCTTCCATTGTTGGTAATAATGATAAAATAATAAATATTTCTTGATTTTGAAATACTACCAAAGACAAAACTCTATAGATCATCCTCCACAAGGGTAATTTTATTTTTAGGAAAGTATCTGCACATTTAACATGTTAAGTTTTGAGACATTGTGTCGAACAAAGATGGCGGCGTAGTTCAGATCAGTAACCAAGATGGCGACCAAGAATCAAATGCGGTCCATCACGTAGTTAACCTCTTAAGTTCTGAGATATTATGTTGAACAAAGATGGTGGCGTAGTTGAGATCAGTAACCAAGATGGCGGCAAAGAATTAAATGTGGTCCGTGACGTAGCAAATGGCGAACTGATTGAATCCAAAATTCGACAATTTTTATAATAATTTTGCGACGTTTTGATTGGTTCTTTAGCACAGCCGTTGGTTATAAAAATGATTGGCGAATCCATTCGTCTCATATCCTCCCCCCCCCCATCACAAGTCAAAAACATTTTACAGTTTTTTTTTGTTTTTTTGTTTTTTTTACAGAAATCGGGGGGGAAATACCAACTCTATAGTTACATATTTATTATTTAATTAGTTTATAAAGAATCAGAATCGGAATCTAATTGTATTGGAATCAGGAATTTGGTACGGAATCTTAAATTGTATCGGAATCGAGAAAAATATTGGAATCGTCCCATCATTAGTTTATATATTATCTTTATTTTATGTACATACATATGCGAGTATATATATATCTCAGTTATGTTATATGCGAATATATATATATATATATATATATCGTGTATCATTAAGTGGATTGCCAAGTGTGTGTATTTTACATTTATGCAACAGTTCTAACATGAAACGATTGACGTGGACGAATCGAAACAGTTGTAGACAAACACAACACATACCTGGTTTACATATAAAACATTTATTCTCACGATTTCGGCTAGTAGCTTCAGAGATTACAATGTCTTCATATCTTGGCTGTCTTGGAAGACATTGCTCCCTACGTCATAAGGAGTAACTAACTCCCCTTGAGTCGTCTGTTCTCCCCGGCGTTCAGCTAATGACTGATTAAAATCTACTCAAATCTACGTATTATCATGTGTCTAAGACCCCAACGCTGACATAAACCTAAATCTGATTATTTTTTACACAAACCAAAAATTCCTCCAGAACTTTGTTTACCTTTATTTTCCATGTTACCATTCCTTTGTAGCTTTTTATTATTCCAGCTGTCACTCACATTTTTCCAATCTAATTGTTCTTATTTTTCTAACCATAATAATCGATACAGCGATCTGCCGTCACTAAAATCAATAATAATGTTTTGATTCCTGACACTGCCTGTCGCAGTTAACAGATACTACACTGTGATCACAGCCAAATGGTCACAACATTAGTCTGTGATGTTACATTATGTGTATACTGCCTTTCAGGATACGAAAACCAAGCGGGAACCAATTAATTTCATATCTCGAGGTTCCACTGTACATATAAATAAATACATATAATGGTGTATATATATATGTATATATAAATAAATGACTTTTTTCATGGCTGACGTCTTGCCGCCTTATTTATACATTGAAAGTTTCTGCATTTTGAATTACATTTTTCCAGTGT
This sequence comes from Euprymna scolopes, assembly GCF_053919585.1. NCBI lineage: Eukaryota > Metazoa > Mollusca > Cephalopoda > Sepiida > Sepiolidae > Euprymna > Euprymna scolopes. Next base: position 29,550,967 of record NC_136506.1, read on the forward strand.
CCTCTCCAATTGACAGGCCGTGGCCCCCTTTAGTTGAAAAACGTTGTCCTAAAACATAAGTTGGGACACTGAAAGCGCACACAAGCCATCAAATTAATTAAGAAATGGCTGCAAGTGATTAAATCATTTAATTAAAATAACATTTGCAGCTGTTGAATAGATTTGTATTTCAGGAGTAAAAAATGTTAGCAGATACAAATATTAATCGAAAAAATGGAGGTGGAGTAAGCCTACAGTATATGTGAAAATGATACGAATACTAATAATAGGAAATAAATTACAGTTTCTTGTAATGGAATACATATTTGGGATGCTGAAAAATCTCCACATCTGCTTTTCAACTGAACATCTATAAGCAACAAAGCTTTTATTAATAACTTAAAAAAATATATATAATCACACAAAGGAAAAAGTATTATTTGTATTCTCTCGACTCCTGTTCTCATCTTGAGTGTTATCCTCACAACGTTTCAGTCGATATAGCCTCCGACCTTCTTCAGGCGTGTCTTGTTAAACTCTGGAATTTGTACGAAATTTCAAACGGAAGCTTTTACCTTAATCCACAGGTTGACCTCTTGGACAGGCTCTAGGGACACTGAACATAATGCTTCTTCTTGTCCACATCCAAAGCATGGCAGTCAACAGGTGGTGAAGATGAATTATTAACTTTAATGTCTCTGTAACCTGTTTGTACAGCATAATTACGTTGACACACCGGTTTTCGTTAGATCACCGAAGTTAAGCAATGTTGAGCCTGGCTAGTACCAGATGGGTGACCATTTGAGAACTCTAGGCGCTGTATGTGCTTTCCGCTTATCCCGGCATTGTTTCCAGTCGTTCTGAACCCCCACTTGCCACTGGTATTCAACAATGTCGACTCAGGAGAGGTGTGGTTGGAGATTGCGCAACTCTTGCCACAAAAATTTCATGTGCAGGCATCAATACAGTGGGTATCCATAGTCTGTCAAGACTAACGGAAGCCTATATAGCCTGTCCAAGAGGTCAACCTAGGAAGAAGTGGAGTGATAACATCCAGCAAGACCTGAAACATCACAGGTTAACGAAAGCATTGGCAATCGATCGAATAAAGTGGAGTGAAGCCATTCGACCAAGTTGATAACCCAAACGTTCAACTCTTATATTCAGGGAATAAGTGCCGATAGATATGCAGTAGTGATAGTGGTAGGGGATTCTAAGAGTACAGTTGCAAATTAAGCCATCTACTTGGTCATGGCTGCTGAAACAAGAGCATGCTATCTGCATAGATTATATAAAGAGTTCTGTCCAAAATTTTGTACAAATTCTTGAGAATTATAGAAAGATTCCTAAATCTAACAAAATAAACTTAAAAAAAGGTTGGCAGTTACATCGGCCGAAACGTTGCAAAAATAATATTCAAGGTGAGAACAGTAGCACGAATAATACAAATTATCACTCCACATCTCAAAAATTCAGAAACAAAATAATTATATAAATCATAATATAGTGTTCAATGGTAGTGATGATGTGGTGGCAGGAATTTCTTTAGTTTCTCATTTTACCAGACAATGCTGGGATACAGGTCTTTTTTTTCTTTTTTTTTTATTATGTTCACTAATAAACATATCACCACTTGGATGTAAAGGGCTACTATATGGGCCATGCCTAGGAAAGATTAACAAGATGTTGATTTACATTACATTTAAACTTCTGCATATCAGTACAGTCAGGGTAGCAGGAAGCGAATTCCAAAGTCTAGTTGTTTGAGAGAAGAAACTATTAGAGTAGAAAGTTTTCTGACATTTAGGAACCTCAACAGTGAAGGGGTGAGATTTTGTTGCTGAGTGGGTATGTCGGGATATATATACATTGAGGGTGCATGAGTGCAATGATTTCAGAACACATTCCATTAAAATATTTGTAAAACAGGCACATTGTGACGATAGGGCAGGGGCTGGAGGTTAGTTGATAAAGTGGGGCCCATTAGATTGGAAACTCTTTTTTGGATCCTATCCAAGAGGGAGAGGCTAGTGGTAGATACACCAGCCCAGATGTGGTGACAATACTCCATGCATGGGCGAATGGTGGCCTTGTCGAGGTACAGGATACACTCAGGTGTTAGTAGACTTCTAGCTCAATAGATTGACTTTCTTGCTAAAATAATAATGCCTTAGTAAACAAAAGAAAAAAATCTCAATACTTCTGGGCAACGCTGGGTCAGGTCAGCTAGTTTTTATATGTTTGTCTCTATGTAAGAGGCATAATCACATTGATATACCGGTTCGTGTTGGATCACTGAAGTTAAGCAACAATGAGCCTGGCCAGTACCAGATGGGTAACCATTTGAGAATACTAGGCACTGTTGTATTCAGGTAAGTGGGTGTATATAATACCTTGGCGGCAGGAGAAGATAAACGCTCCTGCCTTGCATAGTTCCAGCTCACTCTTGTGCAAGATCTAGACCTTGTTAGCTTCCTTCCTAATATTCTGGAGCAGTACCATTACTAGTGATGGGACGATTCGAATATTTTTCCAATTCTGACACATTTACCGATTCCGTACTAAATTCACAATTCTGATACAACATAAATCTCTAAATATTTAACTATAAAGTTGTAATTGTTTCCTGATTACTCTTAAACACGTGTTAAATCTGCAGATATTTTTCAAACGTAAAAATACACTTGGTGGGGAGGGGGGGGATGATCTATAGATTTTAGTTCTACTGTTCGTTTAAAATCAATAAATATTTATTTTTTTTATTATTACTACCAGCAGTAGAAGATTTTTCTTAAACTAAAAGCAAATAAAAAGGTAATTAAAGGAATCATTTTTGGCATCGGAAAATAGGCATAATATTTTCTGATACCCCCAAAAGTTCTGATTAATCATCCCAACACTAACCATTAACATAGTGAAGGGGGGGGGTCTGTTAAAAGAACAATAAACAGAGAGAGCCTGTTGGCCTTGTACAACAATTTTTTAGTGATTGTGTCACAAACAAAACACCCACTTCCAACTTGTCCTGAGCCTTTGTTAGATGATATATGAGGATATGTACAGGGTGGAACGATAAAATTGTCTCTCTAGAAAAGACAACATGATTCCATTTCCATTTGATGAAAATCAATTTTCTTTCTTTTTTTTTTTTTTTTTTGTTGCATCTACTAGTTGGCCAGTTATGTACAAATCCCAAGAGCGATAGGATCCTTCTATCATGTCTGAAAGTGACACAATGTTCAACAAGGGAAATCGGAGATGCATCGCTGTACAACTCATGCTCTCTACCGATCAAAGTTATGACAACAGCATCATTGCCAGCACCCTCGAAATGCAAATCCGGACGGTTCAACACTTGAAGGCACAACTCAATCCACGGTTATGGTCTTTGGTGTGGTTTAAAATGAGGGTCACATCATGCCACCTCACATCTTCGAAGTCAGCTTAAAAGTCAACACCGAAGTGTACCTGGATATGCTGAAGAGTGTTAATCCCCTGGTACAATCAGGTGGCCGTTGTCAGACTCTGGGTATGGCAGCAGGACTCTACGCCGGTCCACAAGTCCAAAGAGACCCAGGATTGACTTCAGAAGGAGTGCTATGACTTTGTATCCTTCTCTCATTGGCCTCCTCCCCCGACCTGAACCTGCTGGACTACTTTGTTTGGTTATACGTCGAGAACATCATCAACATGACCTACCAAAGCCAGCATGATTGCTGCCATTTGCTGAGAATTCACTGATATCTCACTGGCACTTGTGGAAAAGGTATGTTCTCAGTTCTGGACCTATATTGAAGTGGTGATTGAGACTGAAGGGAGCTATAGCCCTAACCCCCCTTCTGTCCAAGGGCCGGGCCGCATCCGTCGCTATCCTGGTTCACTGGAGCATACTTGTGATGTACTTCTGCCCGTGTTCGTCGCTCCCAGCTCACAGGACCATAGATGCAACCCAGCAGGGCTATATTCTTACTTGTCTAGTGGTGGACCCCTCAAGGGTGACCAGACTCTCACTGGTCACTGGAAAATATCTTCTGCTGCTCAGGGCACGCGAAATGTGCATGACCCTAAGTCCGTGTGGCAACATTGTCGATTTCGGTCGTCACTCTGGCTTCGTGCTGGATCCAGTCTGTCTCCTTCATCATCTGGCGTCAGGACATACCTGAAATAAACTGCATCTTCATTCAGGCTGGCAAATCGAGAAACAAGGAAAAACTCTGGGACATTTTTATAAAATGAAACAATAATTATTCATAAATCGTTTACACTTGTTTAGTCGAGTTCTTTGATTCAAGCTTCATGATGCAGGTTGCATACTTAGGTTCCACTAATCAATTTCCCAGCTAAGAACAAGAGCTTTTCAACTTAGCTCTTATGGATGTTTCGCCCCCCCCTTCTAGGCGGGGTGAGAGCGATGTGGACGCCTCGAATGCCAGTCAGTAAAAAGGACTAAGGACCCTAACTCCAAAAAGCCAATCGTTTTTATCAAATCAGAAATTCCTCCCTCTACCTTTTTGGAGTTATTCTTTCTTTTCTTTTCCCTTTCTCTCTTTCTCTTCATTCCCTATTAATTTACTCCCCTTCTCTCTTTCTTTTGTCCCAAACCCTTTCCCTCATTAATGACCATATCTCTCCCTAGGTTCAATTTATTTATTTATCTGTCCAACTAACTTATCACTTGGCTTGGTGGTCTGATAGTTAAATACAACAGGTGGACTCAAATGACAACATCTCCCAGACACCAAAACAGACCTTTTGAACCCAAGTCATTGTACCTGTCTCATTCAATTAGCAGCTACAATTCATTTTTACCAAATCCAACTAGAAAAACAATCTCTTGTTCCACGAATCCGATTATCAAATTTTATATTTTCTTTTCATTGTGGACAGAAATCTCATAAACATCTGTTTTTCCTTGACCAAGTGTCAGCAAGCCCCCCTAACCATACCTCATCCTTTCCCATCTTCTCTTCCTCTATTTGAAAAGCAAGATCATCTGGTGTCGCCAGGGATCTCGTCATAGGCTACATTGAATAGGTGTCGGCTCTACTACATAATCAAGTTACCTGAATTGATTTTTTTCAATAAAAGTTTTAAAAGTCAAGTGTGTATGTAAACAGACATATTGGTGCCTAACTCCCTAAATAGTATCCCTACAAATCTGGTCCCAAATATTAGCCCCTCTCAACTAAGTGGCTCTGTGCCTTGTTTAAAAAAAAAAAAAATCTTTAAAATATATAATGATGCAAAGTAATAATAATAATAATAATAATAATAATAATAATGATAATAATACAAATAAAAATATTTTGTTCAGGGATGATGACAGGAGTTTCTTTAATTCTTCATCTTCCCAAAGAATGCTGTGTGTGTGTGTGTGTGTGTGTCTGTGTGTGTGAATGATATAAATAAAAGTCACATGGTTTTCAAAAGATCGATGCATGACAATAACGCGTTAATGTTTGTCTTGTAAAAGTTAATTCGTTTTTACTGTCTTTATTCATTTTATAAGCATTGTATCTACAACTGCTTTAACAGCACATTTTAAAATGGATTACCGTAATTTATTGCATTTTATTACATGGTCATATCGATTATTGTCCTTACCAAGCAATAAAGTAAGTATTTTATCTATTTACAGTTCGTGTGTTTTCCTTTTGCGCTTTAAATAATATTGCTATTGTAATATATTGACTTGACAAGGTTGAAGTTAGAAATTTAAAGAAAACATGTAATATACATCTCCATATCTATGATAAATGACTGCAGAAATTCCCCTTTGTACCAAAGTGTCATAGATTTACAACAGATGCAACATACAAATTTAATACATCTAGCCTAATAGCCACTATCTTATGTAGCTTTCAAGCACCAGTTTATACACATTCAACCGTGATAATACAATACTACATTTCATTCTACGAGCAACACAATCACAATCACAACATCTTTAGAGGAAGAAGTCCCTATTTTTCTCTCTAAATATTTAGTCTCACCATTACTCCCAGTTGTCACCGGAAGAAATTCTACACATTCCACAGATTCTGTGATTACACGACTGTAAATGACTCATAAATACATAGACCTAACATAATCTTTACAATTTACGATTCATAAATAATAAAGGCTCCCTCACCAAAGTTCATTCATTCTGATTGTCTGAGCTCTATATATTCTCATACTGTGGAACCTAATTCTACTCTTTATAAATGAATGGTTACTAACATTGAAATATAGCGTCACTAAGAGACATATTACAACATCTTCATCAAAACAAAAAAAAAATAAACACCCCTTGCTATCATGTTCTTATACCATTAAACACACTACATGTAGCTTGGTGGTGTTCCAAACCGATGCATTACATATATTTATATATTGAAGACTTTAGCTCCCAAATATTTGTCTTTTTTAAATTAAGATTTCTACTAAAAAAACAAACAAAAAGAAAACAATTAGAAAACTACGGAAGTTTCTATGTAAATTATTTTATCTTTTCCATGCAACTTGACAAGATTTATAAGTGTTCTGGGATAATTATACACATTATCACATGTAAAATTGTCGACAATTTATTTTTATGTAAAATGTTATGCTTTCCAACGGCCATCCAAACAACACACAGACGCTTGTTATTCGTTTGCAGATTATCCAAAATCCTAGAAATATCGTCACATTAAGGTGAATGTGAAAAGCAGTGAGAAACAACCAAATTACCTTTTTTTAACCTTGAACATTACCTTTATTAATACTATATAGTGATTATGACTATATTGAAGATGTTGAATCTGGACTAATTTGAAGAGGTTAGCTCCCAAATATTTGCATTTTTTTTTTTATTATGGCGAAAAAAATTCTGGAAGTTTATTGAACAAAATACAACACTCAATTTTGCAAACAATTTTTTTTTCTGTAACATATTTCTTTTAATAAAGTCTCATAATTTCTTCTTTCAGAACCAATCATAATAAATAAGACACGATCAGTTGGAAGCTAGACTCTTCAATATATAAATATATATGAAACGCATCAGTTTCTAACCTCACCCATATACACAAGCACAAAAAAAAATAACAATAATGACGTAAAATACATAAATGTTTATATGTTTACACAGACACTCTTTGTTTTTCTAATTTTAGTGTATTATTTGTGTAAATTTGGCTATAATTATCAATTTGGCCTTTTTATGAAATATTTGGCTTCAAATATTTAGTAGATTATGTCAACCCAATTAGGGTCAGCTATTGGGCACGTTTACACTTTTTTAAAAGCATGCATAACTTTCACATTGAAAAATAATTAAAAAAAAAAAAAAAAAAAGAATTGCTAGACCTGAACCTCCCATTTAATTTTTTTTTGTTTTTTTTCACTTATCCGTAAATTATCCAAGCGATTATTAGCGCTTACATTTGGAATTATAACGTTCTACTACAGTGAACACCCACTTTTGGGCCACTCCCCTTTGTTAATGCTGCTACTAACATTTTACATTATTTCTTTACAATTTTTTCGCACATTCCACAGCGCTTATCATAGATTACGAGCTTAGCTTTCGTATTAACAAAATACTTTGGAAAAAATTGTATGCACCTTACCACTAGAAAAGAGAAACATTTAATGGCTAAAGGCAGCATGAAAATCTGACATGGTAAAATAAGTGTGTTCCCTTTACTAAAATGTTATCATTACAAATTGCTCTCCAACTATTACAGTCATTAAAAATACTACCTTAATTTTTTTTTAAATCTGAAAATTAAGCCCATACTCGATGATAGAAAAAATTTAAAGGCTAGGGAAATCATTGCTCAGGTTCAGCAGCAGTGTTTTTTGGCTGTTTCAATGTTGACACGTTAGGTGGAAGCACCGATTAATCACAGCACATAATCAAATCCCCATGACAAAAATGGGTTTATAGATGCTACCATTGTTACTTCAGCATGGTACATTCATTTTGTTCCCTGAGTATAAGTGCCCGCTATTTTACTGGCCCTCACTAACAACCGTAGTTTAATTGTTTTTTTTTTTTCACGATTAGGGTGAGGGCTGGGGACATACTTCTACCGGGCAACGCTGGTACACGGGTTCTGCTAGTTTCAAATATTTATTAGCTATGTTTTTACGCCTCTGAACTGGCCAGCGTCGATGATCAGAAAGTGGATAGAGGCTCGTTTTTATATGTGGAGTGACGTCAATTAAGAGATCCAAAAAAAGAGAGTGTTTGCGTTATTTGGATTCTTCAAACTAAACTACTGTTCTCATTTTGAGTGTTATTTTCACGTTTCTGTCGATGTAACCTACGACTTTCTTTGGGTGTATCTTGCAGAATTCTGGAATCTTTCTGTCAAGACTCAGGAATTTTTTCTGGTCTTTTATTTATTTATTTTTTTTTTTTCTGGATCTACATGGAATTTTGAATGGGACCCTTCATTTAATCCAGGAGGTAGCATGCTCTCGTTCCATCAGCCATGATTGAGTAGAGGTCTTAAGTAATTCGCAATTGTATTTTTGAATATCTCCCACATTGAGTATTGAATCTTCAACCTCTAGAAGAGTAATTTTAGAATTGAATTTTACCAAATACTTTTTCTGCTATGCCATGGATCCTTTAGAAACATAGTATTTATAACTAACATTTAAAATGGTACTCTACCTAAAACTTATCTCAATAAGTATTTGTTCACATTAGACTTGAAGCCGACCATGCTGTAGTCGGTTGGGAAACAGTCTAGTGGTATTTTGTTCTGTTATATTTATTTTATTTCCTCTCATAAAGTCAGGTGTGGATTTGATGAATATGTTTCTGTGAACTGAACTGGATTTGAACCTGGCACATCCAGGTTATCAGTCTGTGTTGTACACCACTTAGCCACTTCCTTGTACTATACTGTAAAAGAAAACAAAGAAATCAAAACCCTTACATGTGACAATTATTTCTCTAGTATTTTCAAATGACAGCGTTTCGTTGCTTTTGTTAATTCTGTCCGCTGGAGTCAACGCTGAAATTTAATCTGTTATAACTCGGTGGATGTCAGTTCATTTTTTTTTCCTCTTTCAGTCGTTTGGCTTTGGTATTTGTTTGGAATTCCACACATATTTTGTTATCTGCAAATGATTCCGATGAAATCTGTGCATTATTTATTTATTCTTTGATTCTTCGAAAAGGTCAATGTTGCATTGTGGGATATAATTTGCGCAAACAGTCTCTGAAACAATCTGCAGTAATTTATTGCATGCAGTAGAAAAAGACCATTTGTTGGCAGGAAATAGCAGAAATGCAGTGATTACTGGTGAAGACTGCTTGACTTAATGTGCTGTATTCAAAAAGGTTGACATTAATGTTTAACACAATAAATATTTTAAATGATATGTTTAGAGCATTAGTTATATATTTGACTTTTTAGTCTGTTAAAAATAGGCAAAAGTTATAGCCTGTTGACTTAGAATGAGTGCTTTATGCCAAATTGATGGTTGAATATGATTAAATTAGTGCTCGTTTTTTTAATTAAATACTAATCCGTACTAATCCATAATTCAGCAAATGGGTACCATAATATTTAGTTGACGGCGCCTTATCATAACAAAGGTCCATACAAAATTTTAGCTAAATCGGCTCTGTAGTCTTTGAGAAAAAGTGAGAGTAAATGTATTATTGCAGTTTTTTTTTTTTTTTTTTTTTTTTTACAGTGGTCACCACTGAGCCTTCTTCATTGATATAGTCCTTTTTTTTTTATACAGTGATCACCACTTATCAAGGCCCGGAAGCCACTCAGGGATAAGGATTATTGCAAGTACAGTACGTTAGTGTGGAGATGTGATGAAGTGTTTACTTAAGAGGGCAGTTCATTAGGAATTTGTTAACGTTAGACTTGAAGACATCCAAGTTGTAGTCAAGTGGGAAGCAGGCAGACGGAACAGAGTTCCACAGGTGTGCAGTTCTAAGAAAGAAGCTTTGTTCATGGAATGTACGTTTTGATTTAGGCACAGATAAAGAGTGAGGGAAATTTTTCACAGTGGATTCAGCTAGACGGGTGTTTTTCATGAAAGATTGGCGAAGGGGGACCAGAGATTGGAGTTCAGACGAGCACCTGCCATGGAAATAACGATAAAACAAGGATAGGCTCGCAACATCTCTTCTGCAGAGAGGTTGCAGGGTAGAGAAAAGGGCATCCCCCACTAAGCCACGAAGTCTATTTTGTACTCTGTCAAGGCAGGATAGGCTGTTTTTAGCAGCTCCTGCCCAGATATGGCAGCAGTATTCCATCGTTGGACATACTTGGCTTTTATATATGCAGTTATGAATCCTGTATTAATTCCTAACTGTTCGTTGAATGGATACCGTGATACTTAGTTCGCTGCACCTTATCATAACAAAAGGTCCATACAATATTTCAGTCAGATCAACTCAATAGTTTCCAAGAAAAAGTGGAATGGACAGACAGGCAGACAGACTGAGAGAAATATAATAGATTATATTGGCGTATTATATGACATAATCACATTGACACACCAGTTGCTGTTATGTTATTTTGTTATTTTCATTACTGAAATGCAATTAAATTTAACTGGCAATAAAACTAAGTACATATAAGTATAGAAAGATTCCCCCTTCACTAACCAATGACAAATAAGATGAAGTGCACTTCAAAACAGATACTACCCTGTGCTCCTAGACACAAGGGACAAATATTCTACAAAAGTTAAGTCTTCTATAAAATAGTGCTGTGTCAGATATTAGTGTGACAGACGAAAATGCTTTTTCAAATGACAAATCAACGAAAATGTTATTTCAATATTACATGTGACAGACCAACGAAAATGCTATTTCAATGTTATCTGCGACAGAATAACGAAAATGCTATTTCCATATTATCTGTGACAGACCAACAAAAATGCTATTTGAATATGTGACAGACCAACAAAAATGCTATTTGAATATATGTGACAGACCAACAAAAATGCTATTTGAATATTATCTGTGAAAGAGCAACAAAAATGCGATTTCAGTATTATGTGACAGACCAACAAAAATGCTATTTAAATAGTATACGAGGGGCGTGCAATAAGTAATGCCCCTGACCAACTTGCCATAGTAGTAGAGCAACGAAACTTAGCATAGTTATTAGTCTTTCTCTACATAGGAACCACCCAGAGTTATGCATTTCTCCCATCGTTTGATGCAGCTCTGGAGACCGGTTTTGTAGAACACCCCAGGTTGGTCCTCCAACCATGACGTGACTTCAGAAATCAAGGCTGCATCATCTGGGAAACGCTTTCCTTTCAAAAACAACTTCATGGCTGGGAAGAGGGGAAAGTCAGAGGGTGCAAGGTCAGGAGAGTAGGGAGGATGGGGAAGGATTTCATAACCACACGCCCGTGCTTCTGATCTGGCGACATGCGAGTTGTGAACCGGAGCGTTGTCCTGCAGGAGGAGGGTACCTTTGTTGATCTTGCCTCGCCTCTTGATTTTGATAGCTTCCCTTAATTTCCTCAAAAGTGAAGCATAATAGGCTCCTATAATTGTGGTACCCTTTGCCAGGAAATCTGTCATCACTACTCCGTTCTGGTCCCAGGAGACTGTGAGCATGACCTTGCCAGCGGAGGGTTGCACCCTTGCCTTCTTTGGAGGTGGTGAGTCCAAGTGCTTCCACTGCATTGACTAGGTTTTGGTCTCTGGATCATAGTGATGGACCCAGGTTTCATCCTGTGTAATCAGTCTTTTGAAAAACTTTGACTCATCTTCTCCAAATTCATCCTCGAGCACTCGACACGTTCTTACTTCTGGAATGTTGTGAGCAACCTAGGAATCCATCTGGCAGACACCTTATGCATATGCAAATGGTCATGAATGATAGTTTCTACAGACCCTGTACTAATCTTGACATCTTGGGCTATTTGGCAAATAGTAATGCACCGATCTTCCAAAATGGCAGCCTCAACTTGACGGACAGATGCCTCATCAAGGGCAGAAGGGGGAGGCGATCAGGTCTGGGAGCTGTTTCCACAGACTTCCGGCCATGTTTGAATTCACGATGTCAGTGTTTTACAAGGTCATATGATGAGGCATTATCATCATAAGTTTTTGTCATTTCATCAAAAGTCTCCTGTGGTGTGTATCCTTTCAAATACAAAACCGGATCTGATCGACATTCAACAGGCTCCATTTCACACCTGACTCAGTTCAGAGCTGTAATTTGCCACATAACCCATAGAGATATAAATCATTGCACATGCAAAATTTCAGCTAGATCAGACAATTGGAAGTTGGTCAGGGGCATTACTTATTGCACGCCCCTCGTATGTGAAAGACCAAGGAAAATGCTATTTCAATATTACATGTGACAGACCAACGAGAAAGCTGTTTCACTATTATCTGTGACAGACCATCGTCAAGGCTATTTCAATATTATCTGTGACAAATCAATGAAAATGTTATTTCAATATTACATGTGACAGACCAACGAAAATGCTATTTGAATATTATCTGTGACAAACCAACAAAAATTCTATTTTAATATTATATGTGACAGACCAAAAAAATGCTATTTTAATATATGTGACAAACCAACAAAAATGCTATGTTAATATTATGTGACAGACCAAGGAAAATGCTATTTCAATATTATGTGACAGACCAACAAAAATGCTATTTCAATATTATCTGTGACAGACCAAGGAAAATGCGATTTCAATATTATATGTGACAGACCCACAAAAATGCTATTTTAATTTTATATGTGACAGACAAACAAAAATTCTATTTTAATTTTACATGTGACAGACCCACGAAAATGTTATTTCAGTAATATATGCGACAAACTAACGAAAATGCTATTTCAATATTATCTGTGACAGACCAACAAAATTTTTGTTTCAATATTATCTGTGACAGACCAAGGAAAATTCTATTTCAATATTATCTGTGACAGACCAACGAAAATGCTATGTTTATATTATCTGTGACAGACCAAAGAAAATATTATTTCAATATTATATATGACAGACCAACTAAAATCCATTTTTTAATATTATGTGACAGACTAACAAAAATGCTATTTCAATAGTATATGTGACAGACTAAGGAAAATTTTATTGAAAACTTGAGCATTACTGATTAAGGAAATTATATTTCAATAGTATATTTCCATTTAGAAAACCATTCTTAACATGGGGAAAGTGAGAATACCACATTGACATATTGGGTTGAAAGTCGTTTTCTGGTTTTTTTTTTTTTTTCTTCTTGCTTTACTGAATTTTATGCTTACATTGAAACTTGACATCTGATTGAATAATCGCTTCAGCCGACATGAAGTTGCCATAGATTGGATCGTAAACTATCTTAAACATGACAGACCAACGAAAATTTTATTCTAAACTTTAACTGATTGAGAGCCAGTGACTCTTGTGTAGAAAACGAAACCAAGTAACATTTTTGATATTTCCAAAGTTTCGTTGTTGTTCTCTATTTTAATTGCATAAAGTGATATGGCTAATCTGTGCTGACGACGGAAATGTAAAATTGTTGCAAACTGCTGTTTCATGTATACAGTGTAGCAGAGACTTCCGGTTAGTGAGGAAATCCATTTGTTTAAAAAAAAATTGAGGTTGGAAAATGTCAAATCTTCCTTTTCCTGTTAACCTTTGTATATAAACCGAAATAAATAAATAAATAAAAAAATGAACCTTTTTTTATGTACACTCGTGAAGGGTTTTGATTAAATGAAACAGGTCACATCCTTTGTAAGAAATCGGCATATTCTACCCCCACCCCATCCAAAAAAGGAATTTATCATATGTAATATATTGTTGCTGGGCATTCTGTAGGCATTCTGTTCAGCATGAATGAAGGCACAATCATATTATTCTACTTTTTATTAAAACTGTATCGCCCCCTTACTAAAATAATAACTTTCATATATTTCCTGGGCTGATTATTTCATTACAAACACACCGGTCAATTAACTCACATTTCATCATTTCTCATAATTATTGAATATGTTACTATGTTCGACAATAAATTATCCTAATTTTAACCCACATTATCGCCCCTCCCCTTACTATAATAAAAAATTTGATATATTGTATGGGCTTATTATTTCAACAAAAAAAAAAAAAAACACACACACACACACAACTATCGATTAACTTACATTTCATCATTTTTCATAATTCTGGAATATGTTACTATGTTCGACAATAATTTATCATAATGTTAATCCACATTATCGCCTCTCCCCTTACTATAATAACAAATTTGATATATTGTATGGGCTTATTATTTAAAAAAAAAAAAAAAAAAACACACACACACACACAACTATCAATTAACTCACATTTCATCATTTTTCATAATTCTGGGATATGTTACTAATTTCGACAATTTTTCATCATTTAAACTTATCATATCACACACTTTGTATCTATGTGTGTTTCGTTACCTTCGGTTAAACCAGATTGCACACTGACATGAACATTCACATGACAGTTTTCTGATCCTTACTACTTCCGTACTGGTTCATGACACGTTGGAAGCAAGTGTTTTGTTTGTGACATTATTACTAGAAGATTGCCGTACTATGGCTTACGGGTTCCCTCTATGTGATTTAGTTTTTCAACAGAGTCCCCACTCCCTCTCCTAGATGTATTGCCTTCACCAAGGCTGAGAAACTTCATCTACTCTGCCATATTGTTATCCCCCTAGAATATTGTGGGGGGGGGGGCTAAAAGGGTGGCCTGGAAATATGCAGTCATTTACTTGATGTAATATAGATACCCGCTTGCATGTATCTGTGAACGTAATTCTTTTTTTATTGATTGAACAAAAAAAAATGTTAATAATGAAAATAGTCTAAAGTGATAGATCCTTATTTCGTAATTCTTTTTTTATTGATTGTGTACAATGCCAAGTTGAAGAAAAAAAAAGTTATGTTACCCCTACTCACTTACCAAATATAATTATGAATACAAATTTTACCTAAATAGGGAACAATGCCACTGAGATGTAAGAAGCCCCAATGAATTAGGGACGTCCTAAGTGGGGAGTTGTGCTGTGAAATACTTGTTCACACCACATTTAGATTTCTGCATTTTGGTACATTTAGGGAAGCAGAAAGGGAAGGAATTCCAAATGTTATCAGTTCAAAGAAAGAAAGAAACAAAAAAAAAAAAAATGAAAGAAATGTAAGTAGTGTCCTGTTTTTTTATTTTTTTTTTTTTATTTTTTTTTTTTTCTGAGGTTAGTTTAGTAAAAGGAAAAAGGAATTTACTTTGTATTACCAGATCAGACTGTATGAAGATACCGGCTTCATGACTGGAGATGTACAAACATTGATGTTATTGTTTTTTTGTTTTTTTTTACTTTTCCTTTGTAAAACTCAATCACGTTCTGCAAAGCTAAAGACAAAAACAAGATATAAAGAACTTGAAGCATAAATCTGTTATCCAAATTACTGGATTTGGCATTAAATAATCCAAAAAAGGGCATAGATATGCCGTAAAACAAAACAACCAAACCAAACAACATGAATAAATATTTAAATATTTAAAAAAAATTGAAGCATGAATTTTTTTTTTTACCAAAATGATGGGAGTTGGCATTAAAAAACTCAAAGGGTTGTTTACTGACTTGACCCACGGGCAAAGATCAAAGTGTAGTATCTTTTCTGATGCTACACTTCAGTTTCTTGTTCTCGGTTAGTGGAAGAGAAATCCTTTACGACTGAGACAATTTTTATTTTTTGTTCCTTTTCTTCACATTAAAAAACAAACTCTGTCTTCATGGGGGGGGGCAAAATAAATAGGAACTCAAAGGGTTAATAAAGCAAAACACCCAAACCAGACACCAGGACTAAATATTATCACAACAGTGTGCAAGCAGTTCAGCAAAATTACCTTCCATTCAAAGTGCTCTGCTTGGATAATGTATTAACCACTTTGTATGGAAAAATAAACTCGCACCAAAGAAAAGATTTTGCCAATGTATAACTGCTACAGAAATAAATCCTTTTTATATGGAAACCTGTTAGGCTAAGAGATTTTCAGTTTTTAAGTAATCTTCACTGACCTTTACAAAAGAGAATCCTTTTAGTGTGAAGCAGATTCAGGTTCGTGTCAAGATGATTGATCATGACATTTATAATAAGCAAGATATAACTTTAGTTATTATAATTTATGAGCCTACAAGGACAAAGTATCAAGTCATCATCTGGAAAACAAGCACTAGAGAAGTAGTGGAAGAGGTAAAAAATAATACTGTCATGAATAATTTGAGACAAAATGACCACTAACCCATCCTTTGTATAATATAGACTAGCTGACCTGTATCCCGTCGTTGCTCGGGAAATTAATAAAGGAGTAATGGAGACAAAATATCTCCTAACCCATTCTTTATATATACAGATAAGCTGCGCTGTGTCCTGGCATTGCCCGGGAAATTAATCAAGGAGTAATTGAGACAAAATGTTTAGTAAATTATACTAATATATATATATATATATATATATATATATATATATATTACATTACAACTTTGAATACAGATCTATACATACGCAAACATGATTCTTATGAACAGATAACAATGTGTTTTTACTGGAAATCTTTTTGAAGATAAGATAAATTTATTGTTTTATCATTTTATATATTAAAATCTCCTTGAGCTTCGATAACAGCCTTTCTGTCAGGTATAGACTGTATACAAGCTAAGATCAGATGATCCTTGTCCATATTGTACATTAGTTTTGAAGGCTTTTAGAAATTATGAAATCTTATGAAGGTGCTCATATCTACACTCCATGGATTAATTGATTGTGTTTGTTTTCCTTTGTATTTTTATGCATATATTGCTCTTCTTTTATCGAATACTCTTAATAACCTTGTTAAATTTATTAGTTATTACTCTTGAATACCTATATATATGTGTGTGTGTGCGTATATATATAAATATGTGTGTATTTATGTATACATACATACATATATATATTTGTATATGCATATTGTGGAGGATGATATATCGAGTTTAAATTGGTTGGTAGTATAACATCGATATATATATTTTATCATGACTATCAGCAGTAGATTTGGTTTAAAACAAATCAAATAAAAAAAGCCAATTAAAAGAATCTTTTTTTTTGGCATCAGAAAATAGTCACACATTTTTCCAATTCCGATATACATGCAAAAGTTTCGATTTTTCTGGTTTCCAATTCTGATTCTGATTAATCGTCCCAATACTAGGAGTCATCATCTTCCCACACACGACACCTAGTATTTTATTTACCTCCACTCCAGAAAGGTAGACACAAGGTTAGATATGGTTTTGAAAAGCAAGCGTACTAGAATTAGCATGCTCTGACCTAAAACAAATGTCTGAGCTGCCCTATCGATATTCCCCAGTAGCGTGCCTCAGGCGATTAGCAATAAACTAGCACCTTCTTTAAGAGAAGGTAAAGCCTGGGAGGGCGAACCTCCAAAGACTGAACAGACGCATTCCTCAACCAGAGTGACAGTGTCGGCCTGATTATCAAAGACATGTCCTTGATTGGCGTAATGTCAATTAACTTTGGTGATCTAAAAGAAGGGATGTTGATGTAACAATCCGATTATGTCCTTCTAAAAATACGAACTTATCTCAACAAGATTTACATCTCAACTTACATTAGATTTGAAAATCACCATGTTACAATTAGCTAGGAAGTAACCCCGCGGTAATGTGTTCCACAGTTCTAGGAAAGAGACTCTTTTTTATAGAATTTTCGTTTAGTTTTAGTCACAGAGAGTGAGGGAAATTGTTGACAGTTGTTATAACTAGGCAAGTATTTGTTGCGGACGGTTCATCATCTTTCTACATACGACACCTAATATTCTGAAATGGTCGCCCATACAGTATTGACTAGTGTTAACTTCGCTTAACTTCTGTGGTTTAACAGAGGGGATATCGGTGTGTCAATGTGATTATGCTGTTGTAGAAATCTAAAATCAGTTTTTACAAGGAATATCATTATTCTTTCACATCCGAAACCTAGTATTCTGAAATAGTCACCCATTCAGTACTGACCAGGCTTAATGTAACTTAACTTTGGTTATCTAATGGAAGTGGGGGGGGGGGCGATGAGTCAATGTGATTATGCCTTTCTGACAATATACATTTATTCTTTTACAGGGAGGGTATCATTAGCCTTCTACATATGACACCAAGTATTCTCAAATGATCACCCATTCAATACTAACCTAGCTCAATGTTGCTTAACCTCGGTGATCTAACTGTGGGTTGCATCGAAATCCTAGAAATACAAGGGAAAGATAGTTTAGCACTCATGGAACAACTTGTTTGGTTTCATTTTGAAAGTCTCAGACCAGGGGGACATAATTCAGTTTCAGAACAGAACTGTTTAATTTAATAAGACGAACAGTTTCCCATGTAAAAAAAAAAAAATAAATAAAAATAATCTTCGTTTTCAAAAAAAAAAAAAAAAGTCATAGGCATTTCAATAATGACTGTTCAAACTATAAATTTTAATGATTATTTTTATTTTATCTGTTACGATAATTTCAGAATTTTGACTGCTACGAAAATTAACAAAGTCACATGCATTCCAATAATGACTGTTCAAAACTATTTATGAATTTTAAGTCGTACATATTTATATAAAGGCAACTTGAATGAGAGAACTTAAATGCCTACTGGAGAAAACTTGAATGCCTACTGGAGAGAACTTGAATACCTACTAGACATTATCCTCGAGTGTCCCAGGTCTCTCTGTACAGGAGTTTGTCAGGACAAACTGACATGAAGATACCTTTTTTTCTACAAGTAAACTCTGACCAAATATTCAAGATCATAAAGTATTCACTTCCCAAATAAGATCTCCTCGGTATGGCTAACTCACACTGGCTTTTTACGAGGAATGGTGCACTTTTTTCAAGTGATGTTACCTCAAGTAACAGAACAAAGCTGAATATTCCACCAGACCAGATGAATTCTTGTCATGGTATCCAGTAAGATCAAGTGGCTACAAGAAAGATATACTATAACAAATGTAAATGGTTAAATTGGGGAGAAAAAATTGTTTTCAACTTCTTTACTAACTCAGTGTTTTAGGAGTAAAGGAAAGCTTTAATGGACTAATCAAATATATATGTATCGCATATACAGATCACGTATTAGCCCTCAAAAGTGGGATCTCTTGATCTCTGAGAAATTCGACTGAAGTAACATATAACAATTGTGTCAATTTATTCATTAAAAAGTATAAATTTTTAATCTTTAACAATTAACTTTTTTCAAAGGAGTGAGAATGTATTCCCTCTTTCTCTTATTTCCTCTTCATAACTTTAAAAAAAAAAAAATGGTGGTTGGGTGAAAAGGGGAAGCAAAAAATATGTATAAACCAGTATAGAAGGAGAAATTATTCTTTTAATTGCTTTCTCTTTTCGTTTTACAACACGAAGGTATGCTTTTCTCATTTTTCTTCCTATTTTGCCTCTTGATAAGATTTACTTAATTTGATCTCCACAACGTAGAAAAAAAAAAAAATCTCACACAGAAATGTATTGCAAGAAAGATTTCAAAAAGTAAATCTGCAATAACATTTTTTTTTTTCTCATAATTATGGAACAAATTGCCAAATCAGGTTAAAAATATTTCTGATGTAAAACATTATAATAATACACTAGCAGGGTGACCCCCACCCCCACTAGCGAGTGTAACCTTGGCATGATTAGGGGACTTGCGTGTCTCTAGGACCCGGATAGCTATGCTGGCAAGAGATTCCTCTCCTGGTAGGGTCACAAGTTAGCCATTTTAATCTACCATTTACTGGAGCTATTTGTTGTAACAATTATCAGGTTTGCATTGGAAAACAATTCCTCTTCGATTACTGAAATAAGTAGTGATAAGATGATTCTTCCCCCTAGCGATGGTAACCTAGGCATGGTTAAGGGGCTTGCGTGTCTCTAGGACCCGGATAGCTATGCTGGCAGGAGATTCCTCTCCTGGTAGGGTCACCTAAGCCAGACAGGTTGAAGGGTAGAGATCAGAGTAAGAGCACTCACTGGTCCTCCAGGTTGGGGTTAGAATAGGTCCAACAACCCAATTCTGTAAAAGAAAGTTACAGAAACCGCAACAACATCGTCTGTAGACTTCTTGGTCCGGGAAGGGTCCTCTCTAGTAGAGTTCATGACGTGAGCGGGTGAAAGCCTCCGGGAAGCCAGTGCACAGACAACCCTTCTGATGACCAAAGCTAAGATCAGGATAAACAGAACTGGATTGGCCACACCTTGCAGAAGCCTGCATCCAACATCACCAGGTAGGCCCTTGAATGGAGCCCACTTTTACGTGGAATGGTGCACCTTCTTCAAGTGATGTTAGCTCAAATAACAACACGAAGCTGGATGCTCCACCAGACTAGATGAATTCTTGTCATGGAATCTAGTAAGACAAAAAAAGACCACAAGAAAGATTTACTATAAGTTAGTTAATTTGTGGAGAGGAAAAAATGTTCTGGACTTCTTTACTAACTCAGTGTTTGTGACGTAAAGGAGAACTTTAATGGAATATTCGAATAGAGATTAACTGTTAGCCTCTCGGAAAACAAACCCTTCGATAACTTAAAACTTGGACTGAAGTAAGAGGAAACAAACAGAAACAACTTTCATTAATTTCAGTTGATTTTGATTTTGTTAGCAAAATTTATATTTTATTAAAAAAAAACTTATTTTGTTTTATTAGAATTTTCCTAATCTATATAGTAATACGATAGCGTGTGCGTTATTTTCTTTATCGCGCTTACATCCTGGTCGTTTAATTGTTATGAACTTCCATTTCTTGTAATAAATAATTTTATTAAGAATTCTTCATAAGTTTTGGCTTTGGTTTCGATTATAGCTGATGGCACTTAAATCATCTATTTTTTGTTTTATAAATAATTTTATGAAGAATTCCTCACAAGTTTTGGTTTCGGTTTCGACTGAAGGAACTCGAGTTTTATATATATATATATATATATATATATATATATATATATATATATATATATATATATATATATATGAATAAAAAAGAATACGAAAAGTATAAAAGCTTATAACTTTTCTTTATTCGTTTTTAATTGGTGACGTGCAGGAATACAAAATAATAAGATTATGAAAAAAAATTAAAAAACTTTTTTTATAAGTACATAATTTTCGACCGATCCTTCAGTCTTCATATAATTTCATAAGTTTTTATTTCAGTTTCGATTCAAGCTAATGCACCCAAGTCATATGGATATATATTTTTTATTTTTGAAATCGCAACTTAATAATATATAAAAATCGCTAGAACATTAACTCTATAATAATATGTACGAAATTTGCAAGAATTAAAATATATTTAAGCGTACTTTGCGACTAGGCTTTGCCAGGAGTTCGTGCTAGCAGCTAGTTTTAACAAAAAAGCTACAAGCCTTTTGGCCAAGATCAAAGTGTAGTATCTGCTCTTTATTGCTGCACTCCCATTTCTTGTTCTCCTTCGGTGGAGGAGGAGCAGTCTTTCACGACTGAGACAATTTTTATTTTCGTACCTTTTCTCCACGTTAAAAAACGACCCTGGTGTCTAACTTTGTCCCGTGGGGGAGGCATTGTAAATAGGTAAAATAATATCAAAGCGTCTCGATAACTCTTGAATTGTCCCCATCGCACCCGTTCTGAAATTGAATCGTCCTCCCCACGCGTTCTAAAATTGAATTGTCTCCCCCTGTTCCGAGATCTTCAAAATGAAAACAAAAAAGTTG
Organism: Euprymna scolopes; assembly: GCF_053919585.1. Taxonomy (NCBI): domain Eukaryota; kingdom Metazoa; phylum Mollusca; class Cephalopoda; order Sepiida; family Sepiolidae; genus Euprymna; species Euprymna scolopes. The sequence continues at coordinate 29,572,713 of NC_136506.1, forward strand.
TACCATGATAATAACGCACAAGTGCTGATAGTTTAAATGAGGTCAATAGATTTTAAAATCACGACGATGAGTAAATCGGTTACGCGTGGGGGGAATTTTATTTTGTGCATCTAACGAAAATAAATGGGTAGATGATAATAACAGGTTAAGTCATTTATGTCTTTTTATTATTTATATTATTATTACTTTTTTTTTTTTTTGCTGTCACCTTTTTAAGGCTGATCGGCCGCCGACGCCTCCTGCGAACCGCCGAATATATTAAGACAATGATCTTCGGAATCCTTTTGTTTCGCATTTTCTTTCTACCTCACATAATTATAAACAACGCGTTTATTTATTTATTCTGAATCAAAAACAATATTGCTTTCTCTTCACTCCCCCCCCCTCTTTTGTCTTAATTGTTTTCTCCTTTACGTCATACTCTACGCCAACTTAAAAGTGGGAAATGAAAGACCCCCCCCTACATGTATGTGAACACGTACACGCTTCCGTCTCCACATACACGTACTTGTACACACGCTTGCTTCACACACACACACACACACACACACACTCGCTTTACACACACACGCACGCGCTTCACACATACACATACGCTTCATACGCACATACATACACACGCTTCACACACACGTACATACGCTTTGCGCACACACATACACACGCTTGGCGGACACACACATACACACGCTCCACACACACACATACACACACACACGCTTCACACACACACATACACACACGCTTGCTTCACACACACACATACACACATCTGGCACCAATTGAAATGAATGGCTCTCGTCTTCAGGAGGCCTCAAGTTTTGACAAGTTTCTGGGCTAGACCTTTACTCCTGATCTTAAATGGAACACGTACATCAAATCTGTTGCCAAGGCCGCTGGAAAAATGGTGGGATCTTTCTATCGATCCGGTAAATATCTCACTGCTGATGCTATTCTCTATCTATATAAGAGCCAGGTACGTCCAAGGATGGAATATTGTTGCCACATCTGGGCAGGAGCTGCTAGAAAGGACTTGTCCTGCCTTGATAGAGTTCAAAATAGACTTCGTAGCCTCGTAGATGTCCTTTTCTCTTCCCTGCAACCTCTATCTCACAGAAGAGATGTTGCGAGTTTGTCTCTGATGTATCGTTATTTTCATGGAAAGTGTTCGACTGAGCTTCAATCTATGTTCCCCCCCCCCTCGCCAAACTTTCACAAGAAACACTCGTCTACTAGCTGTACACACTATCAATAATCCCCCCACTCTTTATCTGTGCCTAAACCTAAACGTAGATTCCATGAACAAAGCTTCTTTCTTAGAACTGCACGCCTGTGGAATTGTCTTCCGTTTTCCTGCTTTCCAGCTGACTACAATATGGTTGTGTTCAAGTCTAACGTAAATAAGTTCTTGATGAGCCGTTCTGTATAAGTTATCAAACTTTTACCAAATTTTCATCACTAATGATTACTATATTGTCCAATGTCTACTATACACTCTTTAACCCTTATCCTTCAGTGGCCTCTTGGCCTTGATAAGTGGTGATGCCTATGTAAAAAAAAAAAACCACACACACACACACACGCTTCACACACACGCACGCTCTTCACACGCATACACGAACATATTTATTGTACCAATGAAATCCATCAGGAGTTATTTCATGATTACTATTATAATCATGCCGGTTATAATACTCCTACTCCTACGCGAGAAGCATAAACATAAAAGCTCATGAATATAGAAATTTAATTAAGACGGGTAAGATACTTGGGGGAAGGATAGAAAAGACTCGTAGGCGGACCTTTTAGCCAACCACTGAAACGACGACATTCACAAAGAAAGTGTAGCGCGCAATACAAAAATACACACGTTTGAATATACAATATATATATACAACCTCTTTCCCACAGAAGAGACGATTCGAGCCTGTCTCTGCTCTATCGTTATTTTCATGACAAGTGCTCGACTGAACTCCAATCTATGCCCCCCCCCTTGCCAAACTTTCACAACAACAGTCGACTAGCTACAACCAATATAAAAAATTTCCCCCATTCTCTATCTGCGCCTAAATCTAAACGCACCCTACAAATCTGGCTTCTATCACAGTAGTCTCTTATACTTTGTGGTAATATTCCTTGTTTGAGATAAACAAAAGTAAATAAAATAATACAAAAACATGCATCAGTTTGAATATCCCGTGCCTGTTCGCTGAACAGAGAGCATATTTTTCTTTCTTTCTTTTTCACCAGGATCATAGATCCGTGAAAAATTGGGCAATGGACATCGTCCCGAACAAACATTTTAGAAAAATTTGTGAATATCCAGCAGGAAAGTCTTTTGATATATATATATATATATATATTTTTTTTTTTTCTGATACCAGTATCACCACGTGTTCGCCGCATAACCAGATAACATTATAAGAAGATGAAATATTTGTTTTATTTTGTGATTTTGTAACACGCGAAATGACGTCACCGGTAGGGAAAAATGAAGTCTTTAAAAAAGTGATCACATTAGAAATGAAAAAGAACGTTCGAGATCACGTTAGGGGCATGAATGACGTTTGAGAAGGCGATCATGTGAGATACGTCACAACGGTAACAAGAGAATGAGAAAATAAATATTGTACAACAATAACAAAAAAAAATCGAGTTGAAGTTCTTTTCTATTCTTTGTCTGCTTTGCAACTGAGGCCACAACGTGTTGGTCCCCGGAAAATGTTAACATTCGATTGTCTTTTGCCAATGCGTGATTTCTTTACTTTTTTTGTCTATAATCAATTTATCAAACTTGAATTTAAATCTCCTCCATAGTTACTGGCAATTCCTTTACTTTATTGCAAAGAACGTTTCATCTCCATTTCTGAACTTCTAAGGTTTCAGTCAGTTTAGGAATAAGTTTTCTTTTTCTTTTTTACACTTAGCCACTCAAGGATAAAGGTTAATGAATGTAAGGTGGTTGTGTAGTAATCGTTAATGGTGTAGATTGGGTAGAATTTGGATTATTTAAGGGGACAGCTCAACAAGAAATTGTTTACATTAGACTTGAGGATGACCATATTGTAAGCAGCCTTGAAGCAGGCCAGGTTTTCACACAAAGACCGGAAACGAAAAGAATCGATTACCCAAGAAAGCAGCTCAACAAGTATTCGTTGACTTGAAGATGACAGTGCTGTAGTTGGTTGGGAAGCAGATTTGTGGTATCTTGTTTCACAGATGGGATGCTGTAAGAAAGAAATTTTGTTTGCGGAAGTTTCATTTCGTTTTTTTTTTTTTTTTTTTGATAGAGAGAGAGAGAAGAGAGACTCGATAATCGTAAATTGGATTTTAGTACAGAGAGAAAGGAAAGTTCTTTGCTATGTATAACTATACCTGGAGAGATGGTCACACACTCCTGTGTCATGGGACCAATTAGTGTAATCACAGCGGGAGGGTTGTGTTGTCGACCTTGGCACAAGGGCACTAATCCTAAGTCCCAAGTAGCTATTTTTTTTTTTTTTTTTTTTTTACACAGAGGTCACCACTTATCAAGGCCCGGAAGCCACTCAGGGATAAGGGTTATTGCAAGTACATTACGTTAGTGAGGAGATTTGATGAAGTGTTTACTTAAGGGGGCGGTTCATTAGGAATTTGTTAACATTAGACTTGAAGACATCCAAGTTGTAGTCCGGAGAGAAGCAGGCAGATGGAACAGAGTTCCACAGGCGTGCAGTTCTAAGAAAGAAGCTTTGTTCATGAAATCCGCGTTTTGATTTAGGCACAGATATAGAGTGGGGGAAATTTTTCACAGTGGATTCAGCTAGACGGGTGTTTTTCGTGAAAGATTGGCGAGGGGGGACCAGGGATTGGAGTTCAGACGAGCACCTGCCATGAAAATAACGATAAAACTTTTATCTTTGTCTAGTGACGAACCCTTTCAAAACATAACCAGACATTCACTGGTCAGTAAAAATACTGCTTTGATACTCTGAGGACACAAAAGGTGCACAGCTCTAAATTGGTGCGACAGGATCTTTGACACGCTGGCTGTTCGGTGCCAGTTGTCATGGTAGAGCTTTTCCCTTACAGGTGCACTGGTGAATGGCTTCTTACTTCTCTCTATGCAGTCTGGCCTTAATGGTGTTGGTGTTGTAAAAAAACTGTATTCCCGAATCAAAGTAATTCAATTGTTGGGATCGAACAAATTTATAATTCAAAGGAGAGTAATTCTTTACTTCTCTGAGCAAAAGTCGCCTCCCTTTATCCGTAGTCCTAAACTTGAATTTCTCACAAGATGAATGACCGGAAGTGGACAGTGGAGGGAAAACAGTGACTTTGAAAATGGCGAGATGAACATCATTTTCATCATATTTGGATTTCTACCTTTCATCTATTATGTTTTGAATTGTAGTTACGTGTGTGTGTGTGCATGTCTCTTAATAAACGTGTATCGTTATGTAACAGTGAAATGTTTCCTTATTTGTTCATAAGTATTACGTTCTTCCTCATGAGCTGCTACTAACCGAACATAAAGGCTGGACTCCCTGCGGTAGGTCCTGGATATGACTTTAAACTATATCCACTGGAGAGGCCCCTGCTTGCGGGCTTTGGAGAGTGTGGAGCCACCCTTTAATTGCCATTGCTCCAAGGTCCACTCTGACCCGGAGTGGTAGTACCTGTTAGGGTCCCAACTATGGGTTAAATAGAAACCGACTTGAAAACAACAAACATATTCTATTAAAAAATTTTTCTTCAAAATCTTTGGATTCGGCATTAAATAACCTGGAAAGGGTTGATATGTCGTAAAACAAAAACAACCAACCAACCCTGCGGTAAGATATTTTATGTTATATTGATCTAACGCATTCCACGATATAACATCGATAATCAATGATAACTCAAAGATGACTTTCTTATCAATAAATATAATTATTGCACAGGATAATTTCAGATATAATTGTACAAGAAAAAGTTCAATTATTTCACTTCGACTGGACTTAGTAAACATATACTGTCTCTAGATGCATGCTTTTCAACTTGAACGTCCAGCAAACAAGTCTCTCCATCAGCTAAATATAATGGTCTTTATGAAAACCCTAATTCTTACCCTCATTTTTCTGAGATTAGCATTTCCTCCTCTATCATTTGGAGATTACCCTTTCTTCTTCTGTTCTCTGTTCCCTTTTATCTTTCTTCTTCTAAATCTCTTTTTCCATTTTTTTTCTTTCTTTTCCTTCTGAGCTCATTTTTTTCTTTCTTTCATCATCTAAATTATTTTAGTTATCATCTGTAAGGTGGTCTCTTGCTTGACATAAGATACATAGCTTACCGATATATTTCTGTGTATGTCAAGCCAGACAGTGTGTCACCAAGTGTCTATTTTACTATGTTCAGAAATAAATTAATTTTTCCCCACGAATATCTTCATAAAAACATATTCTATCATCCCTCTTAACATATGGGACATTTTGTCAAGTGTTAACGCCCCTTGACCACACCATACCCTCAGCCCATCTGGTGTTGCCTGGCGTATGAAAATAGTATTATAATGTAGCTAGGCATGTTCTTGCTGTTCAGACCTCTTTTTCATATTTAATATTTGATATCCAGCATCTGGAGCGAATGCCAAGACTTGCTACTTGAATGTTACAGAGTCTATCGCATCTACCCTATGAAAGCCAACTCAAAAAGCTTTCTCCCTTGAGTGCCATCGATTATACAATAACCTCATTTTGGTCTACATTGGTTTAATAATGATGGGCAGCATGAGCTAAAGCAAATAGATTGAAGACATTGCCAAGGCTGGTGCAAAGAAGGTGGGCTCCCTTTAGCATGTTAGAAAACTACTCACATCTAAGAGTATACTATACCTCTCTGAAGCCACCTTAACTTATCTCTGGCCAGATCTAGAATTTTGAAAGAAGAAACGGGTTTGTATTACTGTACACATAGATTCGAAAAAGTTGTCAAAAAACAAATATATAACAAATAAATGTTATCAAAGGCAAGATAAGTTACTTTTCTACCAAACTGGATATATTTTTCGTGTTTTTATTCAATGTAACATGTTTATTCAGCTCGAAAACCATACAGTGTTTACCGATGTATTGGAACATTCAAGATGGCGTCTTATTCTCTCTTTAACACGGTAAGTATGGGAAAAGATGTTATAAATAAAAACCCGGATAACATACTGTTAAAAACTTGCTCAATATATGTTACTGTGACATAGGTTGACATATATTCAGCGGGTTTTTAATAGTATTTTGTCTAGTTTTTTATTTATAACACCTTTTTCCATACTTACGGTGTTAAAGAGGGTGGTAGACGCCATCTTGAATTTTCCAATACATCGGTAAACACTGTATGTTTTTCGAGCTGAATAAATATGTTACATTGAATAAAAACAAAAAAAATATATCCAGTTTGGCAGAAAAGTAACTTATCTTGCCTTTGATAACATTTATTTGTTATGTATTTGTTTTTTGACAACTTTTTCGAATCTATGTGTACAGTAATACAAACCCGAAGAAACTATTATAGTAGAAATCTTTCTTGTATCTAAGGACCTCTACAGTAAAGGGGCGGGATTTTGTTGTTTGTCAGGTTAGTCGGGAGTATTTACGTTGAGGAGGAGTTCATCAGAGCACATTCCATCGAAGGATTTGTAAAACAAGTACAGGGATGAAGCATTGCAGTGATGGGACAGGGATTGGAGCTTGGCTGATAGTAAGGGACCTATTTGAATAGAGATACTGTTTGGGACGCTGGTCAAGTGGAAGAGAGACTAGTGGATGATGCACCAACCCAGATATTGCAACAATACTCCATGCATGTAAGTTAGTTCGAAAATCCATTTCTAAAAGCCGTTGTAAAACGAGTGTTAAGCTGAATATAATGATGATGATGAATGTTGGGTGTGTCTGCTGGTTTGTTAATACCCGACGTAGGTAGGTGCTTCAGGTAGTCAAAAATGAATTGTCCTCTAACATGATAAGAACTTGTAAGGTTAAATTACATTCAACAACTTGTGCTGTTAAGGCAACGTCAGTGAGCAAACATCATCTTAAATGTGTCCGATCCATTAATTAGTTTGAAAGTATACTCATAAAAAGACATAATTATTTTTTTATTATTTCTTGTGCGTCATTAACGGTGTTGTTGGTTCAATGACAAAAACAGATGGTGTTACAAAATTATATGTAGGTGTGTAATACATATATATATAGTGCTTCTACACTATTGGGACGAAATTTCGGAAATGGTAAAACTGAATTTCACATGAAAACAATGGTATCTACGTATTCCTCGTATTTTTAAGAGGATTATATCCAAAAATTACGAAAATCGATGAGGTAGAAAATTACTTATTACAGAAAATAAAAAATAGAATTTAAAGACAACGATCGTAAGACACAAGAGTTCACAAGGGAGGTAATTTTCTGTTTCGATTGAAATAAGTCCACCTGCTAACATGATTAAAATTGTTTTTTCAAATTATGCAGGTAATTTCGACTGCATAATTTGGAAGATACAGAATTTTTCTACATAAGGCTAGAATAAGTAAAAAAAAAAAAAATCGAAAAATTCCACCAAAAGTTAAAGAGTAAAATTAGTCTCCATCATAGATAGTAGATGCTCGACTGAGCTTCAATCTTTGCTCTCACCTTTCAGAAACATCTCAGCAAGAACTCATCTTTCTTCCTCTGTGTATCTAAAATCAAATAGGATTTCCATGAACATAGTTGTTATCCAATTAAGACAGTAAACGAACAAGTTCTCTCCGATTCTCTCTCCTCTGATCTTGAGCACGTGGTACAATGGGGAAAGAAGTGGCCGGTTACTTTTAATGCATCTAAAACCAAGCTTCTCTCTTTACATCATCAACATTCTGATCCACATCTGGCATCAACTGAAATGAATGGCTCTCGTCTTGAGGAGCCTCAAGTTTTGACAAGCTTCTGGGCTTGACCGTTACTCCTGATCTTAAATGGAACACGTACATCAAATCTGTTGCCAAGGCCACTGGAAAAATGGTGGGATCTTTCTATCGATCTAGTAGATATTTCACTGCTGATGCAATTCTCTATTTATATAAAAGCCAGATACGTCCAAGGATGGAATACTGTTGCCACATCTGGGCAGGAGCTGCTAGAAAGGACTTGCCCTGCTTTGATAGAGTTCAAAATAGACTTTGTAGCCTCGTAAGAGATGTCCTTTTCTCTTCCTTGCAACCTCTATCTCACAGAAGAGATGTTGCGAGTTTGTCTCTGATGTATCGTTATTTTCATGGAAAGTGTTCGACTGAGCTTCAGTCTATGGTCCCCCCTCGCCAAACTTTCACAAGAAACACTCGTCTAGCTGAAAACACTATCAATAATTCCCCCCACTCTTTATCTGTGCCTAAACCTAAACATAGATTCCATGAACAAAGCTTCTTTCTTAGAACTGCACGCCTGTGGAATTGTCTTCCGTTTTCTTGCTTTCCAGCTGACTACAATATGGTTGTGTTCAAGTCTAACGTAAACAAGTCCTTGATGAGCCGTTCCATATAAGTTAACAAATTTATTGAATTTCCATTACTATATTGTCCAATTTCTACTGTACACTCTTTAACCCTTATCCTCGAGTTGCCTCTTGGCATTGATAATGTGGCGATTCCTGTGTAAAAAATAAATAATTTCCATCATGTCGAAAACGACGTCACGGTAAAGTTTTTGTACATGGTCGCTTTCAAGTTCAATGTCACAACATTCATAAAATTCACTTTAAAGATAGTAATCAGGGAAAAATCCCTCACTCTCCAAAAAAACCTCTGGCATCTCGTGATATGTTTTTCTTTGATTGTGTTTGTTTCTTTAAAGTTAGTTTTTTTGTGTTTTTGACTTGAGTTTTTCTCATCTGTTTTTTAATCGCCTTTGTTTTGCTTTTGAACACCGTGTCAGTGTTTTATTTTATTATTATTATTATTATTATTATTATTATTATTATTATTATTATTATTATTATTATTGTTTTGTTATTATTGTTATTATTATTGTTGTTGTTGTCATTATTATTGTTTTTATTATTGTTATTATTATTATTACTACTATTATTATTATTGTTGTTATTATTGTTATTATTATTACTATTATTATTACTATCATTATTGTTATTGTTGTTGTTGTTATTATTATTATTATTATTGTAGTAATAGTAGTAGTAGTCTCAACCTTTGGATGTTTTATTTGGATTTTTTTTTCTTAAACATCAGGTCAATTCCTTTGACTATAGACATTCAAGCTGTATTAACTCTATCGCCGTTCCTAACGGGCAAGCTTTTTGCAAAATTGTAAAAGAAATTGTCTTGTCAATCTGATTAAACCACTTAAGGTGGCTTTTTTGTCATGTTCCCAAGCTTTTCAATTGCAATGAGATTCACCCTGACTGTCATACAGTTCGAAGTGTTGATATATTAGTATTGTTTCATAACATTCTTAACTTTATGACGTTTTTTTTATTTATTTATTTTTTTAAACATTCAAACTATACCTTAACATTTTCGCTGTTCCCAACAGGCAAGCCTTTTGTAAAATTGTAAAAGAAATTGTCTTGTCAATCTGATTAAGCCATTTGTGGTGGCTTTTTGTTATGGCCCCAAGCGTTCCAATCACAATGGGAATCACCTTGACTTCTTTTCATTTCCAGAGTCTAATTCCCATTTTAGATCTTGGTATTTTTTTCTTGTGCTTTCTCTTGCACTCTGCTATCGAAAGGGCAGGCTACGTCAATAATTGAGCAAGTTCTCTTATTTTTATTTAGTAAGATTATATCAGGTCTGGAGTGTTCAAGGACATCATCATTATTATTATTATTGTTATTATTATAGTAGTAATATTTTTATATGTTTATTTATTATTTTTTTTAATATTTGATCGTTTCTGAAGAGCAGTGAAATAAACTAAAGACAATACTTTTAAGATGGTAAATAAGAAAATATAAGCATTCGACGAAACAAAAAAAATGTGATTGTGAACTAATTCTTTCCTGTTGTTATCGGATGACAACTAACCAGAATACATGGTTTTCTTTTTCTTTTTCTTTCTTTCTTTCTTTATTTATTTGCTATTTCATCATATACAAGGCACAATGTCACTTGAATGTAGGGGGCTACTATTTGGGACACAATTTGTAGGAACAGTATAGTTATGCTTTCTTTTATGTGCCCTATGAACAACTTCCTTTACCTTTGTTCTACTGATAAACTTATTTCCTCTTTTTTTTGTTATATTTTTTTCTCTATTTTTTTATTCCAAATATTTTTGTTTTTTTTGGGGGGGGGGTATGTCGATAGTATCACTCTTGCTTCTGTTACTAATCCTCGGCTCCCAAAAGCAACAAGGATTAGACCATTCATGTCATGAGACGGCCCCTGTGTATTTTGCAGTGGGAGTTCTGTGCAGTTCTAGAAGGTTCACCCTCTTAGGCTTTGCCTTCTCTCTTTGAGGAGGGGTTAGTTTATTGCTAATCGACGGGGTTGCTCGGGTACTTGTTGCAAGTCAAAGTGGCCCTCCTCTGGGGCGCTGAGTTCTCAATCCCACTTTCCGATCCTGGTGTCATAGTTCTTGCAGCGGGAGAGAACTAAATACCACTCTGCCACACTAAAGTACTGTGATACAGCAAAACAGTGAGGAACTACATATTCATCCCCCTCAATAAACACACTTCTTGTGTTGTGTATTTGTGATAAGTGAAATTGTCAACCGCCATTAGTGAAAATAGAAATCTCTTTGTGTAGACCAGTCATTCCCAATGTGGGGCGCATGGCAATATTTTGGTGGGGCATGGGCAGGACGTGCACCCTTGGGCTTACTATACCAAAGACTATAGGGCAATTTGAGAATGAGTTATTTTTTTCATTATTATTATTACTACTACTATTATTATTATTATTATTATTATTATTATTAACAGTGAAATTTAGAACCTTGTTTAGATACAAGTTAATGGCCTTTTAAGCTTACTTCACTGAATAACAGAGGGCTTTTTAATAACAAATATTAAATATTACAAAGGGAAGGCATCAGGATTTTAGAAATGCCTAGGTGGGGCATGGCCCAAAATAGGTTGGGAACCACCGGTGTAGACAGATGAAGAACTCTTTAGCACTTAACAGCATTTATTTAAACATTGAGATTTTGTCTAATCACAGCTTGTGACTGATGGCTGCATGGTTAGAAACGCCGAATCTTAACAAAATGGTTGAGTTTCGATTTCGTTTTGTCTATCAAGCCGCACATGTGAAAAAGCGAAACAATATGTTTGGATAATTATATATTTATAGCATAATTTTTTTATTTATTTATACAGAGTTAAGCAGCAAGATGTCTGTTCACATTACACTTGAACTTTTGCATGCCAATACAGTCAGGGATGCAAGAACCCGGGAAGGAATTCCAAAGTCTAGCAATTCGAGGGAAGAAACTATTAGAGAAAAAGGCTATCCGGCATCTAGAGAATTCTACTGTGAAGGGGTGGGATTTTGCTGCTTATCAAGTTTGTTGGGGGGGTATTTACGTCGAGGGGGTACAATTGCTTGGAGTTTGCCAGAGCACCTTTCATTAACATAGTTGTAAAATAGGCAGCATTTCGGCGATGGGAAAAGGGTTGAAGTTTGGTTGGCGATTTTTTTTTAAACCTTGATAACATGTTCTGAAGCCAGATACATAACTTCATTGAGCTTGTTATCTGAAACAATTTGGATAATACTATAAGGAATGCGTACATTTTTATATAAACTCAGGCGTATATATATATAATATATATATATATATATATATATATGTAATTATTATAATATTTTTTAAATGCCTATAGACACTAGTGTTTCATTCTTTCGGGAATCATCAGTGCCAGGGTGACACAATTACTGCCAGTCGGGAGATTCGATCCCAGCCACGAAGCCATCTCTGACAAGGAACAAACTACACGGCCAAGTTTAATCACGAGAAATATCGTTGAAATTTAAACATTTATTTTTAAATGTCGAGATGTTCGTCCATAGTGATCTAATGATTATAACATCATAATCTGCGCATGCGAGCTTAAGTGACCGACTTTCATTTCAACTGTAAAGTGCTCAACAATAAGAACTGAGTTCTTAAAGGGGCTGACATAATTATTATTATAATGATTTCTCTCTCTCTCTCTCTCTCTCTATATATATATATATATATATATATATATATATATATATATATATTGAGAAATTCTACAGTTGTAAGCAGGCCCCTGATTGGCCACCCACTGTCTTTGTTTAGACCAATCAGATTGGTTGAGATTTTAACCGCCGAGCACTATGCTCGACAGGTTTTTGATTGTCTTCTTCCTTTTCAGTCAGTTTCAGATAAACAGCTGGAGAAGAAAGATGGAGTTCCACTTTTGATATGAGGCATTTGCGCACCTCTACCCTTCGTCTCCTTGAGACTTTATTTTTAAGCCTAAATCATTAGGCTAAGTTATTATTATATATGTTTCCCAGAGATTTTTTTAAGGTCAGAATTATTGACCTGTCATAAATGACTATTCCTTCAAATGAACATTATGAACTTCTGTGATGTCGACTCTAGCCGAGAATTGAATCTTTTGTCAGAAGGCATCATACCAACCCCTTCAAACGGCTGTAATAAATTTCGAACTTCGAACAGTGTTGAACCTGTATTCCAGTTCCTGATGGAGATAAAAGACTATTACCTTTCGAGGTGTGTTACCAGCTCTGTTCAGAGCCAAATTGAGCTTTTCCTTTTTTGCAACGAAGAACGAATAAAATTTGTGTCGAATTTTAGAGGCATGCTTTGTTGTAATTGTTAATTTTTTTTACCACTGTCAGTGTCGGTAAGATAATTTCTTATATATATAATATAATATAAAGCTGTGTGTGTGTCTGGTCACGAATAGGCTCCTATATGGTTGACTATTTTAAAAAACTGATTACAAATAATGATAGATGTATCGAGACACAGGAATGGGTATGTTTGATTTGGCAGAACGGTGGTTCATTAAAATTGTGGAGTCTGCGTACGCGCCTGGTCCACAAAGTATCGAAAAAAAAAAAAAGTTTACAAGTGTTTTTGATATAGATGTACATAAGGAATTTAGGAAAACTCGTCTCGGGAGAACTCGTCCCCTTTCGCTAGGTAGGAAAACTGGTCCCTTATTGAATAAATATCGATTGAAAACACATTTTATGATCGTTCTTGAAGGAGATATTGTTTTTTAAAATAAACTATAGCCCCCCCCCATAATATTTAAAAAAAAATATTTTTACTTGTTTAATGTTTTTTTTTTTTTTTTTTTTTTAAATAAAATCGATTTTCTAAGTGTCCGTTTTCTACCTAACTGGCTAAGTTCTTAGTGGTTTAACTTATTTTAAAGCGTTTATTATGTTCATACAAAGTTAATTACAAATTTTTTTTGTTCTTATTTTAACGATGTTTTTTTGGAGTCATAAAAACAATAAAAAAAACAAAACCCAAAAATTAAAAAACAGGGAGCGATTCGATTCTTCGTTACGCTTTTGGTTTTGTTTTTTAATTATGATAGTTTTTTTGTTATGTTTTTGTTTTCTGTCATACCAAATGCACTCATGCGTAATTTAAAATTATGATTTTATCAATTATCAACATTTATTGTCGTCCTGTCAAATTTTGCAAAAATTAACTAATAAATTAAAAGCGAAATATTTTTTTGGCGCGAGAGATGCCATGTGCTAACAATCTCTCGTTAACTCATTTTTAATTTTTTTAATTTTTACTTCAAAATTCTAAAATCAATGATTAAGAGAGAAAGTAATCACTAAATAAATTTATTAATCAATTTTATTGAAAACTCCGCTATCGTTTATCATTTTTTTGTTGGTTGCTTTTCGAAGGGAGATATAGGTTTTATCCCCCCCCTCTCTGTCTAAATTATATTTTAAAAAATATTAAAATGTATTTTCTTTTTAAAACCAAATCTCCCTCAGTAATTTCTTTAATTTTCTATTTTTTAGCGATTATCAAGACCCCCTTAGATGTGATATACCGGGCATTATTTCTCGTTCTCCCGTAACACTCGACATGTTTTTTTTTTTGTTTTTTTTTCTTTACCAAATAAACGATTCCAAATAAATTAAATAAACAACATAGTCGTCGAGGTAGAAAAATCGATTTTACCCTTTTATAAACAACAGTATATAAGTAAATTCTTTTTATATTAATATAAAAAAAATATGCGGTCTCGTTTATGAACATAATAAACGCTTTTATTAAAAATACAAAAAAAACATTAAACAAGTAAAAATATTTTTTTAAAAATATTATGGGGGGGAGAGCTATAGTTTATTTTAAAAAACAATATCTCCTTCAAGAACTATCATAAAATGTGTTTTCAATCGATATTTATTCAATAAGGGACCAGTTTTCCTACCTAGCGAAAGGGGACGAGTTTTCCGGAGACGAGTTTTCCCGGCACCGTACATAAGAATACTTTGATAAGTATGTTTTAACTTAAATAGGGATGGTATAATAAAATTGTGGGGTCGGCGTTCGCGCCTGTCCTACAATACATAGACTAGAAATAGGCACAAACTTTAATAAAGACTTTTCGTATCTAACTGTTTAAGTATACTTTGATAATTATGTTTCAGTTTGAAGAAATATGGTATAATAAAATTATGGGGTGCTCGTTCGACCTGACCTTCATAGAATGGAAAAATTTCACAAAGTTTAAGAAGGTTTTTTAATATAGCTCCACAGAATATTGTGATAAGTGTTTTGTTTCGGTGTGAACAGGTATGGTATAATAAATTATGGGGTTTATCTATTTCATTTTTACTTTCATCATATTTTGCTTTGGTTTTGATATCCCCAAATTCAACCCAAATTTACAACCCTTCCTTTTCATAACGTATCATACTTTCATAAATCAGTCCATTTTCTGTAGGCTGTTTTTGAACCCAGTCAACGACGGGTACTTTTGCTAGTATATATATATATATATATATATATATATATATATATATATATATAATTGAGTAAAATGATTTTTTTGTAGAAGGCAGATATTCCTTTTTTCCGCCCGCTATTAAAGCTTAAAGTTTCAGTCCAACTATTCCTTGGCATATTGTTAAACATTTAACAACATGCCAAGGAAAAGGAAAAATACTACAAAAAATGCTAGTTTTATTTTGGTGTCTTTAACTCTCCCCCACATTTTTGCTGATGAGGAGACTTTGTATGGGAGTAAAGTGCACAATTTAACCATAAATAGTTTGTTTTGTCCACCACTGTGTCGATTTGAGAACCTATCCAGGATAGGCGGATATCCTTCACTTAAAAAAAAAAAAAAAGCTTGTATCTAAATTTGCCTTCGTGTATCAGTTAGTCATTGATAGAACTAGTATTGTAATTTACAATGACGGACATACCGGTCTCGCTTTCTGTGTCTCTTGTCCTGTCTTGCTCTTAAAGAGAGTGGGGGGAGTGAGAGGAGGGATCGGGGGCGCTTGCGTGTTTAAGAGAGAAGGAGAGAGGGGAGGAAAAGGGATGAGAGAATGACAAGCAAAGAGAAAGTAGACAGTTTTACATTTTTTAAAACGTATTTTATTTATTTATTTTTTTCTTATAAGCAATAACTTTTCTTTGAACTTTTCGAAGTCAGATAAGATGTTTCCCACCCACCCTCATCCGTCCACAACTGAATTCCTAGAGTGTCTGACTTGTGTGCACATATCTTTGCCCTCTCCTCCTCCTCTACCACTTTTACCTATTACCACGCTTATTTAAATATACGAGCTGGTTTTGCCGGCTCGTAGCCGCCTTGCAAAAATCTCTATTTGAAATGCTTTAAAGTAATAAATATTTCATTCATAACGTTGTCGCAACCGCGAAACAAATCTTTTAGATCTGACCGTAAAGAATAGAAAAAAACGAAAGAAAAATCAATTTACTCACTTAACAAAACGCCTTTTTTCAAAACTAATCTGTAAATTATTTAAAAGTTAGGAACTTGTGCATTACAAATTTTGAGGACATCTTTTTTTTTGTTTTGAAATTTTTAAGGCTTCCACTCGTAACAATGGGAGACAATTCAAGTTTAATTTTGTATAAAAAGTGCTTGTTAAGATAGTCGACAAATCGATTTTTTAAATATGTCCTTTTAAGCAAGACCAATATTACGTACTTAATTGTCATGTCGAAAATAGAAATATATCCAAAAATTACGAAAACTTAAGTAGAACTGCTATCGTTTTTCGTAAAAAACAGTCGCTATAAAGAACAAATTCTGCACGCCATGAACAAGTAATCTAAAATATTCCTTTCGAGTTATGTCTCTTGTGTGTGGACTCTTCATTGTGTACTTTAAACGTTTAAGTAAAATGCAGTTTTACCCAATTTTCTGTAAAAATGACTTTTAACTATAACTTTCTACTCGACCAATTTTTGTAATTTTTAGATATATTAGTTTTTTCGACACGACAATTAAGTACAGTGTAACCCGGATATAAGATACCCCGAATATTAGAAAACGGATATAAGATACCCCGAATATTAGAAAACGGATATAAGAGAGATTTTCCGGGTTTGTATTATTGTACACATAGATTCGAAAAAGTTGTCAAAAAACAAATATATAACAGATAAATGTTATCAAAGGCAAGATAAGTTACTTTTCTACCAAACTGGATATAATTTTCGTGTTTTTATTCAATGTAACATGTTTATTCAGCTCGAAAAGCAGTGTTTAGCGATGTATTGGAAAATTCAAGATGGCGGCCGATTCTCTCTTTAACACGGTAAGTTTGGAAAAAGGTGTAATAAATAATAAACTAGACAAAATACTGTTAGAAATTCGCTCAATATATGTTACCATGACATAACTTGACATATATTCGGTGGGTTTTAATAGTATTTTGTCTAGTTTATTATTTATAACACCTTTTCCTGAACTTACCGTGTTAAAGAGAGAATCGGCCGCCATCTTGAATTTTCCAATACATCGCTAAACACTGCTTTTCGAGCTGAATAAACATGTTAAATTGAATAAAAACACGAAAATTATATCCAGTTTGGTAGAAAAGTAACTTATCTTGCCTTTGATAACATTTATTTGTTATATATTTGTTTTTTGACAACTTTTTCGAATCTATGTGTACAGTAATACAAACCCGATTTTCCCTTGTCCCAAATTAGAGCTCGTGTTAATGTACAGTGCAACCCGGGTATAAGAACCCAGGATATAAGTCAGACCCGAATATAAGAGAACTGTAGGGACCGAAGAAGAAGTCTCTTATACCCGGGTTACACTGTGCTTAATATTATTTTTGCTTAAAGCAACATATAAAAAAATCGAGTTGTCGGTTCTATCTTAAACAAGCACTAAAAATGTCCTTTTCAAAAAAAAAAAAAAAAAAAAAAATTACACGTATTTCATAACGATTGTTTCAAACTATAACTTTGATTCATTACGAAAAAAAAAATCAAGTTTCGTAAGTCCTTCGATTTTCTTATAACAAGATTCATTTATGCAAGAGATTTCTTTTCTGAGATAAACTTCGTTAAAAACTTCTTTTGAAAAAAAAAAAACAAAAAGAAAGTCACTCATGTCAGAAAAAAAAAAAGAAGTCTTTTATTTATTTATTCAAAGCGTGATACCACTAATTCTCATTGATTCCCTGAAAACACCGAATGTGCCTCGAGGGTATTAAAGACTATGAAATTATCCCTTTATTTTTTTTTTTTCAATTGTCATACCCCTCTCATCCAACCAAAATTGACTGCGTTCATAAGCCCCCCCCCCCTAATTGAATTAAAATCTGAAAATCAGAACGAAAAATGGTAAAACCCTGATTGAAAAAGAGAAAAACGTTTGTTTTTTAACGCTTTTTTTCTCGATATATTTTAACAATAAAAATATCTCTTGGTTTCGAGGTCGAGTTATATTTAAAAAGATAATTTACAATTTTTACTTGCAAATTAATTCACCAAGTGACTCCTCCCTTCTCTCTGGCACTCTTACCCCTCTTTCACTATATGTGAGTTGACACCACCACTCTCTCTTATATATTAAATTGTGTGGAATAGGACCACTTGCTTGCCTGACAATCACTGATTCCAACATTGTTGCCATGGTCTTCTCCTTTGTTTTCTCTGCTGCCCATGTCGTCGTCTCTCACATCGGCGGCTTCCAAGAAACGCGTGTATGGGTTTACAAGTATTAAAAATAAAACAAAACACAAAAAAATGCAAACTGTCATATTCTGCAAATGTCAGTTGCACTCTGGTTTTGTGTGACACCATCGACTCTCCGGATGCTATTGTTCAAGTCGTGTTCGTCAATTACTGTCAGCTCCTCTTGGTCTGTTTCCGAGCCACGATTTGCATTCAGCTAACTCGCAAACTCAAGACTGTTTATAAACTGTTCCAAAACTCACTGCCACGCCTAAAATTAACCGGAAAGTAACTCTAAACATCTTGACCTCTTTTGTCTCAACTACTGCCACCTCTTGATTAACAACCCTGTTTTAGCTTCCGTCATGGGAAGACATTTTCCTCATAAAAGTATTAAGATATTCCAATTTCTTATAATAATGTTAACAATGTATAATTATTAGTATTAAAAGTATTACAATTTTATAGAATATAAAAATGCGCCAGTTTACGCGAATAGCGTTTTTTTTTTATAGTTTTGGTTGAAGGAACATTCTAGAATGTTTTATCCATCAAAACTATAAAAGAACTCTGTTCAGATAAACACTTTAAGGTACTTGTGCACTTATTGATCTGTGCTGAAATAATAACGTTATTATTTAGAAACCCATTCTTAACATGGGGAGGGTGTTTTGTACCTATTATGTACTTAAACCTTACAATTTAATATTTTATTAAACAGTTATCATAAAACTTTAATTAAACTTGAAAATACTATTTTAAAAAAAAAATAGCGCAGATCAATAAGTGCACTAGCACCCTCTTCAGTTATGCAGTTAATTTGATAAACTTGAAAAATGCCTCCCTCCCACGGCAAGAAGATGTGTCACAAGGTTGGAGTGTGGAGGTTCAAAACCAACTCATAAAAAGGATATGCATTCTGGCCAACAAAAAATGCCTGAGCAGATTTTTATGGGACGATATTTTCTACATAAAAAGTATCAAGATATTCAAATAATTTAAAATATTACTATGAAAAACGTTAAATCAAAATTAGAATATAAAAATATTCTTTTAAAAAGTTTCTAGAGAGTTCCAAATATAGAATATAAAAATGTTCTTTTTCGAGAGTTCCTGTTCCAAGTTGTGGTGTTCTATTTGAAGCCTTTCCGAAGTTGTCCATTCGCTAAGACTATAAAAGCACGCTGATAGCGTCAACTCTTTAGTTAGTGAGTCAGTTTGAGTCATTACTCCGCCAGATTATCGCTGACTAAATTAATCCGGCCAATATTTCCTGGGACCCAAATCCGGTCGAAAAGAATCTTATAAAAAAAGAATCAGTTCCAAGCAACCCGTAAAGAAAACTGGACTCATTTAATAATTATTATTGTTTGGACGATTAATTGGAATCGGGAATAAAAAAAAATCAAAGATTTGGGGTATCGGAATCGGAAAAATTGATGCCTATTTTCGGATTCTAAAATGATTCTTTCAATTGTCTTTTTTATTTGATTTTTTTTAAAGTAAAATCTTCCATTGCTGGCAATAATGATAAAATAATAAATATTTATTGATTTTATAATATCAGTAAAGCTAAAATCGATAGATCACTCTCCACAAGTTTATTTTGACGTATTTAACATGTGTTTTTACAAAAATAGAGGAAAATAACAATCTTATAGTTAAATAATTAGAAATTTATAAAGAATCTGAATCGGTAATTGGATTGGAATTGGGAATTTAGTACGGAATTGGTAATTATATCGGAATCAGGAAAAATATTGGAATCGTCCCATCACTAGTAATTATACACATTTTCTGACCTTCTCTCTGACCAAAGAATATTGTTATTAATTCTCAATAACTCGGTCTTTCTTCTAAACGTAAACTAGACTAAATTAAGGATTTGTGTATCTTCCTTATATTATAACCGTTACTAGTCATCTCTAGGTGTCTATTTATTTGCTTGGTGTGTTTCTTTTATTTACTTATTTAACTGTTCCTTATCAGTTATCAGGATCTTGATCGTCTAGTTATGTATGGGTGTGTCAGAACATTTATCTATGTACGACGAATGTGATGTACCTGTTTCTGCTCTGCTGCCTTTTGAAGGATTCCATCATCAATCATCTTGAGGGATTTGATTCTGCCAACTGAAAACAAACGCATGCGAGATAGACTCAAGATGATGGCTGTTTATATATATATATATATATATATATATATATATATATATGAAAGATCGAAAAAATGAAAAAAAGAATCATTAAGCAAGGTATCTCTGTTGTTTTTAATAATGTTTGCCTGAATATATATATATATATATATATAAATGTAACTCTTGGTTCGTTCGGAATTAATAGTCTAAAAAACCACTGGACGGATGGCTTCCACGTTTTATTAAAGAATTAATATTTATAAAATTATCTCAGCCAGATGTAAAAGCTCGATAAAACCAAATAGGAAATAGAGCTTATAATACGAAGGAAAGTATTTCTTCGAAACTCCGCGGATTAAGGGCTATCCACTTATCTAGTGTTTCCTTTTCAGATTAAATATGTTTTTAACTCATTTCAAAGTGTTTTTTAACATCTTCTATTAATTGTTTGTTCGTATATATATATATATATATATATATATATATTCCTATACTCCTACAGTTTTTTTTTGTTCATTGATATTCATATTAAAAACTATTTTTTCTATTTATTTAAAAAGAAAATACAACTTTGTGATATATATGGGTCGTAGAAATTGCATTCATCTGCAAAAGATCTAGCTAATTTGCATATACTTTTATCAATTAATTCCCTATTAGTTTTTTCAGTTTTCTTATGAGATGATCATCTTTAGAAAACTATTACATGTAATAATATTCATGCAGATATTCTACATGATTTATACTTGCATAATATTTTCATAAAAAGTTAGAGTAAACACAAACCTCTTTCTATATAAATTTATGTATGCATATATATATTAGTTTAAAAAATTTTGCCTACCAAACTCCTCTGTCAGTTTTTGGTCTACAGACATGAAACTTAATATATAGGGTATTTGAACCCAGACAAAACTTTATATTTGGGTTTTAGCCTGGAAAAATCAATGCAAAAGTGTGAAAAAAAAAAAAAATGGAATTTGCCAGGTGAAGATCGAACGACGGCTTTACTAATATGTATACGTAACGTAATAGTTATTAGTTCATGTTTTAATTTTTAGCCTTGTAGCAAACATGTCTTCATAGTGCAGGCATTAATGTCAAAGGAAAAGCTAAATCGTAAGCTAAACGTTTTGCTTTCGATTCTCAGCGGTGGCGATGATTCTAAGTGGTGGACAAATCATCCCCCCTCCCCCGGCTATGCATCCTTACATTCCTATCGTGAACGTCTGTATCATTTATACCATTTTTTTCAATTTAATTATTTTCTATGTTCTTGCTTTTAAATTAAAATTTTTTTTTTTAATTATTGTTCAAGATTATATAAAAATTATTTTACACCACAAGTTTTACATTCATGCAAGCAAGGAAAAAAATAGAATCTTACATATAAAAATTACGCGAAACCTGTAATCTAAAAAGAATTAGAAATATTTTTAGCAATTATGATTTTTTGTTTGTGAAAATATTAAATAAACAATGCTTGATTCAATGATAATATCGGTAGTTCGAGAAGTTAATTTTTTTCCTGCTTTCCAGCTGACTACAATATGGTTGTCTTCAAGTCTAATGAAAACAAGTTTTTGATGAGCCGTTCCATATAAGTTAACAAATTTACCGAATTTCTATTACCAACAATTACTATATTGTCCAATTTCTACTGGGCACTCTCTAACCCTTACCCTCGAGTGGCTTCTTGGCCTTGATAAGTGGTGATGCCTTTGTAAAAAAAAAAAGAAAATATCGAATTCCTTTATACGGACTTTAAGGGCTTTTTTCGTAATGTTTCTGTAAAAATTATTATTTATTATTTTTTTTTAATTACAATTTACGATGCTTTATTTTCATAAAAAAGAAAAAATAAATTCATTTTTTTTACTACTGAAAATCATAACCATTGTGAATGTAGTTTTTGTTTAAACAAAATAATACATTTCCATTAAGATTTAAATAAAAATAATGGGTTCATTATATTCCGTGATCATTATTTTATAAATACTGAAAATTTCATTAAAATTGGTTAATTTCTTGATTTTTTGGTGCATTTTTAAGTAAAGGGAGGGGTCAAAATGTTTATATATTTTGAGCATCGACATTTATTTTGCACGTAACTAATATATATATATATATATATATATATATATATATATTACTGCTTATGTAAAACCAAATTGAAAGTTCATATATATACATATCTATATCATTATAAAACTCAAATGACCTTGTAACGATGTATGTAACCAACTTTCTGGTTAACGACATGCGCACTGAAATATTAACGTTATTATTTCGAAATCATTATTTAACATGGGAAGAGTGGGATTTAAAATAAATTAAATGTAATACAGAAATGAACGAGCAGATATATCAAAATTTGAATTTAACTATAAGTATTATGGTATCTGTTCAGTGCACATTTACCTATACGAGGGGCGTGCAATAAATAATGCCCCTGACTCACTTCCAGTTGTCTGATCTAGCTGAAATTTTGCATGTGCAATGATTTATATCTCTACAGGTTATGTGGCAAATTACAGCTCTGAACTAATTGTGGTTTCTGTTTTACAGGTGTTTGAACTGAGTCAGGTGTGAAATGGAGCCTGTTGAATGTCGAGCAGTGATCTGGTTTTTATATTTGAAAGGATGCACACCACAGGAGACTTTTGATGAAATGAAAGAAACTTATGGTGATAATGCCCCATCATATGACCTTGTAAAACGCTGGCATCGTGAATTCAAACATGGCCAGAAGTCTGTGGAAACAGCTCCCAGACCGGGTCGCCCCCCCCTTCTGCCATTGATGAGGCATCTTTCCGTCAAGTTGAGGCTGCCATTTTGGAAGATCGGTGCATTACTATTTGCCAAATAGCCCAAGATGTCAAGATTAGTACAGAGTCTGTAGAAACTATCATTCATGACCATTTGCATATGCATAAGGTGTCTGCCAGATGGATTCCCAGGTTGCTCACATCATTTCAGAAGCGAGAATGCATTGAGTGCTGGAGGATGAATTTGTAGATATGCCAAGAAGATGAGTCAAAATTTTTCAAAAGACTGATTACACAGGATGAAACCTGGTTCCATCACTATGATCCAGAGACCAAATCCCAGTCAATGCAGTGGAAGCACTTGGACTCACCACCTCCAAAGGAGGCAAGGGTCCAGTCCTCCGCTGGCAAGGTTATGCTCACAGTCTTCTGGGACCAGGACGGAGTAGTGATGACAGATTTCCTGGCAAAGGGTACCACAATTACAGGAGCCTATTATGCTTCAATTTTGAGGAAATTAAGGGAAGCTATCAAAATCAAGAGGCGGGACAAGATAAGCAAAGGTATCCCCCTCTTGCAGGACAACGGTCCACAACTCGCATGTCGCCAGATCAGAAGCACGGGCGTGTGGTTATGAAATTCTTCCCCATCCTCCCTACTCTCCTGACCTTGCACCCTCTGACTTTCACCTCTTCCCAGCCATGAAGTTGTTTTTGAAAGGAAAGCGTTTCCCAGATGAGGCAGCCTTGATTTCTGAAGTCACGTCGTGGTTGGAGAACCAACCTGGGGTGTTCTACAAAAACGGTCTCCAGAGCTGCATAAAACGATGGGAGAAATGCATAACTCTGGGTGGTTCCTATGTAGAGAAAGACTAATAACTATGCCAAGTTTCGTTACTCTACTGTTATGGGAAGTGGGTCAGAGGCATTACTTATTGCACGCCCCTCGTAAGTATGGCCAACAACCACTTATAATTCAGTAACTGTAAATTTTTTTTCCAAAATAATCAATTATAATAAACAGAACGACTACTAGAAATCTATCTATATTCTTTAGAAATGTTTCTGTTATGTCCAAAAAAAAACAAAACAAAACAAAAACCTATTTTCTTTACATCACAAGTGTCACGCTCATACATGAATTCCATAGCTAATATAACATACTGACCCAACGGGTCACGGGTAGTCTAGTATATATATAACACTTACAGTATTTTATCCCCTGTGCATAAAACTAAATGCTGCCCATATTTAGTCTCATTCCAATTAGTAGACCTTTTACAAGGTTCATAATGATCGGTTAATTAGTTTAGGAATAACTTTTGTACATACAGATATATAAACATATACGCATAACTAAACTTTATGTAGACGTAAATATATCCTTTTCGTCTTGTTTGTTTACTTGTTTTTTTTTTTTCTGCATTCTCTTCTAAGCATTCAATAAAAATTTCTTCATCTTCAATGTGTCAACAGAAAAAGAAGAAGAAAAAAATTCCGTAACAAAGGGCAGATAACTCTAATCAGTTTCTCTTCTCAGCTGTTCAAACGAGTCTTTTTGCACTTTTTCTGGGAGACTAACGGTATTTTGTACTTGTCGGGCACTGTGTGATGTACACACCATCACAGGGCAATCGGATATTTCGTGGTGCTGTTGTCAAACCTATAAACTTTCGAGGTAAGACAAATCGTAAGAAAAAGAAATCCAAACATTAATGTTATTGTTATCATATAAAATTACTTCTATAAAAAACAAAACTTCTACGCGCGCACTGATTTTACACACCTGTTGATTACCTATTACACCCCTCCCTTTCTCTCTTTATCTTTTTACCTGCGATTTGTATGGTGTCGTCTCGACTCGATAATTCTCAGTGCTCGCCTTTTTTTCTTTTTTTTTTTTTAGTTTAGCTTTTTAATATACTTCTTAGATTTCTATTTTTATACTACTTTTAAGTTATAAAGAAGTTATTAAAAAATGGTACTCATGCACAGTGATTCGTGCTGAAATAATAACGTTATTATTTAAAAAGCCATTCTTAACATGGGGAGGGGAGTGTGTTTTGTACCTATTCTGTACTTTAACCTTACAATTGAATAAAAAAAACTATAAAACTTTAATTAAACGTAGAAATACGATTTGAAAAATAGCGCGGATCACTCTCTGCATTAGCACGAAATCTTTTTTATAAGAACGTGTTTTTTTTGGTATTATTATACAAACACCGTGACAGCGTTAGGGTTAAGGTTTAGGTTTAGGGTTAGGTTTAGGGTTAGGGTTAGGGTTAGGGGTTAGGGTTGGAGTTAGGGGTAGGGTTAATTCGCTGTCACGGTGTTTGTATAGTTTTACCTTTTTTTTTTTATATTAATTCATTTTAATTAACTAACATATTTTTAGAAGTAGAGTCACCATTTATCAAGGCCTGATGCCAACTCAAGGATAAGATTTAATGAATGTAATGTGATCACTGGGACAACAGCGTAGTAATTGTTAGGGGTAGAAATTTGGTATGGTTTGATTATTTGGTACTCGTGCACTTATTGATCGATACTGAAATAATAACATTATTATTTAAAAAGCCATTCTTAACATGGGGAGGGTGTTTTGTACCTATGCTATACTTTAACCTTACAATTGAATAAAAAAAACATAAAACTTTAATTAAACTTGGAAATACAATTTAAAAAATAGCGCGGATCAGTAAGTGCACTAGCACCGATTATTTAAGGGTCCGACTCAACAAGAACTTTGGATTTGAAGACGACTATTGTAGTTAACTGGAAAGTAAGCCAGTGGAACAGAGTTCCACAGGCAGGTAGAAAAGAAGCTTTGTTCATGGAATTTGTGTTTGGGTTTAGGCACTGATAGAGAGTGGGGTTAAATTGTTGATGGTGATTGTAACTAGTCGAGTGTTGTTTGTGAAAGTTTGGCGCATAGATTGGAGCTCAGACGAGCACTTGCCATGAAAATAACAACAGAGCAGAGACAGGTTCTTAATGACTCTTCTGTAAAAAAAGGGGTTGCAGAGAAGAGGAAAGGGCATCACCTACTAGGTTTCGAAGCTGGTTTTGAACTCTGTCAAAGCAGGATAGGTGTCCCAGGCAACTCCTGCCGAGATGCGGCAACAGTACTATTTTAGAACGTATTTAGCTCTTATACAAGCAGAGGATTACATCGGCAGTGTTTTTAATATGCCTGTTAGTTTTAATATTAATTAATTCTAATTAATTAATTTCAATCCTTTTAATTTTATTAACTAATTTTAACCGTTTTAATTATTACGGTTAATGTGCACTGCACCAGTTGTCCAACCTGCAAAGGTTGTTTATTCTGAGAGCTGTTCTTAACATGGAGAGGTTGGAGATGTTTATTGCGAAAGCTGTTCTTAGCAAGAGGAGGTTAGGGGTGTTTATTCTGAAAGGCATTTTTTTATATTCAACCTCCTATGTTAAGAACGGCTTTAGTAATAAACACCCTTTGCAGGTTGGACAACCAGTGCAAATTGACCATTATTACTGTTTTGTTTATTTGATAATTTTTAAGTTTAGAAGCGTAAAGATGAGACAGCCTTCCACTGAAAATTTATTTAAATATGTGGCCAAGACTTACGAAGATTCTCGAGTTTTGACATAAGTAACTAACCGAATGCCCTTTTCAAATAATTGTTTTTTCCTGATTACCTATTAAGAGGAAACTGTTTTGTTTTTTAATTCCATTTATATATCACCAATAAATTGTTCCTTTTTTTTGTTTTTTGTTTTTTTTAATAGTTTATTTTATTTAACTATTATTTCAGTCTTTTTGAGTGGTGGTGGGGGGTCTGTTGCTACGTAGACTTAGGGTTAGTGGTAAGATTCTAGTGCTTGTGTGCCAGGGTAGACTGCAAATGGAGAGCAGAGTTTGATGAATTGGAATTAGGAATATTTACGAAATATCATAAGAACGCCAAGAAATAGTAGGAAGCGATTTTTTGGACATAGAGGAAGGTAGTGGGTAATGTTGTTTATCTGAAAGAAAAAAAAAGGTATAAAGTAGAAATATGGTCGATCATTTGCCAAATGATCGTCTGTGTTCTTATCCAGAATGCAACCTAATTTAAAAGATAAAAAAAAAAAACAAAAACAAAAAAAAACGAAATCACGGAAAGATTTTTATGATGTACTTAAACGTCACGAAACAAAAATGTCATATTCTAAAAATCACATAAATTGATCAAATGGTTACACACACACACACACACACACACACACACACACACACATATAAGAAAATCATTTTTAAACGATGGTGGCGATTAATGTGAAATCGTTAGTATTATGAGGTTGATATCACAAGTTTGAATTATTGCGGAGATATCTGCGAGGCAGACTCTTTTTTTTCTTACTCATAAAATTTGATATTTTTTCTTTTTAGTTACCTCCCCCCCCCCCCAAAAAAAAAAACTACTTGATCAGTGTACTTATTTTTTAGAATATATCTTCAATCCGTTCACAAAATTTTTTTGTACTTTTTGTTTTAATTACGTTAAATTCTGAACTTGCACCATCGTCGGTATGTCTTAGACAAGTCTGTAAATTGCAGAATCTGTTAAATTTTTGAAGACTTCTGCATTTTACGTTTTCAGGATAATTAAAATTTTTTTTTTTTTTTTTTTTTTTTAAATTTTTGAAGGTGTCTACTCGGGAGAAAGGGAGACAGTCACAAAATTTATTGAAAATTTCCCTAATTTTTTTTTGCTAAATTAAAACAAATGCATTAAAGTAATTAAGTAAAACTACAGAAAACATTAATTAGTCGAACATTCATTGAATTAAATGAATTTCATTTTTTTTTATATTTCTTTTAATTACAATTTTGAAACAATAATTATTTTTAAAAATCAGTGCTTATTCAGAATTGCATTTATAGCAGCAATTAACAGTAAAGAAAATACAGAAAATTTTTATGATGTACGTACTCGTTACAGAATAAAGATTTCATATTCCAAAAATCACATAATTTGATTCAGTAGGGTTTTTTTTTTATTAAAAAAAATCAAATTTTACAACTAAGCGAGTCAGTGTTTTCATCAGCCATGATGAAATCCGATGAAATAAATAATATGGCAACAGCCAAAATCAAAGTGTTGGGATAAAAAATCAGCCCTATGTTCAATACAGCTTAGTAGTAAAATTTCTAAAAATCGTAAATTGCTGTTTTTGTTACCTCTTTAAGTTATAAAATGTTCTTAGTTTAACAAAAAATACTTGATCAATTTATGTAAATTTTGGAATATAACATCTTTGTTTTGTAATGAGCATGTACATCATGTGGACTTTTCTATATTTTCTTTACTCTTAATTGCTTCCATAAGTGTTAATTTGCATAAGCACCATAAAATAGTTCGCATTGCATTCACAAAAACGAGCAAGAGGCAAGGTGAAATACCTGGGCTTAACCTTTTTTTGTATAGTACGATATACATGTCTACTGACTCAGTATACACTTTGGCAAGAATTGGACTATCGGCTTCATATGTGTCATGTGACCAATGATGCCCACATAAAACATCTTTGACCATTCCATGAAAAACTTGAGATCACAAGCTTTCTGAATATACCAGATGCGTTTTTATATTCTTAATAGTTCTCGAGATATTTAATGTCAAAATGTGGCCAAAACTTTTGGAACACCCTGTATTTCTTGTATTCCTATTTTCATCGCTCTTTCTGGACCATGTCCGTTGTGTAAATAAAACTGTATAAATAAAATTGGTTTCAACTGTAGAAGTAGTTGGCAAATGATCAATTTTCTTCAAAGCAAACTACAAAGTAGGGCTCTCCACAGTGTAGGAGTGGGATTTTGCTGCTTGTCAGGTTAGTTGCGAGTATTTACGTCGAAGGGGTATAAGTACTTCTAGTTCATCAGAGAATATTCCAATAAACAATAAAATTAGTCATTTGTGTTATTAGAATTTTTAAAATGTTATTTTAATTCAATAAATATGTAAAAAAAAAATTAAAAAAAAACTTTCTCAAAAAAACCAAAAAAAAAAACCAAAAGGAAAACACGCTGTTCACAGCTATTTATAAATTAAAAATCTTCCATTTATTTTGTATAAAAAAAATTAGAAAATAGAAGTTTTCTTAATTTTATTTACATTTAATAAACGTTCTGAAAATTGTTTTATTTTGTGTTATTGTATTGTTGTTGATATTAGTTGAAGTTTTCGATTCTCCAGGTTGTCTTCCCCTCATATGCACTCTTCAAACTGAAACTAAAAAAGTTCTATGACAGTAATGCACAGATGCCAGAATTTCTAACATAATAGGTGCCACAGTCTCTGCCAAGCTTCAACCCCTGTCGCTACTTCATTTACAACTCATCCAAATCTGTTTCAAGTTATTGCATGGAATGTGCCTCAACAAACTTACTACACTTGTAATTTGGATTATTTGGACTATTGCTCATTTCCAGTGTTATTTTTACTATGTTTTAACTGATGTAATCTCTGACCTTATTCAGGTGTCTCTTGTGGAACTCGGGATGAGAACAGTGGTCTAAATAATCCAAATTAGAAATCCTCATCTTAAAAATTCCTAAATATAATAGCCATTTTCTTGGTCTTCATTTGCGAACTGAATCTGTTACCTCAACTGTTCTACATCTACTGGCCCAAGATCTGGAAAATATGGAGGATGTGGTAAGGTTTTGTAACCCAAGTCTGTGAGTTTCTGCCAAGTCATTATTGCTGCATGGAGCAGAAGTGTACCACGTCAATTCACTAATGCAGGTCTTCTTACCTGCAACCAAGTATGCATGTAACTTGTAAAGTCAACTAATTTGCATATGTATTTTTCAAAAGGACATTATATTAATTAACTATTTTTTTTTTTTTTTTGCTTTTAAATTCGGTGATTGTTTTGATGTTAATATAATGCACACTTCACTATGATGGGAGTAGTTTATCATTACTGCTTTATTTTGTGGTTTATTTCTAAAAATTTGTGTTTAGTTCTGTGGGTTGTAATTTACTTCTGTGGGTTGCAATTTGTAATTTTCTCAATTTTCACAGGAAATGCCGGAATACAGGTCCTGCTAGTATAAGATAAAAGACGATTCGTCGACTACAATAGGCATAGATTTATCTACATTTGTTATTAGTATTCCCTTTCTATTCTGTTGTAAGCAAGGATTATTATGCATTTTGTGTAGGTTGCTGAAAGACGCTCACTTTGTGAAAATTTAAAACCATTTTCTCAGTTAATTTTATGATTTTCTTTATAAATAAGAGTACCCTATATATCTACAAAGCCACCATTCTCCCATGCGTGGAATGTTGTTGTCACATATGCGTCGGTACATTAATCACTCATCTCCCGCTATTATACAGGGTCCAGAAAAGAGTCTCCAAACTAATAAGTTACAGACTGCCAACCAAGCTCCAACCTCTGTCCCATCACAGCAATGTGGCATACCTGTACTTGTTTTACAGGTACTTTAATGGAATGTGTGCTGACGAACTTATTGCACTAGTGTCACCTTGATGTAAATATCCAACAGCAAATTCCCACACCTTCGCTGTAAAGGTCCCTTGGTGCTAGAGAGCCGTCTGCTCTTATAGTTTTTTCTCTCAGTCTGCTAGACTTTGGAATTCCCGCCCTGTTTCCCTGACCGTACTAACATGCAGAAATTTAAATTTAATGTGAGCAGGCATCTAGCTGTTCAACTCTCTACTTATGTTTCGGTGGCAATTTGCCTTATTTAGGGTGAATATAAATAAAAACTAATATATATATATATATATTATAGTGTTCGACTGAGCTTCAATCTATGATCCCCCTCGCCAAACTTTCACAAGAAACACTCGTCTAGCTGTAAACACTATCAATAATTCCCCCCCACTCTTTATCTGTGCCTAAACCTAAACATAGATTCCATGAACAAAGCTTCTTTCTTAGAACTGCACGCCTGTGGAATTGTCTTCCGTTTTCCTGCTTTCCGGCTGACTACAATATGGTTGTGTTCAAGTCTAACGTAAATAAGTTCTTGTTGAGCCGTTCCATATAAGTTATCAAATTTACCGAATTTCTATTACTAATGATTACTATATTGTCCAATTTCTACTGTACACTCTTTAACCCTTATCCTTGAGTGGCCTCTTGGCCTTGATAATGTGGTGATGCCTATGTAAAAAAAAAAAATATATATATATATACATATATATATATATATTTATTTATTTTTAGAATTAAATTTTTTTAAATATATAAAGACAAAGTGGAGTCTATATAAAACTTCTTTTGCTAACTGTTTTTCCTCTGAAGAAAAAAGACAAATCTTTGAAACTCCATCTTTATCTGGTATTCCAGTTAGCAAAAGAAGTTTTATATAGACTAGCTTAGACTCCACTTTGTCTTTATATATTTAAAAAATTTAAATTCTGAAAATAAATATATGTGTCTGTGTGTGTAGTGTGCTGGGTTAATAAATGATAGAATAATTTCTATAGGAAATCTTGAAAGATGATATATATAGGGGAGTTAAAATGCTTCTAAGTGCTGTTGTAGTCTCGGATACCCCTGCTAAAATACCAACTTAGCAGAAACCACGTTTCTCATGTAAAAACCTCCCCATAGCTACAACACATCTACACATATGGTTAAAAAAGAAACTAGCGTCATCTTATCCTATATTCTCCCCGAGAGCTTAAACACACGTACTCTTCACATACATAAACCCCACTATGATAGACATGCTATACACCTACTTACATTATATATTACAAACTACATCCCTCCTTTATCACAGAGATCAATATAGCTCCCACAAACAACCTCAATAATCTATTTCGCTCCTAATGAAACTATCAATAGAAATCACATCCCCATCATGTTACCTAGCATCTTCTCTACTCATCTGATGAGAAGCTTGAGGCTTCGAAATATCATGGTATAAAGAATTATTTTTTACTCAAATACCCCAATTGATGTATACACCTATTAAACAAATGAATAAATCTAAAATCTCTCTCTATATATTACTATATAGTTTTATACCTCCATTTTCTCTTTTTACTGAGTCCTATATATATATATATATATATATTCATTCATTAAGTTTCAAATATCAAGTTTTCTCAGTTGGTAATTTATTGCTTTTCATAAGGTAACCATTACAATATTGTTTAATTTGCGACTAACAAGTCTGCAAAATTATGTCTTTGCTGCGTTTTTAGTCACTTACTCGTCAGATGTTCACCTTAAACAACTTAGAAAAAAAAACATTATTTTTAACAAGATAATGGTTTGAACAACCGACACACTCTGCCAAAAACTAGCCAACGATAAGTGTTAGATATATAAATTCTGACCCCTCCCCCCAAAACAGCAATTTTTTCCCCTTTGTCAAAAAACATCGCTCATGGAATGTGAGAGCTAAAGAAAAAATAAGGGAAACGAAAGTTATGAGGCTGCCGAAAATAAACACAAGGTCGACTTTCTACTCTCTTCAAAAGGTTTAATATAGATCAGCATTTTGCTTTGATAAGCTCATATGATTGACTTTTATTTTGGACTTGAAATGAAAGACTTATATAAAATGTGATGCTAAGCTTGCTGGAAAGAAGTTCAGTTGCTTTAGAAGTTACGCGACTCCTGATAGAATCCTCTTTCTATGAAATACTTTTGACACATCAGAGGATAAAATGGTGCTCGGATCACTCTTTCTTGTTTTGAACCCAAACCGGTAATACCTGTCACTAGCTATTCTATTGCACTTTGCTAGTTTTGTTAGGGTCGAGGGCAAGTCCTACGCTGTGACATACATGCTAATACATTCTTTTTGCATAACTAAAAATAAGTATAATTACGGATAATATTAACTAAAATGTAACATATATATATATATATATATATATATATATATATGATTAGTTTTTTTTGGAAAAAGAATTCCAGCAGAGTGCTCAATTAAAAGGAAAATCCAAATTTTAAGAGCGTACTTATATTTTGTGTACAGAAAGTTGTTAGTTGAGACAGATCATTGGTACCGTCGGTTTCAAGCCCGATAATAAGGCCCGTTTAAGGTATCCTTATCAAGCTCTCTTCAGCCAATATTCGTCGTCGAATATTGGCTGAAGAGAGCTTGATAAGGATACCTTAAACGGGCCTTATTATCGGGCTTGAAACCGACGGTACCAATGATCTGTCTCAACTAACAACTTTCTGTACACAAAATATATATATATATATATATATATATATATATATATATATATATATATATATAAAACTGAAAATAAATATAATTACAGATAATATAACTAAAATATAACTATATATATATATATATATATATATATATATAACTAAAAATTAATATAATTATGAATAATACAACTAAAATATAACTATATCTTCTATAATATAAAGCTGAACGTCTGTGTGTGTGTCTGGCCACGAATAGGCTCCTATATGGTTGACTATTATAAAAAACTGATCACATATAATGATAGAAGATGTATCGAGACACAGGAATGGGTATGTTTGATCTGGCATAATGATAATTCATTAAAATTGTGTGGTCTGTATACGCGCTTGATCCACAAAGTATGGAAATAAAAAATTTAAAAATTAAAAAAAAAACGTTTACAAGTGTTTTTGATATAGATGTACATAATACTTTGATAAGTATGTTTAACTTAAATAGGGATGATATAATAAAATTGTGGGGTCGGCGTTCGCGCCTGGCCTCCATAGAATGAAAATAGGCACAAACTTTAATAAAGACTTTTCATATCTATCTGCGTAATTTGATAATTATGTTTCAGTTTGAAGAAATATGGTATAATAAAATTATGGGGTGTTCGTTCGCGCCTGACCTCCATAGAATAGAAATATGTCACAAAGTTTGTGAAGGTTTTTTTAATATAGATCCACAGAATACTGTCATAAGTGTTTCAGTGTGAACGGGTATGGTATAATAAATTATGGGGTTTATCTATTTTATTTTTGCTTTCATCATATTTTGCTTTGGTTTTGATACGCCCAAATTCGAAACTATCTCTTTATAACCCTTCCTTTTCATAACCTATCATACTTTCATAAATCAGTCCATTTTCTGTAGGCTGTTTTTGAACCCAGTCAACGACAGGTACTTTTGCTAATATATATATATATATATATAATTACGGATAATATAACTATATATATACATATATATATATAATTACGGATAATATAACTATATATATACATATATATATAATTACGGATAATATAACTATATATATACATATATATATAATTACGGATAATATAACTATATATATACATATATATATAATTACGGATAATATAACTATATATATACATATATATATAATTACGGATAATATAACTATATATATACATATATATATAATTACGGATAATATAACTATATATATACATATATACACTTGTGCCCGATATTATTCATACCCCCTCTTGAAAATTGAGTTTATTAGGTGTAACTTTGTAAGAATTTATTGTTTACGTCCATATTGATACATATTCTTAATAAACCTCTTCCGATCATTTTCGTCATTTTAAAATCTCGGGATACTTGTAATAAAAGAAATATACAGCTATTTATAAAATCTGCAATGTTCAAAAATAATCATACCCCCTTATTTTTTCAGTATTAATCGAGTTTCTGACTGTTTGTTTCCTGTTTGATTCTTATTTTGAATGCTTTTATACAACCTTTGATTAATTTCATTTCGTTTTTTGCATTTTTCAGAAATTAAAATGATATCAACTGAAAACCAATAAAAGAATAAAAATTATTAGAATGGGGAAGAAAAAAGAGCTTAGTAATGATCTTAGGACTAAAATTGTGAATTCACATAAGGATGGTTTAGGTTACAAGTCAATTTCCAAGAAATTTGAGGTCCCTACAGCAACAGTACAGAGCATCATCAAAAAATTCCAGAGCCACCACACAACAAACAACTTGATTGGTAGAGGAAGGAAAAGGAAACTGTCTGCTAGAGCCACCAGGAATATTGTAAGAAGTGTTAATGCAAATCCAACCACCACTACTAAGCACATTTTAGAAAATCTGGAGTCTTCTGGCATAAAAATATCAAGGCAAACATTGCAAAGGACTCTGCATGAAAATGGTCTGAAAGGAAGAAGACCAAGAAGGACTCCATTGCACACCGGAAAAAGCCTTGCAGCACGTCTAAAGTTTGCTAGGACCCATGTGAATTCTCCAGAGTCCGTTTTCTCAAGTATTTTGTGGACTGACGAAACAAAAATTGAATTGTTTGGCCATATGGATGCTTCTTACGTTTGGAGGAAGAAAGGAGAAGCTTACAACCCAAAGAACACCATACCCACGGTGAAACATGGTGGTGGTAGCCTAATGTTTTGGGGCTCCTTTTCGGCTAGTGGTCCAGGTAGTTTGGTCAAGATAGATGGAACCATGAAGAAGGAGCAATATTTGGAGATACTCCAGAAAAACATTAGACAGGATGCGGAGAAGCTCCATTTAGGACCAAACTGGGTCCTTCAACAGGATAATGATCCAAAACATACTGCCAAAATAGTCAAGAAATGGTTTGAGGATAATCACATTAATTTTTTGGAATGGCCTAGCCAGAGTCCTGACCTGAACCCTATCGAAAACCTCTGGCACATATTGAAAACTGAGGTTAAAAAGCGGAAACCTAGAAATTTGAGGGATTTGGAGAACTACTGCATTGAAGAATGGTCAAAAATCAGTGTTGATGCTTGTAAAAACCTTATTGATAAATATCCAAAACGGTTACAGGCAGTTATTAAGAATAAAGGGCATGCTATTGACTATTAGTAAGAGAGGTATGAATAATTTTGAACTAGTGCCATTATTGTTTTTCTTAGTATAATGCTTCAAACTTGCATAATTTATTTATTTGTTGAGTTTAAATTAAATGCTTATGCTTGATTTATTGTTTGAAATCCCTTTAATATTGTCTATCTTCTGGTTTGAGCAATATTCTTATAGAAATCTCAAAGATCCGAGGGGTATGAATAATATCGGGCACAAGTGTATATAATTACGGATAATATAACTATATATATACATATATATATAATTACGGATAATATAACTATATACATATATATATAATTACAGATAATATAACATATATATATATATATATATATATAAACTAAATATAAATATAATTATGGATAATATAAAAGTAATGAAGGAGAGAATAAAGTTGATCATAAGTTTACTTTCGTCAACTGCGTAATTCTTGCTTTCCTTATTTTGTTCTTTAGTCCTCATATTCCATGAGCGTTGTTTCTAACAAAAAAGGAAAGAATTGTTGTTTTCTAGGTCAAAATCTATTCCATCTAACACTTATCGTTGGCAAGTTTTTGACTTATTATTTTTGTTTATTTTATTTTTATTTTTTTTTAGCTCTTTACATCAAGTGACTTCTTGCCCTGTCTGGAGTGATTTTCAGAAAAAAACCCAGATTTTATTCTTGTTGCCATCTAATGTCTGTTGTATGTACTTACAGCACAAACATGTGTACAAATTAAATGGCGATCCTGAAAAAAATAAGTCACTCTTTCTATAAATGTTCAGATACATGTAGGCGGATATGTATATTGCATCAAATAAATGACCGCATATTTCCAGATCATTCCTGGGCAAGGTGTAGCATCTTTTAGCCCCTACTTCCGATATTCTGGGGGCTAACAATAATCCGGGGTAGATGAAGTTCCCCAGTCTTGGTGAAAGCAATCATCATCATCATCATATCACGCGGGTTGCTCAGGCCAAATTGACTCATTCTCTCCACAGGTGTCTATCTTCCATGGCCTTAGGAAGATCTTTAATTTGTAAGCCAGTGTCTTCTGTCAATAATTTTGTGTAAGTCTTGATAGATCTTCTTATTCAAGTGGTTCTATGTTTAGGATACCACAGTACCACATCACTGACAACCTCATTATTTCTGCTGGAGCAATGTCCGTCATATCGTGTTCTTTTTTTCTCTTTTAACTAAAGAAATCCTTGGAAGCCATACCGACCGCTAATAATAGTTAAGCATGTTTTATAGTTCAACGCTGCTTAGAGCATTCTCGTGTAAGTTCGACCTAACTTACTTTTAATTTTTTAAATTTTTTTATTGAGAGTCCATGCTAGTGAACCATATTCTATTAATGATAAATACAAAAATTGTATTTTAAGAGAAGAAGGTCTTTTTTCAAAATTGGATTTTTCCGATGTTCGATGCTTATCAGGTGGATTTATGTACAAAAGATAACTAAAGAACACTGCCAGACATATAAATTAACTTTGTGTGACATTTTCCAAAAAATAGGCTCAGCCGTTTCGGAACTTATAAGGAAGTAACTCACACATACAAAGGGACGTTTTTTTGTTTTTTTTATAAAAGTAGAGATTTGATTCACACCATATATCCGATTAATTATGGAATCGAGCGGGTTGCCCAGACCAAATTGATTCTTTCTCTCCACAGGTCTTTGGCCTTCGGAAAATCTTCCAGTTGTAAGCCAGTGTCTTTTGTCAATAATCTTGTGTACGCCTTGACAGGTCTTCCTACTTTAGCAGTTCCGTGTTTAGGATCCCACAGTGCCACATCACTGACAACCTCATTTTCCTTCCGTAGCAATGTCCGTCATATCGCGTTCTTCTCTGTTTTATTACTGAAGAGATCCTAGGCAGCCGACCGTACAGATGGCTTACAGATAGAGCATGTGCATTTAAGCACAGTGTGTCCTGGAATAAATAATCACTTTGTCATTGTGTTGTGGTATACGTTACTCAATGCAAAATGCCTAATATCCGGGCGTTGCTGGGTAGCCCTCCTAGTTGGTTTATAAATTAGATTACTCCACGTGTTGTTCCGGATTTTATTTATAATCAATTTTTAAGATGGTTAGCATAGTGGTGTTTATCGATAAGTTTTCATACACAATTCTGATAAATAGTGTGGTTCCAGTTTAAGTTTAACACTGCAGGAAGCATTCTAGTGTAAGTTCCATCAAACTTACTTTCAAGTTTTTTACTAAGAGTCCATGCTTAGAGCCGTAGTGGAGACTATGCTGCTTTGAAGGCTATACATCTAAGAAAGGCTAACTCTGTTGAAGAA
Source organism: Euprymna scolopes (assembly GCF_053919585.1). Taxonomy (NCBI): domain Eukaryota; kingdom Metazoa; phylum Mollusca; class Cephalopoda; order Sepiida; family Sepiolidae; genus Euprymna; species Euprymna scolopes. The sequence goes on from NC_136506.1 coordinate 29,610,930, forward strand.
GTAAATCAGGTAGAAAGAACTCATTGGCTATGTATGGCAATCTTCTAGTGGTGCTTTCAATTTTTTATTAATCAGCACGGAAGTAGTAAGGATCAGAAAACTGTCATGAGGATGCTCATGTCAGTGCACGATCTGGTCTAATCAATGATAACGAAGCGTACATAGATACTGCAGTCAGATTTCTTATCCACTATGCCATTTGCACAAGCTACAAGTTAAGCTGGAAGTAATAAGGATCAGAAAACTGTCCTAAAAATTGCACATCAGTTTCCTTATTTTATATTTGGCAGTTTTTCTTTTTCCATATAATTTTCTGCTTTTCTAAGTGCACATTATAATCTACCTAGAGTGCTCTATTCGTTTACAAAAAGCTGTACGTGATTGCTAACGGCAAGGAATACAGAAGAGAGTTATGTAGTCTTATAAAAAATGAAGAGACAAGATACTAAACATTTTAAATTATGTCACTTGGACATTTTATTATTCATGATTAAACTGCTTTGTTTTTTTTTGTTTTTTTTAAACAGAAATTTTACAATCAACCTATAAACTTTGACCTCTTATAAAAACTATAATTAGTATTCTCTTGTTTTTTCTTTCTCTTTTATTATCGAAGCGTTTGTTTACAAAAATTGGTTGCGAGCTGTCTCTAGTTTTTAACTGGGTTTGTATTCCAAGCCACAGAAGTGCGAAAAAGTTGTCAAAATATATATATATATATATATATATATATATATATATATATATATATATATATATATATATAAAACAAATAAATGTTATCAAAGGCAAGATAAGTTACTTCTCTACTTAATTAGATAAGTTTTTAGTGTTTTTATTTGATGTAAAATGTTTATTCGGTTCAAAAAACGAGTAATGCTGGATGTTGCCGAAGAACAAGAAAATATGGCCACGAGATCTTTAAAGACTCGCTAATCACTTCAAAATTAGAAATAAAACAAAATGGTGGTAGAAACCTATCCACTTTCTTTTTTATTATCAAATCGTTTTTAAACAAAAATTGGTTTCAACTAGTTGTATATAACCAGCGTTGTCTGGGAGTGCTTTTATTTCCACATTATATTTCACTGTTTTAATTCCATTCTAGCAGATCTACTTAGCGATGTCCGGGATCATAAAAATAGAAATTAAAAATGTACATAACATTTTATATTAAAACTTCTCGCTTTCTACCTAATTTCTCTTTTTCCCCCACTTCCATGTTTTTTCTACATACCTTTCTACCCAGCCCATTCCCCTCTCTCTTTTGTTTTAATGCCTCAAAATTAATAATAATGTAAGTACTAAAACTATCCTTTATTTAGTAGTTAACATTGGGAATGGCTAAAAACGACGAATCCTGGACAAGTTGACCCCTCCCCCCCCCCTGTTCAAAAAAATAAACAATTTTTAAATTTGAGATATTATTGCTGATATAAAATATAACAACATTTTGAAGTTTATATTTTTAGCTGGACACACACACGAACACCTGTACACACATGCAAGAACACACACACACACACACGAACAAACACAAAAACACACTCACATACACAGAAACACACATGAATACACGAACACACACTCAGAAACACACAACACACACACGCATACACAACTGTCCTTTATATAATACTAGCAATGGGTACCCGGCGTTGCCCGGGTGTTTGGAGGAGGTGGGGGGGGGGGTGTTAAAAAAAAAAGTAAGTATGAGGATCGAACCCGAACCCTTGAGGCAAAGTTGTGAAAAAAAAAGTGCAACGTTAACCATTGCCCCACCGCGACATGCTTATGGAAACACGTTTGAATTTATTTAATTACTTGGATTTAGCAAGTGCTCGTTTTAATGAGTTAATGAGGTCAAGTTTGACTGCGGGATTTCATTTACTGCTGAACGCTTTTTTTTTTCCCCAAGATGTTATAGGAAAAAGACTAACCCACATGCGGCGAGCAACAAATATTGAATATTTATCTTCCCAAAATCGAGCAAATTTAATAGACAGGCGAGCTTCGTTGTTAACTGTGAGATATTACGACTTATATGTGGTATAAAAAGTTTTAAAAAGTTGTGACCCGACTGACCGCTTATCTGCAAAAAGCCTTTTGTAGACACACAGAAAAAGCGAACACACATACATACATACATTTTCGCTTTTATATTTATAGACTAGCAGTATTATCTGACAAAAGTGTAAAATATTCCTATTAAAAATTCTTTCTATTTTCTCCACACCCTTGTTCTCTCATTCTTTCCCATCCTTTTCTTCTATGCCCAGCCCATTCTTCTCTTTGAACACGCATACATAACACACACTTTTATAAATCCCTCGAAAAATAAGTATAAGGAAATAAAAAAACTCCTTGATTAAAAATCAGTTACTTCCCTTTAGTTAGTACATAATCTGGCTAAAAATAACTTCACCTCCTGATAAATTCTACACCAGTTTAGATCAAAGAATGAACAATCTATATAAATCTCACCTGTCTGTTTAAATGTATGTATGTCTGTATGTTTGTATGTTTGTCTAAAACTCGACAGAGGTGATGAATTTTAACGAGATCGGTATTGTTTTGAAACTCAACTCTTCGGACGACAAATATCGAAAAATTGACCAAAAACATTAATCTCTCAACTGGGTACTTTTCTACCGGGAGGGGTCACTTTTTTCGTCGATATTTTCGAAAGTCATCCCCTCTTTTCGATTGACTAGCCTTAATTGAAACATTTATCACTTCTGGTTTGTCAATGGGCACAACAGCAAAGACGTCACTTTTTTTTTTTTTTTTACATTCTTTTCCTCCTTTGCGGTTCGAGTCTGCGTACCGACTACCACTTTTTTTTTTTTCTTTTTTGGCTCAACACACACCTTCAAACACTCGGACAACGCCAGGCACCCATGCTAGTCTATTACATAAAGGGCAAAATGGGTGGGAGCATTTGTGTATGTCCACGAAAGGCTTTTTGCATCAGGCTTCTCGCGTCAGTTAGATTCCACGAGAAGTTTTCGCATACTTCCCAGATCGTAATATCTCGCTTTCGTAAATGGACATCGTCTTTATCTTTTTTTTGGAGCAAGTTAAACAAAATTCCCACCGTGCCGTCTTTGTTTGTTTGTCTTTTTCGTATGAATAAAGCAAAACTTATTGGAACACATCCGCCTCACCTTCAGGCCTGGTAGTATCTGTTCTGTAATTGGTCTTTGGTCAATGTAGGGGAAACCCTTCATACTGAGACAATTACTATTTATTTGGGTACCCCCCCCTTAAAAACGACCTTGTGTCTAATTTGCTTTTGTGGGAGGCTTAAAAGCAACGCTATTTCTGAAAGTCATCTTGACTACATTAAATTTGAATGCTTTAGACTTCCAGTCACGTCATGTAGTAGCGGTAAGACATCAGATTTTCTTTCACTTTCTTTTCCGCCTTTGCGGCACGGGTTCAAGCTTGCTTGCCACTACTTTTTTTTTTTCTTTTTGCTTCATCACACCTCCAAACACCCGGGCAATGCTAGGCAGTTTTTACTAAATGTTAGATATTATTTATCTGGGGCAACGCTGATGAAGAAAATACCAAATTTGAGAGTGTTTGTTTTGTATTTTTTTTACTTTTACCTGGACATACAAATGTATACGCAGACAAAAAATGACATGGTATCTGAAAGAAATAAACCTTATACCGGTTGTGATAGGAGCAACTGGTTTAATACAAAAGAACCTTCAGAAATACTTAGAAGCAATCCCTGGAAGAGCAAGCTGTAATGAAATACAAATAGCAGCCATAAAGGGAACAGCTTCTATTCTTAAAAGAGCCCTCGGATATAAATTTAAATCGTAACAGAATGAAGTGTTAGCTCTAGGAGGAGTTAGCTCCCTTGATCGCTTAAAACTAACTGAAGTAAAAAAAAAAAAACAATAAAATAAAATACGAATATCTGTGCGTGATGTTGCCAAGCTAATCAAAAGTCTTGATTCCAATAAAGCAACTGGCCCTGACGGCATTCCAATTGTAGTGCTTAAAAAAGTTTCAACCAGAACTAGCTCCCATACTTACAAAGCTGTTTAAGTGTTGTCTTAAGGAGAATTGCTTCCCAACACCCTGAAAAACCTCATCAGTATGCTCTGTATTTAAGAATTCAGGTGATCGGTCATCTTCCTCTCAGTACAGACCTTCTGTGCGTCATGAGTAAGTTGCTTGAATCTGTGTTAAATAGAGAAGTAGTCAACCACCTCAGCAAAAATAACCTTAGTGACATGCAATATGGTTTCCGTTTTGCTAGGTCTACAACAGATGTACTAACAGTTATATCTCGTAGGATATTGAAAGCTACCTTTAATTCCAGAAGAGTTTCCGATCAGTAGCTATTATGTACAAGTCCTGGAAACAAAGAATTTTCGGTGGGTAGCTGTTCTGTACAAGTCCTGGACTTTATAATTTTGCAGGTAAAGAACAAAAGGTCCTTCTTGTGTAAGCATGAAAAAAAATCATGTGCTGGAATGCTAAAAGATTCAATATTTTTATGAACATCACTTCTGGGTAACGAGAACCGGTCCAACAGTTGAGCAAAGATATTGCTCAATTTACGTTTTTCATGTATTTTCGTTAATACATATTTATTTAACTGTTACTGTGTTCTTCCTTGTCAATTATTCAAATACTAACACCAAAACACTTACTGATACCATTGGAGAACAGGGTAGAGCAGGTGCTAATGTGATTGCAAGTAGCAGGACTAGATGAAGTCGAATTCAGTGAACTTTGGTCATTACTAACTCGCATAGTGTTACTACTTTTGACAAAGAGAAGACTCTACCAGGCATGTGTATACGATGTGATGATGTACGAAACTGAAACCTAGCCAGTGAGAGTTGAGGACATGCGCTGCTTGGAGAGAAATGATATGAGAATGATTCAATAGAGGTGTAATGCGAGTCTTAAAGATAGGCTTAGATCTTCACAGAGGAAGATTAAATCAGAACAGGAGACTTTATTGGCGTAATCATATTGAAAGTATAGAATGAGAATTTTGGAGTTAGTAAATATAGAACAGTTGAGATAGTAGGGTCAGTTCAGTGTAAAAGCGAAGGAAAACATGGAAAGAAGTGATATGAATGAACTCCTTTTTTATGAAAATCGCTTGAGACAAGGCATGAAGCCACTTGATGTAAGAAGTTAACAAGAATGAAAAGCAGGAGATGCCTATTAATCTTAGTCTTGAAAAGGTTATAGGTAGGAGGAAAACGGTCTGCAGGAATTTCTACAAGACTTCAATTCCTAGAAAGAAATTACTGCAATAGGAAGCTCTATTATGAGATATAAAAATAACAAATTAATGGAGACCACTAGACCAGCAAATCAAACGAGCTGAAACAAAGGAAGCAGGGAACAGATCGGACAATTCTGAAGGACATATGCCATAATAGTATTCACAAAAAAGACTGAGACTAGCAACATCATAGAGAGCGATTTCAGAAGAGAAAGGGTTGGGGGAGTCAATCAAAATACAGATACGTTTCTGCGTCTTATTACAAACATTACTTGAGAGAAAACGGAATAAATAAAGTATTTTAATGGTGAATGCTCTGCAAGCACTTGTGCCCCCACGACGTAAACACCCTCGACAAACCCGACAGGCAAATAAATCCCACCCCCACACAGTAGAGATCCCTAGATGTAAAAGAGCTTTCTTAGTTTCTTCCCCAGAACCGCTTCCCCAACTGCACTGACATGCAGAAGTTCAAGTGTAACATAAACCGACATCTTGCTGCCCGACTCCCTACATAGTACCCCAGTAGCTGTTGCCCCTTATAGTAACCCTCTACACTAAAGTGGCAATGTGCCTTGTATGGGGTTGAAATGTAATAATAATAATAATAATAATAATAAAAGACCTGGACAAGAATAGATTAGTTTGAAAGTCAATTTCTAAAAGCCATCCAACACATGCCAGTATGTCAAACGGACATTCAAACCTAATATGGTGATGATTTGTGGCAAAAAATTAAATTCTTGCTGACCTGTGGACAAATCCTATTCTGATGCTATGTTTGCTGTCAAATTTTTGTAGCAATAAGAGAGTCTCTTTCAAGGGTTACTAACTGCATTAATCATCGGCGCATATAAAGCCGATCAGGTGAGGATATAACCTGCATGTTTATGTCTGATTTATGGTAATATCGACCACGGGTACACGCCTCGTCTTTTAATGGCATAAGTTATGATAATGGTTATCGGCTTTGACCAACATTTTCACCAAAACTGAAAAAAGCAAATATCAAATGAACAAGAAAGTCCTAAAAACTAGCTGTATGGGAGAATTATCTCTCTCCCACTACAAGATGTGACACGAGGGCCGGAAAGCAGGATTAAATTAAGCCAGCGCCTCCAAAGATGAGCTATTTGGCCTACAGAAAAGTGCGTAGGCAGCCTTGTCAGTATTTCCTGGCAGGGGCGTCTTAGCTGATTAGCAATAAACTAATTCTTTCTAAAAGGAAGAAGGCAACCTTCTGGTGGACCTTCTATAACTGCACAGGATCAGCAATATACTGCAATCAATAAGGAAAAGGCCATTTCAGAAATGTCTTGGACTCTGTTGATTTTAGTGCCAAGAGAAAAAACAAAAAATCCAAGCTGTTATGAGCTATGAATTACAACTGTAATTAATGCTGTGAAGTCACTTGTAAAAAATGCTTGACTTTCACTTTCAAGGTCAAACTCTAACTCTGACCTAAAACTTTTTCTATGTTGATGCAACTTTTTCTATGTTGATGCAACATAGATTTATAATATAGACCACACGTACACATCTAGTTTTTAATGCTATGAATTATGATAACTTGCATAACTCTCGCTTCCCTTATTTTGTCCTTTTAGTCCTCACATTCCAAGAGCAACGTTTCTGAAAAAGACGGAAGAATTGCTGTTTTCTGAATCAAAATCTATATCATCTAACACTTATCACTGGCAAATTTTGACATTGAAGTACTATTTTTTAGCTCTTTACATCATACGTTTTCTTTTTTTTTTTTTTTGCTTTTTGTGGAACTATTTCCATTAAAAAAAAAAAAAAATGGTCAACGGTGCTAACCAACATTTTTACCAAAGTTGAAGCAAATGTCAGCGGAACAAAGAAAAAGTCCTAAAAACTAGCAGTTATGATTCGTGAAAAGCAATTTTAATTACTGCCATGGAATCAATAGTCAAAAGGCCCGACTTACTAAACAGTCAAACCATGAATCTTTTCTGCCAGTAAAAATCTATGCTGGCGTGACACATATTTTACAGCACCTATGGGTTACAGAGTCTTAACAGATTATCCAATTCCATTTTAATAATAATCTATATATATAAAAGCGAAAATGTGTGTATCTATGTTTGTATGTATGTGTGTTTGTATGTCTCGCAAAAACTTTCGACACGGGTTACGGATTTTCACGAGATCGGTATCATTTTAAACTTCCAACCTTTGCCCGACAAATATCTAAAAAATTGACCAAAAACATTAATTTCTTCACCCTAAAATCATCAGTTTTCTACGGGGAGGGGTCAGCAAAAACCGTCCCCTCATGACAAGTTCGCTTCTACGCATGCGTCATACGACATCGGAACATGATTTACTTTAAATATTTGAAAAACTAACACAATTCTGTTGACGTCATCTTAGCGCAGCCTCCTTATCTAAAGGTTTTGGGTTCGAATTGTGGTGTGAAATGTCTTCTTTTTTTTTTTTTTTAACTTTTTAAATTTTAACATTGAAACAGAGTTATTTAAGCCATTTTTCACGTGTTTTTTTTTTTGGTGGGGGGTAATAATTTTTCAGATTTTTTAACAAAGTTTTTACGTTCGTTTTTTTTGTTTCGCATTTTCTTTTTTTGTTTTTCCCATTTTTACATTTAACATCGTTCGTTTGCCTTACATGTTTTTTTTTGTGTTTTTTTTTTATATATTTATTTCGCTTATTCTTATGTTTTGATTAACACTCCCCGCTAAGCACACACACCTCAAAACCCCCGGGAAACGCTAGGTACCCCCCGCTAGTCTATATATATAAAAGGCAAAATGTGTGTGAGTGTGTTTGTATGTCACGCAAAAACTTTCGACACGGGCCACAGATTTTCGCCACATAGGTATCATTTTAAAGCTCGAACCTTCGCCCGACAAATATCGAAAAATTGGCCAAAAGCATTAATACCTTCACCCTAAAATGATCAGTTTTCTACAGGGAGTGTGTAGCAAAACCCGTCCTCTCATAACAAGTTCGCTTCTACGCATGTACAAATGACGTCAGAACATGATTTAGTTTAAATATTAAAAAAAACAACCCAATTTCGTCAACGTCATCTTAGCTCACTTGATTAGAGGTCAGTGTCATTATCTAAAGGTTGTAAGTTCGAATCGTGGTGTGAGGTGTACTTTTGTTCTTTTTTTTTTTTCGATTTTTAAAATTTTAATATTAAAACTGGGTTATTAAAGCCATTTTTCACGTTCGATGTTTTTTTTTGTTTTAGTTTTAACGTTCGTTTTTCTGTTTTTCTTTCATCACATTCGCGTTTTCTTTTTTGTTTTTGTTTTTCGATTTTTACATTTAATATCGTTCGTTTGCCTTACGTTAATTTTTTTGTGTTTTTTTCAATTTTTTTAAGTTTAACATTTTTTTTATATGTAATATTTAAATAAATAAAAATATTTAATAATTTAGTATTCAAAAATATTTACTTCGCTTATTCTAATGTTTTGATTACCCCCCCCCCCCGCTCGAGCACACACACCTCTAAAAACCCAAGCAACGCCGGGTCCCCCCGCTAGTCTATAATATAAATCTGAACTGTCTGTCTAAATGTATGTATGTATGTTTGTATGTCTGCTTAAAACTTTCGACTGAGGCAACAGATTTTCACAAGATCGGTATCGTTTTAAAGCTCAACCCTTCGGACGACAAATATTGAAATATTGGCTAAAACCATTGATTCCTTCACCCTCAACTGGGCACTTTTCTACAAGGAGGGGTCGATTTTTTTTTGCCAATATTTTTTTAAGTTATCCCCTCTTTTCGATTGACTAGCCTTAATTCAAACCTTCAACACTTCAAGTTTGGCGATGGCACAATGGTAAAGACTCCTCTGTGGTATGGGTTCGAGCCTACCTGCCTACTACCACTTTTTTTTTGGGGGGGGGGCTCAACACACACTTCCAAACACCCGGGCAATGCCAATGCATTACTCATACGTTTACATTTTTTTTACTCTTTTTCATCCGAAACAAAATGTATTGCCACTAGGAATTCAAGGGGCAACTATTTGGGATCGTGTCTAACAGGAGAGCTGTGGACAGTTAAGCAGCAAGATGTCTGTACACATTACATTCAAACTTTTGCATGTTAATACAGTATGAAACAGGGAGGAATTTCCAATGCCTAGCAGTCTGAGAGAAGAAACTGTAAAAGTAGGTTTTCTGGCATCTAGGGTCCTCCAAAGTGAAGGGTGGGAGTTTGCTGCTTTTCAGGTTAGTCAGGAGTATGTAAATCGAGGGGACATAAATGCTATGACATTTTGGGGCATATGCCACTAAAGTACCAGTAAAAGAGACACAAGGATTCAACATTGTGGTGATGGGACAGGGGTTAGAGCTTGGCCGACAATGCGGGACCTATTAGATTTAAAATTCTTTTTTGGATCGTGTCTACGAGTGAGAGACTAGTGATAGATGCACCAGCTCAGATGTGGTAACAATACTTCATACACGAGAGAATTGTGACGTTGTAAAGATATAGGGCACTCATTGGTGTGAGTGATCTTCTATCACGGTAGAGCAAGACCACCTTTGCAGCAGCCTTGGCAATGTCCTCAATTTATTTGTTCCAATTCATGTTGCCTATGAATGCTAAGCTGAGAAGTTCAAAGAATAGGCTCTCAGGTGGGATGTTATCTGTCATGACAGTCGGTAATTGAAAAGATGTTTTTGTAGTTAATGGAAAAAAGTTTAATAGTGACATTAAATGTTACCATCATATACGGCATGATCACATTTACACATCGGTTCCCGTTGGATCACCGAAGTTAAGCAATGTTGGACCTGGTCAGTACTAAATGGGTGACCATATGGGACTTCCAGGTGCTGTATGTGCTCTCCGCTTATCTCGGCATTGTTTCCAGTCGTTCTGGTCTTCTCCTTGCTACTGGACCCAAACAGTGTCGATTCAGGAGAGGTGTGGTTAGGAATTGCGCGACCCTTGCCTCACAATTACATGCACAACTGACCTTACATGTATAGCCTTTGTCTTTTGAGACTGAATGGAGGCATTGATCGATCAATCGATCGAAATGTTACCATCCATTTACGCCCCCCCCCTCATTCCACAAAAGACTGAATATTATTTTTTAGGGTTTCTCCTACTGCCCTGGATGTATGTACATACGTTTTCCCCTCGTTTAAAAATTAGCCTTTTTTTCTTGAGGGTGAAGGTGTCTAAGTGGTTAACGACACAGATTGGGGTGTACCAAGTTGAATCCAGTTCGTTCTACAGAAACACTTTCATCAAACAGAGAGGTGAATAAAATAACTAGCGAAATAATAACATACAATTTTTGAAACTCCATGGAATAAAGAAAATCTTTCATAATATTTCTTATTTTTTAACTTTTGATGAATTAATAACGTAATTTTTTTAATTTTTAATCATTTTATTTTATTTTTATATTCATGTTCTATTTTTAATATCGAGCATCCATTAATCAAAAAAAAGATCTAATTTAAAATATCTATATTTATAGTCTTATATACTAGCAGGCCGCCTGGCGTTGCCCAGTCATAAAATATTCATAAATATTATATTTTAATTCATACAGAAACTGAGACATGTGCATGCGAGTATTATGTTTTTTTTCTAAACAGTTCACTTCTTGTAAGTAAAAAAAAAAAAAAAAAAATACAACAAAATGCTCGAGCTGAGATCGAAACCAAAACCTAAAAACAGTGAGTCAAGTACTATAACCATTAGGCCAGCTTGACGCAATCTTTGAAAGTACTTTCAAACCTACTTATTCTTAACATAAGGACTCTGTCATGTGAATGATTCACACATGTGCGTTCATGAAACAGTTAATAAAAAGATAAAAATCTGATAACCCCAAGTACCAATTTCTCAACCATGACTCATTAGCAGCACTTTTTTTCTGGATTAAAACCAATTAAAATGTTTTCCACATGTCTGAATACCCTGTATACCAAATTTCAAGTCTGTAGATCAAAAATTCGTTGAGTAAATAGGTTTAGAAGTGTCACCTCTCACACACCTACACATATTCTCACTTTTATTGACATATAGATATATAGAAATTTTATATCCCTAAAGGAGAGCGCAATTTTTGTGGGAAATCTTAGCCCATTCTAAAAGATATCTTAAGTAGCAGAGCAAAGTTAAAACTTAAAAGGAAAAAGTTTTGCTGTCCAACAGCAAGAGATGAACAGTAAAACTTAACTAACCCTCTTATTTGAAAAGGTCCTACGGTGGGTTGAAATAAATTTATAATGAGATTGGGCTAATTTTTTTGGTTGTTTTTTTTTTTTTTTGCTTTTTTTTTTTAATTTACATACACTGAGAATCTTTCTCTTACTCAGTAATCTGCACGGAATTTCGAACATGATATATCCTACAAAAGGGATCCTTTAAAATAGCTGAGCTGTCTTGCTTCAGTTTGACTAATGATCTGGTAAGTCACTGTACTGAACGAATGTCATAGTTGCAGCTGGTTTTCTTAGCATGAGGCTTGTGTACCTTTCCATATCTCTCCCCAGATGGCTCCACCAGTCGGTACTTTATGGCTTAACCAGCCAATCACAATTTTGCAAGGAGAAAAAAAAAAAAGAAAAGACCCGGATGTACTCATATTTATTACTCCCTCACTCCTGTTTAAATGTGAGGTTGAGAAACTGGCATGGTCTATCCTTCTCTTGAGGGTAGAAGGGATTCTCTTAAACCGTGGTAGGCACCCCATCTAGTAATGGCGTCACGATAAAAAATACTCTTGATAGTCCTGGCAAAGCATAACGTATTCAGCTACTGACAAGATTTGAATTACACTACAAACTAGTGTAGTGAGTTCAATCTAAGCTATGGCCGCGATGGACTGAATTCTCTCCACAAGCTGAATTTTCCCATGTATTTAGCTTTAATATCTTCTCTTTTTAGAGCCTGGACATAATTTATTCTCTTTTTCCTGGGTTTTTTCTTACTCAACCTTAGCATTGGAACAGAACCCTTTATTTAATCCATGGGGGATAGCATGCTCTCGTACTTTAGAATTCCTTAGTAGGACCTGTGGATAAAGTATTTGTTTTCATTCTGTCAGTTATTAATGGAAGTCTGCGTATCGTCTACACTGAGAATTAGATCTTCAATCCTCAGAAGAGTGTTATTAGAAATTAATTTTATGTTGTTCTTTATCCGTTATAGCATAGAGTCCTTGCGAACAGTTGCTCGAATAATCCAAATTATAATGGTCCTGAATATGACCTTAAACTATATCTGCTGATGAGGCCCCAGCTTGCGGTCTTTGGGGAGTGTGGAGCCACCCTTTAATTGCCATTGCTTCCACGTCCACTCTGGCCTGGAGTGGTGGTACCTGTTAGGGTCCCAACTATGGGTTAAATAGAAACCGAATTGAAAAAAAAAAAAAATATATCCCATTGATAAAATTTTCTTCAAAATAACTGGATTCGGCAATAAATAACCTGAAAAGGGTTGATATGCCGTAAAACAAAAACAACCAACCAACGAACCAAATTGTAAATCCTCGTAAAAATAATTCAGAACCATAAAACTTGATCCTAAAATCAGTTTCCTTTGTCCAAGAACTTTTCCACAAAATTAGACCGAGCAACAATATGGTCCGATTCATGAAAGCGGGCGTGATCTGGCTTCATACAACTCATTTCTATTGAGATAACATTTTATATTCTGCAAGTATTCTCAAGATCTTATCATATCCAAACTTTTTGATGTATTCCAAAACAACTGTTCATGCAAACGTATTATTTGGATTAGTATATCTCATACCTGAAAAACACAATAGACACAAAGACAAAAATGGATGATCAATCGGTACAAGTCCATAACCCTTCTTCATTTCCATGGAAAAACAATTACGAAAAATAATTAAAAATCTTTATGGTGTATGGTTACAATCTTTCTTAATGTCTTTTAGTATTTAAGTGGCATATACAGTGATGCCTCGGTTGTCGAACAACTCTGTGTTCAAACCAAAAGTTGGAGATTTTCTTGCCTCGGTAGTCGAACAAAATTTCGGAGTTCGAACCGCTGGCTTTGTTTCAAATGTAAACAAGCATCGGTGTTCCTCAGTGGAACGTTGTATTTCATACTGGTCGTGATACTTTTGAAGTGTAGTGTGATGAACCAATCCCACTCCAACGACATTGCCACACAAGTCTGAACTTTGCAATGAGTATTATATTTTAGAGCAACCCCTTTGATAATCTAGATGGTGTCTGAGTTATTTTTAGCACATCAGCTAAGCGGGCGTATGTCGGGAAGACAGTAATTCATTGCGGAAGAAAAAAAACTTTCCTTCTAAAGTCTTTACATGAAGCTAAACCGATTATTTGAACCACAAAGAAGAAATAAATATTCTTTTACCATTAAATGTATAAATTCCTTAAAGTTTATGAACAAAAAGGGACTTTTAAACTCTGGAACCAATTAATTCTTTTTCAGTTAATTTATCGTTTCGGTTGTCAAATATTTCGGTGTTCGAACAAATATCTGGAACGAATTATGGTTGAGTACCGAGGTACCACTGTAACTTTTTTGTCCAGTTCAATTTAAACTGAGAATACCCTAGTCATGATAATAACTTCAACAAAACCACCTGCTAGATATGGTATTATACTTACTAATACAATAAATAATCGAGAAACACATATGTTGCTTGTAGATTATCTCCCTTTTTAGAAATTTTTAGTTTATAGATCTTTATAAACTACTATGTCTGTATTATTATTTTATTTATCTATGATCCAGGAGGTTAGGCACAAGGTCAAGTTGTAACGCTGTCATTAATCTTTTTAAAAGGTGTTGTTACATATTAACACTTGGATCCACACGTTGCATGCATAGACAGTTGAAAAGGAACAAAAAAGAAAATCATTTTAAGAAATCAGTTATGGTTTGGAATTTTTGAGATGAGGGTTGATTATTCGTATAATTTAGATGCGAATATGGAACAAAATAACTTCCTCGTAAATCTGTGGGTTTCATTTTGAAAAGTTTATTTTGACAGTTATTCCATTGTTCTTGCCATTTCTTCACAATGAGATGATTTATTAGTTGTTTGTAGTTCGAATGTGGAATTTTTATATTGCTTATATTGAGTTTTAATGCGTTTTTGGCAGCTATGTCAGCTTTTTCATTGTCCGGAATTCCAAAATGACTGCAGGGACCCAGCAGAATTGTATATTTTTGTTTTGTGAAAGAGTATGTATTTTTTGTAATAGGTTCTCATCTTGAGTATGATTTTTATCAACGCTTTGGATGATGTAAACCTCCGACCTTCTTTAGATGTATCTTATCGCACTCAGGAATTTTTCTGTCGAACTCGAGAATTTGTACAGAATTTCGAATGAAACCATTTCTTTAATCCACGAGGATTGCATACTCTCATTCCATCAGCCATGACTGGGTTGAAGTCTTAAATAATATGCAAGGACTAATAACGTAGTGAATAAAGTGCTTAGTAAAATTCAGTTGTGAGTTAGACTTCGGAAGATTGAATGTTCAATCCTCAGTGCAAGTGAGACTAAAAAAAAATTGCGAATTATTTAGGACTTCTACCCAGTCATGGCTGACGGAAAGTGAATATGCTACTTTCATGGATTAAATAAAGGGTTTCCATTTGAAATTCTGTGCAGATTTCCTATTTCAACAAGATACACTTGAAGAAGGTCGGAGGTTACATTAGCCGAAACGTTGTAAGAAGAACACTGAAAATAGCAACAATAATCTAAAGAATCCAATTAATATGAATAATCAATTCTTATCTAAAAAATTCAGAAACAATTCTTTGTGGAGTTTTCAAATAATTCTCAATGACAATTTAGGTTTTCTTCCACGCCCAGGCAAATTTTCTATCATGCCAAACTGCTTGAATTTCATTATAACCAACTGTACCATAGATCTCAGAATAGCTAACCAGTTCAAAATAATTTATACTAACGGAACCAGTAGAAACTACGCAGAAGATTCATTCATATGTAATATATTGATGTTGGCATTCTGTAGATGTTCAACATAAATGGAGATGCTCTGATATTATTGTAACTCTTTTGTTAAAACTGCAAAAGTACTCATCTAAGCTAACAGGGACGCCCGGCATAGCCCGGTCGTAAAGTATGCTTTAATATGATATTTTAATTCTTGCAGATTTTGTATATATTATTATAGAGTTAATGTTCTATCGATTTTTATATATTATAAGATTGCGATTTAAAAAATAAAAAAATACATATGACTTGGGTGTATCAGTTTAAATCGAAACTGAAACCAAAACCAAAAGTTATGAATATATATATATATATATATATATATATATATATATATATATATATATAATCTTGAGTTCCTTCAGCTATAATCAAAGCCAAAACTTATGAAGAATTCTTGGTAAAATTATTAATAATAAGGGAAGGTGGGGGAGAGTCAAGATAGTGCTCTTAAATAAGAAACACTCTGGTCTATTAAAAATTGCCTGGCCATTCCCCGGTAATTGTGCCTCAGAAAGTGTGCAATAAATTTACTCTACTCGAAAAAAAAAAAAGAGGCGATGGTCTGGAAGAGTGGACCTTCTAGAACTACACGACATGAACTATTCCTCAGTCAACAGGGAAGAAGCCATTTCAAAAATGGCTTTTATTCTGTTTGCTTTGGAGCCGAGGTGACTGCTCGGCTGAGGTTGGTGAACCGAATTATTTGGTGATGTTTCTTCACATTTTTTCCTTTTTAAAATTATGCTTCTCAATTTTCGAGAGGTGGATTGATAATTCGTATTATTTTGATTATTCGGACTATTGTTCTCATCTTGAGTGTCATTTGCACAATAGTTCAGCCGATGTAAGGTTAGAGGTTACATCGGCAAGGATGTTCTCAAGAGTCGGAATAAACCCAAATAACACATTTTTGTGATGCTTAGATTGTCTTTAAGTGCAAACATTTGTACGAGTAGAATTTCAAAAGTAATGCCTCCCCCTTTTTTTTATTCCATCCGAATGGATCAGAGGGGATTGAAAATGGATTGTTGTAATGACTAAACTTACGTATTCATAACCTGAAAGTTTCATCTCTCTGTTGCAAATATTGACGATGTGAGAGTCTAAGAAAGCAACCCGTCATGGACGTGTGTCAGAAGCAGAGATGTGCCATTGAATTCCTGGCAAAAGTGCATTGCAAATGGTGGTGATTGTGTATAAAAATAACTTCTGGAGCTAAAACGATCGCTCGTTTTCATCGTCCAGCTCTTGTCTTCGTAGCTCTTTAACGCTTTGAGCTAGATGCCATTGCACAGCCATCGTTCATTGCTGGCACAAGTGCATTTAGAATGGTGGTGACTATGTAGAAAAATAAATTCTGGACCACAAAAGATTGCTCGTTTTAAGGGTACCACTTCTGTCTTCAAAGCTCTTCAACTTTTTGGGTTAAAAAAATGTAGTAGGCTTTATTTTTTTAAACTGGCCTTGTAATATATTTCTTTATCATCATTTTTTTTTCTTCTTTTATTTTCAGACAATCAAAATCCTGACCAAGATCTAGTTTCTGTAAATGTGCAACACCCTCAGGAATATGCTTCCAACAAGTGAGTTTTTGAATGGATTTTTTTTCTTTTTGTCTTTTATGAATTTCCTTTTTATTAGCAAATTAGTTACAAGCTGTTTCTATATTTAAAAAAAAAATTTGTTGTGGATTATTATCCTCATCTTTATGGTTGTTGTTTCATGACGTTTCGGCCAACTATTCCTTTGGCCATCGTCAGGTTGTTAACCGCAACGGATAGGAATGCTGAAGCTTTTAACTGTGTCTTCAATAATTACTGCCTTCCATAGTTGTTGTCGTTTCACCACGTTTTGGCCAACTAATCCTCTGGCTGGCTTTGGGTAGGATTGAAACCACTTTTTTTTTTTTTTAAACTTTTATATATATATATATATATATATATATATATATATATATATATATATATATATATTTATTTACCAGTGGTGAAAAAACCGGACTAGAGTGCTCAGTGTGTAGCCAGGGCAGTATATAGGAAATTTATTACTGTGAGTCCAGAATGAGTTTACATATTGTTTCAACTAGAGGAAGATCCTCAAAGTGAGGAAATATCCAATAAATATCTTTAAATCTCTCCCCGCCCGGCTAAACCACTTTAAACCCCATTTTCAACCCGTTCCTTTCTCCTCCCACCACATCATGCCCACTAACATTAACTCTCCAACCTGTTGCCATGGTGATCCTTTAAATTAACTGTTACTTATGCCGTTATAAATAAGAATAGCGTCTTTTAATTTTAAACCGTTATAAACTAAAAAAAAACGTTTATAAGAATTAATACATAATTAATATTTAATTATAAATCCCTCTCTTATTGTATACATTCCTACTACTTTAAATTCCAACGTCCTCTCCCTTCCACTCCCCCCTTCTTTTTTAACTCCCCTTCATCTACGATTTTTCCATTCTTATTTGATTTTATAACTTAGTCCATCTATGAATTCTGACGATGCTAGTTGGATTTTTCCTCTCTTTGAGGATCTTCCTCTAGTTGAAACAATATGTAAACTCATTCTGGACTCACAGTAATAAATTTCCTATATATGTATATATATATATGCACATAAAGTTATGAACAGTACAACATAGGGCCTGAGCAAATCTCGACTAAACTGCTAGTATATCTATAAAAGTTAAATTTTCTGTGTGGTGTGTGTGTCTGTACATTTCACTACCAAACTACTCTGTCAATTTTCAGTTTACACACTCGAGATTTGACATGAAGGGTATTGAGATTTGAGAAAATCTTTTTAATCGGTTTTTGGCCGGAAATTTGGCTATCGAAGGGTTAAAGTTTAATGATTTGACCTTTGTAAACTCTACCAAACTCCTTCACTAATTTTAGGTCTAAATACTTAAAATTTTAGATGTAGATTACTTGGACATGGATCAGATTTTCAACTTGATTTGAGCCGAAAACAATAAATGCTAAAGGAGTCAAAATTGTGGTCAAAGTTAAAAAAAAAAATTTGAACTCTGCGGTCTCTACCAAATTACTCAGCCAATTTTTGGTTTAAACATTTGAAATTTTATATAAAGTGTATTCAGACATAAGGCAAGCTTTTTAATCGGTTTTTGGCCAAAAATGTGACTACCAAGGGGTCAAAGTTTGAAAGATTTGACCTTTGCGGTCTCTAGCAAACTATTAAGCCAATATAGGTCTAAACATATGAAATTTTACATAAAGGGTATTCAGACAAGCAGCAAGCTTTTTGATCAGTTTTTGTGCGACAATTTGGCTGCCAAGAGGTCAAAGTTGAAAGAGTTGACCTTTGCAGACTCTACCAAACTCCTCCACTAATTTTGGGTCTAAACACTTGAGATTTTAGATGTAGGTTACTTGGACATGAGTCAAACTTTTTAATATATATATATACATATGTACATAAAGTTATGAACAGTACATAGGGTCCTGAGCAAAGCTGGGTTGAACTGCTAGTAAGTAAATAAATAATTAAAATTATATAAACTGTGTACGGTGTTTACACTGGTCGATCAACATTTGAACATTTCCATGCCTTGTCATGACTCAAAAAAAAATCAACATTTTTTTGAGTTCTGATGGAAATATTAAAACGTTGATCTCGATCCACACGTCTTACAATGTTATATATTCCTCTTCCACCTTTGGTCATTTTCAAAAAAGAAATCTCTTATGGATTTATATGGGTCTCTGATGAGTTGTTTGATCAATTTATACTATTCAACGAAACACGTGTAAAACGTACCATATATTAAATAAAATGATATGAATGTGATTTAAATATACTTGTGGTATTTGAATTGCATACAAATTATATATATATATATATATATATATATATATATATATATATATATATATATATATATATAGAGAGAGAGAGAGAGAGAGAGAGAGAGAGAGAGAGAGAGAATTAGACCTAGAGTCTAAAGAGCAGAGTTTATTTTAATCTATTAATACTTTTAAAGAACAGTGCTCATAGTACTCTAGATATATAATAAGCTCAATAGGTATATGTATCTTAGAGCTATATTAATATTGAGTAAAATGATTAATAATTGTAAATTATGAATCAGTTCCAAAAGGAAAGACAAAAAAAATCAACGTGAGTGTCTCTCAAGTTGATTATATATATATAGTTGTGAGGAAAGTATTTTATTTATTTATTTTTTTTTTTAATCAAAATCGCATCACGATTATGGAATTTTCAATTTTTACCTCCCCTTCTGTCCCACAAATATAAATGAAAGCTGGATGAATTTCCAAGACCCTTGGAAAATTTCACTGAAAATGGAGCTTTTCTATTATACGTTTTATTGTACCTTTGTTTCTTTTGGTGAGAGAGAGAGACAGAGAGAGGGAGAGAGAATGAATGAAATTGTCTTCTGCTTGATAAAGCCGAGAAAGATGTCTTCTGTTAACGGTGCGGGTAAGGACCATCACCAAACAGACGACATCTTCTCAGCTTTTTTTTTCCCATGGATGAATAAGGAGAAATTCGGTCAAGGATAAACGCTTTTCATTTACAAAATGTTTAACATTTGATGTATATGGAAGCTCAGAATGAAGCAATCTACATTAATGAGCTTTTCTGTTGAGATGTCATTTTTCATAAGATCTCTTCCTCACACCAACATGCTTGTTTCCAACTAAACATTTTAATTTCGAACCAGCTCTACCTAATTGGCGTGCGTGGAAGTTTTTTTTTTCACCCTTGTTTTAGAAAACATTATTTATGTTAACTATAACGTTTTTTGTTTGTTTTATACCAAATTATTTCCAAAAATATTTTGAAAGTTGAATTTAATAACCATGATATCGTTTGTTCAATTTGTTAAATAAATTGAATCATATTGTTAAGGTAATGCTGTTTTGTTCTCTATAAAATTATTAGATAAAATGTCACTAATGCACTTTAGCTGACTGGAAGTGTGATATATATATATATATATATATATATATATATATATATATATATATATATATATATATATATATATATATATATATATATATATTCGGAAGAGTAATACTATGGAAAAGAGGAGACAATCCAAAATTTAATAGTTTCTCGGTTGTTTGTTACTGAAGCGAAAATCGAAAATTGAAATATTTAATTTCAACTGAAAACAAGGATATCTACTAAATTGTAAAGTCACAGTAATGAACATATCCAAAAATTACGAAAAACGATAAGATAGAAAATGTATTATTAACGAAAATAATTTTTGAAGACAATTAGTGAAAATTGGGTTTTGCAAAAAAACAGAGTTGTAATTATGACAAAAGAGGGGGGGGGGTAAACATTTTCTGAAACTGAAAATCTTTGGCCAATTTAGCAAAACTCAATTTCAAATATCAAAAAATTGGTCAAAACATTAATCCTTCACCCTCAATTGGGCACTTCTCTACAGGGAGAGGTCGCTTTTTTTTTGCCGATATTTTCGAAAGTCATCCCTTCTTTTTGATTGACTAGCCTTAATTTAAACCTTCGTCATTTCCGGTCGAGCGATAAACGCAACAGCAAAGACGTACGTTTTTTTCTTTTTTTTCTTTTCATGTTCTTTTCCTTCTTTGCGGTACGGGTTCGGGCCTGCCTGCCTACTACCACTTTTTTTTTTTTTTTTCTCAACTATCCTATTAATATACAGATTGTAATGTAACCATTGCCATAGTACTGTATTAATTTCGTGTGCAGTAAATTAAATATATAAGATCATAGTGTAGTATTTGTTTTGATGCTACACTTAAGTTCATTTGTCCTTAGTCAATACAGGGGAAACTCTTCTATATTAAGGCAATTTTTATTTTTGCCTACTGCCAGAGTGCCCCTTTTTGGGAGTTAGGTTTCTCCCACATTAAAAAAACGACCTTGTGTCACATTTTGCATTCGTGCGGAAGTAAATAAATACCAAAAATCCCTACTATAACTCTTCTCTAAATAAAACACAAAAAAATACTTTCGGTTAGCTAAAGTGCACTTATAATAAATAGCATTCAAAACTTTACCTTTAAACCAGTTTAAATGCTTTCAAATTCCTTTTAAATTTTGAACAGTTACAAAGTGATTATTTTTCAACAATTAACAATAGATTAAATTGACTAACTTGTTTACATAGAAACCGAAATGCATTCTGGTTGATGTAATTATGTAATTTTTTTTTCAAGTCTATATAGGGATAACGGTTAACGAGATGGATAGATTGTCAGTTGAATTTTCCATCCCGGTTTAACATCTGTTTCACATGCTGAACTGTTCGTATTATTTGGATTCATCGAACTACTGTTCTCATCTTGAGTGTGAGTTTCACAACGTTTCAGTCGATATAACCTCGGACCTTCTTCAGGTGTATCTAATCGAACTCTGGAATTTGAACAGAATTTCGAACGGAACCCTTTATTTACTTCACAGGGGTAGCATGCTCTTGTTCTGTCAGCCATAATTGGATAGAGGTCCTAAGTAATTCACAATTACATTTTTCGGTTGCTAACTCTGAGAATTGAACCTTCAACCTTCAGGAGAATATCTCTTTTACAATTTATCTTTCCAAGTGCTTTAACCACTGTGCCACGGATCCTAGGAGACAAAAAATACTGACATGTGTTAAACGGATTTCAAAAATTGACTTCCCAACTAATTGGATTCCTATGATGATCTTTTCCCTGTTTATTGTGGTGTAATGTTGGTTTTATGCAGTTCTAGGAGGTCCAACTCCCAGGCAATGCCTTCTCTCTTTGAGAAAAGGTTAGTTTATTGCTAATTGCCTGAGGCGCCCTTATCAGAGAATGCACTTTCCTTGGAGACGCTGATTTTTCAATCTCACTTTCCAACCCTGAGGTCTAAGTTCTTGCAGTGGGAGAGAACTAAATACCCTAATCTATCTCTGGCCAGGTCTTTATGTATTCCTATTTCTCTCCAGTCCATCCTTATCAATTCTATATTATATTCCTCTTAGTCTGTCTGTTTCACTTTTTCTCAGAAATCCTAAGCTGATATGGCTGAAATTTTGTATAAACCTGTGCTATGATTAGGTGCAGAGGACTATGTATTGTGTTATCGATTCAGTGCACAGTGAGGGACTAATAAGGAATAATCACCACAATACCACATTTACTCTAAAAGTTTAGCATAAGGTATTCATTCTAAGTCAACAGGCTATAACTTTTGCCCATTTTTAACATGTTAAAAAGCCTAGTCTTCCCATATTTTACTTCGCATTCCCAACCAACTGACTCTGTTATCTCAATAGTTCTATACCTAATAACCCAAGAACTCTCACCCATTTTTTTTCGACATGGCCATACCAACAAAGTCTCCTGTTCTGCACACGTTCCCTTATACGTCTTCTGAGATCACCTGATCTGAACCTTTCGTTAAGATTCAAATTTCATATCTATTGTATTATTCTCCATATAGTATCTCTCCATGCAACGCATGTCCTCAATCCTGACAATGAATTGTCAAGCATAATATATTTTAAACTAATAAGAGTCGGATATACGCTTCCTTTGGTCGACAGTGGAAACTCTCTGCTGGCCAGTAATGTCAGAAATTCCTTGAACCCACTCAATCTAGTCCTAACTCTTGCAATCATATTAACACTTGCTCGTCCCTGTCCTTCAAGATGACCCCTATTTAAAACTGTATAACCTTAACAACGATCTTAAAATATATTTTCAATTGATGTTCATAGTTGTCTAATGTTCCTACCTTGCCAAAATTGCCTAATTTTCTGAGCACTCCAAAGATGTACTGAGCATTTATTGGATGGGCGGAAGTGCAAATAAAATATATATGGCGATGGGGATGTTTGTGTCTTTATTTTCAAATCATAAATACAATAACGTTGTTTGATGTGAATTCATATTTCTTTTTAGTGTTTTATAAGTACAATGTTTATGCAGATAATATTTTTTCTATTTTTCTTTGAGGCTGTTTGAAACATTTTACCATTTTATATTTTTCCATTTCTTTGTTCTTCACTTGTTTCTTTTTCCTTTCTTTTATCTTTCCTTTCTTTTTCCTTTCTTTTATCTTTCCTTTTCCTTTCTTTTTCTTGCTTGTTTTTCTTTGTTTCTTTCTTTCCTGCTTTTTTTTTTCATTTTTTCTTTTCTGTTTGTATATTTTTTCTTTTGTTTTTTCCCCCTTTTATTCCTTTTGTTTTTCTTTTTGTTTTTTTATTTCATTTCTTTATATCTTTTTGCTCTCTTTTTTTCTTGCTTTCTTTTTTCTTTCTTATTTCCTTTTTCCTTTTTTTCTTTCCTTCCTGCCTTTTGCTATCTTTTTCTTTCTTTTATCTTTCCTTTCTTTTTCCTTTCTTTTCTTTTTCCTTTTCCTTTCTTTTCTTTTTCCTTTTTCCTCTTTTTCCTTTTTCCTTTCTTTCTTTCCTTTCTTCTCTTGCTCTTTACTTCTTTTTCTTTCCTTCCTTCTTTCTTTTTTATTTCCTTTCCTTTTTTTCTCCTTTTCCTTATTTTCCTTTCTTTTTTTCTAACCAATTCCATAGACAAACATAGATGACAATGGTATCTATTAGATCAATTCTTTAAACACCTCTTCTCCCAACTCCGCCAAGGCAGAGAAATCCATTCAGTTTTTCTGAAGGCTTTTTCTTTTTTCATCTTTGACCAGAGTAGACCATAATAATTAATTTTGCCATAGGGAGAATAATCTTTTTTCAACAATTTTATCACTTTTAAACTTGTCTTACATTTAAAGTATGGAAGATCAAAAGTGACAATAAAAAGAAAATCGTAAATATTAAAAAAAAAAAAAAAAAAAAAAAATGATATTAAAACTTATTTGCAATGTGTTTAAGGATTTTGTATATTTATTTATTTATCTACTAGGGTGTACCCGCTGTCAAAAATGACGGGAAAGAATTAGGTGTCGGCAATGTTCGCTTTGACAATTTATCTAGATTCATTATTAAAATATTCGTCTAAAATCACAGAATTACCTACATCAGTAATTTAATTTTTCATCCATAAATTATAATTTCTGATGACCTAAAGAAACAACAACACAACTGCTGGCTTTTTATTATAGATTGGTTGGTTGTTTTTGTTTTACGGCATATCAACCCTTTTCGGGTTATTTAATGCTGAATCCAAAGATTTTGAAGAAAGATTTTTTAGCAGAATATATTTGTTGTTTTCAAGTAGGTTTCTATTCAACCCATAGTTTTGACCCTAATAGGTACTACCACTCAAGGTCAGAATGGACCTGGGAGCAATGGCAATTAAAGAGTAGCTCCACACTCCGCCAAAACCCGCAAGCTGGGGCCTCACCACTGGATATAGTTTAAGGTCATATCCAGAACCGGGAAGTAGGGGAAGAAAAAAAAGTGGGGTAGGGAAGGGGGCTGTTGTTTTTGTTTTTGTAGAACATAATTAAGTTTTACAAAAGAGAATAGAAAACAAAAAAGGAACATCAGTGTAGGTGTATTTCGTCTCAGGAAGCCAATAGACAGCTTGATCTGGTAGCACCAGTTTTATTATAGAACAAATGGTTTCATTCCGAATTCATTTCAAGCAGCTGAAAAAGTCTGGGGTGCTTGTCTGACTTGCTCTTTGCTTTCTCATTTCTCCTCACTACTTGCAATTTTTTTTTCTTTCCAATAGCTAGAGAAAGGCATGTATTTTATTCACAAAATTTTGAGTGACAGCACGGAAGTACACACATATGCATATTATCACTTTATTTATTTAGTCTTTTACTCTATTTTTCACTTCAAGCTATACTGCCACTTTAAATGTAAGGGGCTACTATTTGGGATCATGTGTAACAGGGGATTGTAGGGAATTAAGCAGTGAGATGCTTGTTTACATTACATTTAAACTTCTGCCAGTTAGTACAGTCACGGAAGCAAGAAACAGGGAGGAAATTCCAAAGTCTAGCAGTTTGAGGAAATTTGACGCTTATACAAAAATAGCAAACAAATATATTTTTATAAAAACATGCTCCTCATTGTTAAATCTTTAATAAATTATATTTTTATGAAAATATGCTCCTCATTGTTAAATCTTTAATAAATTATATTTTTATGAAAATATGCTCCTCATTGTTAAATCTTTAATAAATTATATTTTTATAAAAATATGCTCCTCATTGTTAAATCTTTAATAAATTATATTTTTATAAAAATATGCGCCTCATTGTTAAATCTTTAATAAATTATGTTTTTATAAAAATATGCTCCTCATTGTTAAATCTTTAATAAATTATATTTTTATAAAAATATGCGCCTCATTGTTAAATCTTTAATAAATTATGTTTTTATAAAAATATGCTCCTCATTGTTAAATCTTTAATAAATTATATTTTTATAAAAATATGCTCCTCATTGTTAAATCTTTAATAAATTATGTTTTTATAAAAATATGCTCCTCATTGTTAAATCTTTAATAAATTATGTTTTTATGAAAATATGCTCCTCATTGTTAAATCTTTAATAAATTATATTTTTATAAAAATATGCTCCTCATTGTTAAATCTTTAATAAATTATATTTTTATGAAAATATGCTCCTCATTGTTAAATCTTTAATAAATTATATTTTTATAAAAATATGCTCCTCATTGTTAAATCTTTAATAAATTATGTTTTTATGAAAATATGCTCCTCATTGTTAAATCTTTAATAAATTATGTTTTTATAAAAATATGCGCCTCATTGTTAAATCTTTAATAAATTATGTTTTTATAAAAATATGCTCCTCATTGTTAAATCTTTAATAAATTATATTTTTATAAAAATATGCTCCTCATTGTTAAATCTTTAATAAATTATATTTTTATGAAAATATGCTCCTCATTGTTAAATCTTTAATAAATTATGTTTTTATAAAAATATGCGCCTCATTGTTAAATCTTTAATAAATTATGTTTTTATAAAAATATGCTCCTCATTGTTAAATCTTTAATAAATTATGTTTTTATAAAAATATGCTCCTCATTGTTAAATCTTTAATAAATTATATTTTTATAAAAATATGCGCCTCAT
Source organism: Euprymna scolopes (assembly GCF_053919585.1). NCBI lineage: Eukaryota > Metazoa > Mollusca > Cephalopoda > Sepiida > Sepiolidae > Euprymna > Euprymna scolopes. The sequence goes on from NC_136506.1 coordinate 29,637,252, forward strand.
TGTTAAATCTTTAATAAATTATGTTTTTATAAAAATATGCTCCTCATTGTTAAATCTTTAATAAATTATATTTTTATAAAAATATGCTCCTCATTGTTAAATCTTTAATAAATTATATTTTTATGAAAATATGCTCCTCATTGTTAAATCTTTAATAAATTATATTTTTATAAAAATATGCTCCTCATTGTTAAATCTTTAATAAATTATATTTTTATAAAAATATGCTCCTCATTGTTAAATCTTTAATAAATTATATTTTTATAAAAATATGCTCCTCATTGTTAAATCTTTAATAAATTATATTTTTATAAAAATATGCTCCTCATTGTTAAATCTTTAATAAATTATATTTTTATAAAAACATGCTCCTCATTGTTAAATCTTTAATAAATTATATTTTTATAAAAACATGCTCCTCATTGTTAAATCTTTAATAAATTATATTTTTATAAAAACATGCTCCTCATTTATATATATTATTCCTTAATTGGAATATTTTATTTTGAGATGAGCATTTTTATGTTAATTTTATTTTTATTTCGGACTATTAGTCTCATCTTTATTAGTTGTTGTTTGTTTGTTTTTTTATTGGTTCACAACGTTTCAGCCAACTTCCTCTGGCCTTCGTCAGGTGGTAACCGCGACGGATAGGAACTTCGAATCTCCTAACTGCATTCTCAGCCATCACTGCCATCCGTAGTTGTCGTCGTCTCACCACATTTTTGACCAATTACCTCTGGCACGCTTTGGGTGGGATTGAAACCGCTATCTTCAGACAATGTTCATCTGGAACTATAATTTATAATTATGGATTTATAAGATCAAAGAATCCAACCTTGATCGCCCTTCGGGGCCCGTGGCGCAGTTGATAGAGACGTTGAATCTCTACGGTTCCAGATGAACATTGTCTGAAGATAGCGGTTTCAATCCCACCCAAAGCGTGCCAGAGGTAATTGGTCAAAAATGTGGTGAGACGACGACAACTACGGATGGCAGTGATGGCTGAGAATGCAGTTAGGAGATTCGAAGTTCCTATCCGTCGCGGTTACCACCTGACGAAGGCCAGAGGAAGTTGGCTGAAACGTTGTGAACCAATAAAAAAACAAACAAACAACAACTAATAAAGATGAGACTAATAGTCCGAAATAAAAATAAAATTAACATAAAAATGCTCATCTCAAAATAAAATATTCCAATTAAGGAATAATATATATATATACCAATCGGTACGGACCCGACTATGGAAGATCAGATAATGAATAAATGTGGATTTATAAGATCAAAGAATCCAACCTTGATCGCCCTTCGGGGCCCGTGGCGCAGTTGATAGAGACGTTGAATCTCTACGGTTCCAGATGAACATTGTCTGAAGATAGCGGTTTCAATCCCACCCAAAGCGTGCCAGAGGTAATTGGTCAAAAATGTGGTGAGACGACGACAACTACGGATGGCAGTGATGGCTGAGAATGCAGTTAGGAGATTCGAAGTTCCTATCCGTCGCGGTTACCACCTGACGAAGGCCAGAGGAAGTTGGCTGAAACGTTGTGAACCAATAAAAAAACAAACAAACAACAACTAATAAAGATGAGACTAATAGTCCGAAATAAAAATAAAATTAACATAAAAATGCTCATCTCAAAATAAAATATTCCAATTAAGGAATAATATATATATATACCAATCGGTACGGACCCGACTATGGAAGATCAGATAATGAATAAATGTGGATTTATAAGATCAAAGAATCCAACCTTGATCGCCCTTCGGGGCCCGTGGCGCAGTTGATAGAGACGTTGAATCTCTACGGTTCCAGATGAACATTGTCTGAAGATAGCGGTTTCAATCCCACCCAAAGCGTGCCAGAGGTAATTGGTCAAAAATGTGGTGAGACGACGACAACTACGGATGGCAGTGATGGCTGAGAATGCAGTTAGGAGATTCGAAGTTCCTATCCGTCGCGGTTACCACCTGACGAAGGCCAGAGGAAGTTGGCTGAAACGTTGTGAACCAATAAAAAAACAAACAAACAACAACTAATAAAGATGAGACTAATAGTCCGAAATAAAAATAAAATTAACATGCTCCTCATTGTTAAATCTTTAATAAATTATATTTTTATGAAAATGCATTTGTTCGCTATTTTTGTATAAGCGTTAAATTTCAGCATGCCATTAATGATGGAAAGATGCCTGTAACAACACAATGAAGACAAGAAGCGACCCATGCACGCCGGTTATAGACGACATCTCGACCCGCCGTTTTTGTTGATGTTTCAAACATGTGCCTATTGTTTGGATAGCATTTATCCCCCTGGGGAGCTGGTTGCATTCCCAGGATGTTCCTCAACCAAGTAACTCTACCCGGGGAAGGGATAGAACCATAATATAACATTGCGACGATGGAACAGAGGTTGGAACTTGGCCAATGGTGTGGGACCTATTGGATTTTAGACCTTTTTTTTTTTTATATCTTACTAGAAATGAGAGATTAGTAATAGATGCACCAGCCCAGATGTGACACCAATACTCCATGCATGGACGAATTGTGGCTTTGTAAAGACATAGGATGCTCTCTGGTGTAAGTAATTTTCTTGCACATTAAAGGGAGCCCACCTTCTTTGCAACAGCCTTGGCAATGTCCTCAATGTATTTATTCCAATTTATTTTGCCTGTGTATGTTGAACTGAAGAATTTGAAAGATGGGCTCTCATATATATATATATATATATATATATATATATATATATATATATATATAGAGAGAGAGAGAGAGAGTATCAGTAAAATAAGAAAATGACAATATAAAAATATACACTAATGCATACATATTTATTCATTTATTCAATAAGGATGATACATCAATAAGGAGTGTAAGATAAGAAAAACTCTTTATACCATGGTATTTCAAAGCCTTATATATATATATATGTATGTGTGTGTGTGTTTACATAAATGTTATGTGGAGATATAACATTTTATGTATCAATTTTTAGTAATTACTTCAGCAGTGCTCAATACGTGGGTAGAACTAGGCAGTAAGTCTATACTTATGAAAATTTATGGCAATTAAGTTACACAAAATCTACATGGTATTTAGTCTGGCTAGCTAACCAAATTCATTTTATTCCTGCCTTTGAGTCAAAGTTTTCATTAGCCAAAGGTTTGGCTTATGTCTAATTCCTATTCTATTGTTCTGTTTTTCATCGGATGAAGCAGCTTTTTCTTTTGTCAGTGTTTTAAATTAATAGTTGGGCTTATCCTAACATGTGCTTGCTTGGAGTACATTTATTTTAAGTAATAGTTTGTTTTCATTTTTCTTACATATTATCTTAAGTAAAATTTATTTTGTGTACACAGGAATATATAGAGAATCTTTCAGTCTAATTCAGGAATTTTTGTGGAATTTTTAGCAGTACCTTTTATTTAATCCACAGAATAGCATGCTCTCATTCTATCAGCCATGACTGAGCAGAAGTCTTAAATAATTCACAATTAGTATCGCCCGCACTGAGGAATGAACCTTCAACCTCCTGAAGAGAACTGAATTTTACTTAGCACTTTATCCATTGCGCCATAGGTCTTTGAATAATCAAAATCATCTAAATTATCAGTCCTAATCTAAAAAAAATTCATAAACACTGAAAATCTTGATATGATATTTGCATATTTTTGAGATGAGGCTTGTTAATTATTTTTTGTAATTTTGGGGCTATAGTTCTCAACTTAGTTGTTTTTTTTCCAAAATAGCACCAAGTCTGTTTCTTTTTTTAATAAATCAGGGTCCATTTCAGATTTTTGATGCGATGTTTGTATATTTTTGAGATGAGGCTTGAGAATTAGTTTTTATATTGTTTCAACTATAGTTCTCATCTTGATTGTTTTTTTTTCCACAACGTTTTAGCATTCACACTGGGTTTTATTAGTGAATGGTGAAAAGGTTACATCAGCCAAAATGTGGAAAAAGCAACCAAGATGAGAACTATAGTCAAAATAATACAAAAAATAATTCTCGAGCCTCATCTCAAAAATTTACAAACGTCATATCAAAAAACCGGAATGAACCCTGGTTTATTAAAAAAGAAACAGACTTGCTGCTATTTTTCACTGTTTATCGATGACATCCAGTGTGAATGCACCTGAAAACAGTTGGAAGTTATATCAGCTGAAACGTTGTAGAAAAAAAAAAACAACCAAGATGAGAACTATAGTCCAAACAATCTAAATAATATAAAAAATAATTAACAAGCCTCATCTCAAAAATATTCACCGATAATATCCCGTGTGAATGCACCTGAAGACGGTTGGAGGTTATATCGGCCGAAACGTTGTGGAAAAAAACGTAACCAAGATAAGAACAATGGTCCAAAAAATCCAAATAATAGTAATAATCTTATTTTCTTTTTATCAGAGAACAAGATTTTCTGCAGATTTATTTTTTGTGTTGTTTGTTATTTTTAGTCTTTTTGTCTGAAAATCAGGTGAAAATTATCCGGAGGAAACGACATGTCCTTTCTTGTTTCCTCGTAATTCTATTGTTAATAATAAAAAATTAAAAAAAACAATGACGGTCATCACTTGGGATGTTTCAAACCTTTTTCGCTATTTTTAGCTCAACAAGTTTGTGAGCAGTATGAAATAAAAAAAAAAAAAAAACATTATTTCAACACCTAACACTTACCTCTATGAGCAAAACTTCGAAACTCTGTGTGAAAAGAAAAAAAAAAAAAGAAAAAAAAGGGAACCCTTAAGCAAAGCGTAATTTAGAATGGAACAGATGTTGTAATCGATAATGATGTAACAGAATCATAAAAGATGATTTCTCTTAAACCATATCCGAGTTGTCCAGGGTGGAACGATAAAAATGTCGCCCTAAAGAGGACACTTACAGCTTTATTGTAAAACTGTTATCAAAAAATCAATTCAGATTTTATTAAAAAATCAATTCAGATTTTATTAAAAAATCAATTCAGTGAACTTGATTATGCAGTAGAGCTGACATCTATTCAATGTAGCTGTCTTCAGCCGCAATCAATACCTCAATACGGGCCCAGAAATTGACAGCATGCCTTTTCCATAAGTACTGGCGGGAGCTCGGCGAATACTCGACGGATGGCGTCGATCAGGCTGGCTTTGGTGTTGTGGGAGGTCATGTTGGTGATGTTTTCGACTTATGACCAAACGAAGTAGTCCAGCGAGTTCAGGTCAGTGGAGGAGAGAGGGTCAGTAAGAGAAGCGTACAAAGTCGTAGCACTCCTTCTAAAGCCAAGCCTGGGTTTCTTTAGACTTGTGGGCCAATACTGAGTCCTGCTGTCACACCCAGGGTCTGCCAGCGGCAACCTGATTGTACCAGGGGATCATCATACTCTTTAGCACATCCAGGTACACTTTGGTGTTGACTTTTAAGCCGACTTCAAAGATATGAGGTGACATGATGTGGCCCTCACTTGAAACCACACCAAAACCATAAACGTGGCCGGAAACTTTGTTCTCATCACTTTGGTCGTGTCTCTGTTATTCGTGACAATCCAGCGATGCAGTTTGAGGGTGCTAGCAATGGTCCTGTTGTCATAACTTTGATCCATAGAGAGCATGAGTTGTACACTGACGCATCTCGGATCTCGTTCGTTGAACATTGTAGGCTTCTATCGCTCTTGGGATTTGTACACAACTGGTCAACTAGTAGATGGTCTGCAACAAAAAAGGAAAACCCGTTTTTATGAAATGGAAATGGAATCATATTGTCTTTTCAAGGGCGACAATTCTATCATTCCACCCTGTACCACTACTAGCCAACAGATAATACACTCTTCTACTTCTGACAATAAAAATGTATCAAATTTGCCTCATGTGCAAGTTTAGAAACCTGTATTCAACCTCTTTCCTGTCTGGCTTTCAAGGCCAGTGTCCATCTTAGCCTGTTTTTTTTGTTGTTGTTTCTTTCTTTCTTATGATAATGAGATTCGTTTCAACAGTTAACACGTTGACTCTTCATAATATGATTCATAGCATTTTATTCATTTTATTTTCAAAGCTTATTTATGGCCGACTGTCCTTCTAAGAGTTGAACTTTTGATTTTTTAGTAATTATCTAATTTATGTCTTGCTATTACATATTATATAGCAGTATTATTGGGTATACCAAACCAAATTACAAAATAATTATTTCAAAACTTTTAATGTACTTACTTAGATCTTTGCAAAAGATAAAGACACCAAATTTATTTTGGTAGCTTAATTATCCACTGAATTATGGTCGTTTAAAGTTTGTTGAAAATAGGAAAATTTACCATCTTGTATTATTATTGATCCATAAACCGATTTTTAGTGTGTCTAACTAAAAATGTAGACTTGAAATAGATGAACAATTCTTACAAATTTATATCATCATATGATAAATAAAAATGTAATGGAAACAATTATTAAATCAAACTCACCTAAACATTAGTCAAAATTCTATTACTCCAAAAAAAGGGGACAAAAGTGATATGTAAGCTCAGTTTTGACTTCATATAAGATTCATTTCAACAGTTAACACATTGACTCTTCATAATATGATTCAGAGCACATTAGCAATCAAACTAGATTTTTCTTTTAATAGAAAATCACTGAAAAAAATATCAGAATTTAACCGTATAAAAACAGTCTGAAGTGAGAATGTTAGCTTTCTCTAAACAAATTAATCCGAATGCATTTTGGTTTCTTAAACAAGTTACTCATCTTGTTAATTATTAAACAAAAAAAAAAATTAAAATTACTTTGTGACTTCTTTGAAATTTGAAAATATTGAAACTGCCAAATAAAAAATAATAGCTTTAAAATTGTTCAGCTTTGATTTCATATAAGATTCATTTCAGCAGTTAACACATTGACTCTTCATAATATGATCCATAGCACAGTAGCAATCAATCTAGATTTTTCTTTTAACAGTAAATCACTGAAAAAAAAAAACTAGATTTTTATTATGTAAAAATAAACAGGTACACAATTTGATAATTGAGCAAATATTTCATTTACTAAAATTTTTAACTTGGATTATTTATTTCTCCATCTATAATATAAATCTCACCTATCTATTTAAATGTATGTATGTATGTATGTATGTTTGTATGTCTGCTAAAGCTTTCGACAGAGGCGACGGATTTTCACGGGATCGGTATTATTTTGAAGCTCGACTCTTTGGATGATAAATATAAAAAAATTGGCCAAAAACGTTAATTCCTTCACCCTCAACTGGGCACTTTTCTACAGGGAGAGGTGGCTTTTTTTGCTGATATTTTTTAAAGTCATCCCCTCTTTTCGATGGTCTGGCCTTAATTTAAATCTACGTCACTTCCGGTTTGGCGATGGGCGCAACAGCAAAGACGTCAGTTTTTTAAAAAAAAATTTTAACATTCTTTGCCTCTTTCGCGGTACGGGTCCGAGCCTGTTTGCTTACTACCATTCTTCTTTTTTTTTTTTTTGCTCAACACACACTTCCAAACACCCGGGCAACGCCGGGTACTTAGGCTAGTATGATATAAATAAAATATACAATATGAAACATTAGGCACAAGGCTATCAAAACTGTGGTAAAAATTAGGGTCGTTACCCATCCTTTATCTTCTATAAGATAGTTTACTATGTTACTCTTGGATAGAATAATTTTAATCGCTTGAATACCACATTTACCCTAGATGCAATCCTACTTAAAAATGTCCCCAACGTGATGAAATCAAGTACTACACTTTTATGAGGTGGGTGTTCAAACCAATTCCTATATTTTATTAGTAAGCAACTAAAATGGTCGCACGAAAGATAAAATCAAACCTTTTTTATAACAACAATAAAACTGAGTCAGTTTTAAAAAGAAAAAGGCAGAGTTGGACTGATAGCGTCATCAGGATATCAAGTTGTTTTTATTCATCAATCTCAATGCCTGAGCAGTTCAATTAGTCCATTTCTATCATATTTCTGTATTCATAGATTATGAAAAGATATAAATATATCGTTGGTGGAAAGGTAATTGAGTGCAACTTGATATGTTGTGGTACTTATAAACAATATATATATATATATATATAATATATATATATATATATATATTTATATATATATATATATATATATATATATATATATATATATATATATAAACTAGCAGAAGTACCCGTCGTTGACTGGGTTCAAAAACAGCCTACAGAAAATGGACCGTGATTGATGAAAGTATGATAGGTTATGTAAAGGAGGAGGTTATAAAGAGATAGGTTTTGATACTCAAAAATTTTACCCTAAGCAAAATATGATGAAAGTAAAGATAATTTTCGCGAAAATATATTTTTTTATATCAACTTCGTTTCCATTCGTAGCCAAGTTCAACTATTGTGTGAGTTAGTTGAAGGCTTCACAGCCCGCATGCTGAATGAATAGTTTTTTTCATCCTGGGTCTGGTTTCCCCATGTTGCAACTGGGCATCGACTATGCAGAAAGACTAACGTTACGTTTTTTTTTTTTTGTGTGTGTGTTAGCAGTTATGAAAGGTGTGATTTGGTTGACGTGAGAGGAGGAGGTTTACGGAGATGAGACCATTGACTGCTCTTCAGTTTGTCCTCATCTTCAAATACCACTTGAAAATGTGTATTAAACTAGAGAAGGTGAAACTCTCGTTGGCAAATTTCAAAGAAAAGTGGGCGAAAGTTTTGCGTTTGTGCCAAGTGAATGGAGCTAATCTCGAGTGATATTTGGATGTGACATGTGGAGAATTTTAACGAGCCTATACGAACGTTGATATTGTATCGAACCGTTTAGGTTAGAATAGTTTAAAGTTAAGTATTTTTCTAAAATTTAACTTAGCTAGAGAATGCATGATGCCGTGAGTACGTCTTTTTTGTTTTTGTCTTTATCATCACCCTCGTTTTTTGTTTTTTTGTTCTCATTTTGGTTTGATAATCTCAATTCTCCTTCCCAATTAGATGACGGATTTGCTGTTTTGTCAGAGATGTAGCCTCACTTTTGAGGTATTTAAATAAAATTAGTTTTTGTGCCTACATCTTTTTTTGACAGGCAAAAGTGCTCATTTGCCACAATTTTCTAATGGGGAGGAGGGGATTCTTATGCTAACACACTATTATTCTGAATTTTTTAGATGAGGATTCATTGTTCGTATTATTTAAATTCATCAGACTATTGTTCTCATCTTCAGGTGTATCTTGTCAAACTCAGGAATGTTTCTGTTGAACTCAGGAATTTGAACGGAATTTCGAACGGAACCCTTTATTTACTTCACAGGGGTAACATGTTCTTGTTCCATGACTGGATAGCGGTCCTAAGTAATTTGCAATTGCATTCCGTCCAAATTGAACAAGATACACTTGAAGAACGTCAGAGATTACATCGAGGGAAACGTTATGAAAATCACGCTCGAGATGAGAACAGTAGTCTGAAGAATCCAAATAATACACATACTATTATTCATTTGTTTTTCTTTATATAAATTTTTTGTTGCCAACTTTCCACATCATGTACATATTGCTAACTCGTGTTTTTAAGTAGGTTATTCATGGAGCAAGAAAGGAATTCGAAAGGTAAACAATCCAAAGAAAGAAGCTATTAAAGTAAGAAATCTTCCGGCATCTAAGGAACTCTAAATTGAAGGGGTGGGATTTCGTATCCAGTTGGTGGTTGGGTCAGGGGTACTTACGTTGAGGGGGGTGCAACTGCAAATGTTCATCAGAGCACATTCTGTGGAAGTTCTTGTACATCAAGCACAGGAATGCAACACTGTGGCAATTAGTGCAATTATGGCTGAAGCTTGGTACACAGTGTAGGACCAATTAGATTAAGACGGGTCAGAACATGCTCGGAAACTACATTTATGAAATTTGGAGTCGAGGATTGATAATTCTTATTATTTGGAGTATTCAGACTACTATATTCATCTTGAATGTTTTTCACACAACGTTTCAGTCGATGTAACCTCCGACCTTCTTCAAGTGTCTTGTCGAACTCGGGGAATATTTCTGTCGCAAGGGCCCCTTGGTATAGTGGAAATTCAGTTGTAGGTAACACTCTTCTGAAGGTTGGAGGTTCAATCCTCAATGCAAGCGACATTCAAAATACAACTGAAATTACTCAGGACTTCTATCTAGTCATGGCTGACGGAACGAGAATGTGCTACTCCTGTGGATTAAATAAAGAGTTCCGTTCAAAATTCTGTGCAGAAAGATTCCTGCATTTGACAGGATACAGTTGAAGAAAGTCAGAGGTTACATTGGCCGAAACGTTGTGCAAATCACACTCAAGATGAGAACTGGAGTCTGAATTCCATATATACTTGTGTATAAGTGGATCGTTTTTCACTTTTTGTTCTTGTTTTTCCTTTTCTCTCCCCTCCCTCCCTTTTTTCTTTTTTTTACTTTTTTATATCTCTTCTTGGAGTGATTAAAAAAGAAAGAAAAAAAAAAGAGAAAACGAAAAACAGAAATAAAAAGTAAAAAAGAAAAAAAGGAAAAGCAGAAATAAAAAGTAAAAGAAAAACAAATAAAAAGTAAAAATAAGAAAAAGAAAAAAAAACAAAAGGAAAAACAGAAAGAAAAAGTAAAGAAAAAGAAAACAAAAGGAAAAACAGAAATAAAAAGTAGAAAAAAGAGAAAACAAAAGGAAAAACAGAAATAAAAAGTAGAAAAAAGAAAAAAGAGAAAACAAAAGGAAAAACAGAAATAAAAAGTAGAAAAAAAGAAAAAAGAGAAAACAAAAGGAAAAACAGAAATAAAAAGTAGAAAAAAGAAAAAAGAGAAAACAAAAGGAAAAACAGAAATAAAATGTAAAGAAAAAGAAAAAAAACAGAAATAAAACGTGAAAAAAAGATCGACTCATACACAATTATATACGGTAATGACAACAATGCATATGTTTGGTAAGGTTATTTATTGATGTTATTATTTAAAAAAAAAAAAAAAAATACTCTATGCATTTTCAGCTTACATTTTTAGTTAAGAGAAGAAAGTAAAACATTTGAGCCCTCCAGAGCACTGTTGAAAGCATCTCTTCAGCTTCATTTCACTTCGTTTTGAGATAAGTAATACTGCCTTTGTTTTTAATGGCCAATGTCAACTCTGATTTGAACAGAGGACTAATTTTATCTTGTTTGAAGTGTCGGAATTGGGTTGGGGGGGAAAACGGGTCAATTTTGATAAGCCGTTTGCGTCATAAATAGTCGCTATTATTGTTTGTATTGGTATTTATAAATGATTGTAGTCTTCATATTAATATACTGAGTCTCTTAGTAAAATGGGTAAAGACTAGTTTACACCTCCCCCCCCTCAGCTTTTGTGTTACCAGATCAGGCTGTCTTAAGATATCGGCTTCCTGACTTAAATGCACCAAACATTGATGTCATTGTCTCTTTTTCCTTTACCTTTTCAAAACTCAACCATGTTCTGTAAAATCAAAAAAAAAAAAAAAAAAAGAAAAGATTTTTCTCTGAAAAACAATGCAGTAATGTTGCCATGTTTGGGCAGGAATTGATCAGCATGACCTATCCTGCCTTGACAGTGTTCAAAACCGACTTCGTAATCTTGTGGGTGATGCCCTTTGTTATTTCCATGGCAAGTGCTCATCTGAGCTCCAATCTATAGTCCCCTACTGCCAAATTTAAAAAAAAAAGCACTCGACTAGCTAAACTACTATCAACAATTTCCTCGACTCTCTATCTCTGCTTAAAGCTAAATGCAGATTCCATGAACAAAGTTTTTTCCCTAGAACTGCCCGCCTGTAAAACACTGTTCCGCTGGCCTGCTTGCCGATCAACTACAGTATAGTAGCTTTGAAGTCCAATGTAAACAAGTTCTTGTTTAACCGTCTCCTTAATTAATAAAATTCTACCTAACTTACACCGTTAACGATTACTACACTACCACTTTATATCCATTAAGCCTTATCCTTGAGTAGTCTCCAGGCCTTGATAAGTGGTGACTGGTGACCCCCTTGTAAAAAAAAAAAAAAAAAAATCAGACTAAACACTATTAATAAATATTTGAAAATATAAACTTTAACCATAAAAATTTCTTTCTTTCGAAAATTATTGGATTTGGCATTAAATAGCCTGAAAAGGATTGATATGGCACAAAACAAACAAACCAAACACCCTTTATAAAAATACAATGGAATGAAAAATTATGCTCCATTGGTGTTCACACTTAATAAAGTTAGGTATGTTTAATGAATTTTGGAACACAGCTGTTCAGTAAAGGGTTCAAATCTGCGATATGTATAGTTTTTATTTATTTATTTATTTATTTTTATTCATCCTAAATACAGAATGCTGCCACTTGGACGTATGGTGCTAGTATATTCTGCCATTCCCACATATAGGGAGTTGAGCAACAAGATATCTGTTCACATTTCATTTAAATTCCTGCATGTTAAACACTCAAGGAAGCAGGAAAGAGGAAGGGAATTTCAAAATCTAGCAGTTTGAGGGAAAATACTATTAGAGTAGAAAGCTTTCTGGCATCGAGGTACCTCTACATTGAAGGGGTGGGATTTTGCTGTTGAGGAAAGTACATGTGGTATAACTACATCAGAGCACGTCGCATTAAAGTACTTGTAAAACAAGCTCAGGGACACAATATTGTCGTCGTACGGACACAGGTGAGAGCATGACTGATATATAGTTTAATTTACTCTACATGCAGAGGTGTTAGAAAGAGGGTTGTTGCTAAGCGTAATTTATTCAGATGTGGGCTATATTTAGTTTAATTCAGTTTTACACAGGTGTAAAAAAAGTAGTGGAATAAAAATTCAGAAGTGTTTGTGAAATTTTGACAAAAACTATTAGACATCAATTTTTAAATATTCTTTAAATTTCAGTTTCTTTTGAGTATGTCCTTCTAAAACCGGTTGAAATACTTTAGAGAAACTGAAATTCTGGGAATATTTATTAATTTGTTGTGGCATTGATCAAACCTGTGACTATGGTTCACATACAGTAGAACCCCAGGATACAGCATTAAAAATTAGTAACAAAATACAGTACAGTATATAATACACATGTATATAATCAAATAACATTATAAATAATAAATAAGTAAGGTAAGGCAAATACCCTAACCAGGGGCCGGAAAAACATATTCCACATCGTAATCTGAAGAAAAAAAAAATATATATCCTAGGGCCACCCCACCGCATCCCGGGATTTTACTGTATTCGTGAAGAGTGCAAAACTAGTTGGAATCAATTGAAACTGTGAGTTGAAATGCGAACACTTAGCGGTTTACTTGTTAATTCACTTGCAATTTATTGTTACCTGACACGGACTTCTATTGTTGTACCTAATGAAATAAATCTATTCTATATTTTATATGTGTATATTGTTTTCCATTCAACGAAACAACAGAATTGATGTTTAATACCTATTGTTAAAATTTCACGAAACTCGGAGGTATCTGAATTTTTACAGAAAGTCTGTTTCTCCTCCTTTGTATAGTTTTTATACAACAAAATTAAAGTAAATATAGCCCACATTTGGACCCTTTACATCAGGCAGTAGTGTTTGAAAATTCATAATTATCAGTAAATCAGCTTAGCGAGTTAATTACTTACATACAAATATATATGAATACCTACATACTTAACTTGATATAAACAGAGATGTGTGTGTGGGTGTGTGTGTGTGTATATATATATATATATATATAATAATCTCATTCAAATACAGTGGTGGTGTACGAGTCATCTTTTAAAAACCTTTTAAATCATTACATGGTTTCAACGCCCAAGCAAGACTACCGTGTTTGAATATATGGTTAATTGGCAGTTTTAGTCATTTAGAGCTGCTTTAAAGCTTCACTGCTCACTCATTTTTTGACCAAATTTCAATCAATTATTACAGTTTATAGATCACCTTCTCAGCTATATTGAGGAAAAAAAATGTTCAATTTTTGTTCGGTAAAACAAAAATTATGATGAATTTTCTGGTGTTAAAAATTGTAAAAATATGTAAGGCCATGAGCGATGCTTTTTATAACTGTCGCAAAAAAAGAAGTAACTTGTTAAACAGACAGAAAAGCATGAAAGGGAGATAATTGAGGTATTTTAGTGAAAGCAGACGAGTGCCATACCTTGTTATTGCATATGTGTTTATGGGTAAAAAAAAAAAAATTGAAATTAAACAAAGAACAAGTGAATTTATTGGAAACCTGGAAAAATCATGAATTACAATAGAAAAATACGAGCATGAAAAGTAATATGGTTAAGCTTAAACATGGAAAAGTAAAGGATTATTTAAAACTGGAAAAAAAGGACAAGATATTCTAGTAAAAAATATAAATTTATAACTTAAAATGTTGCAGCATTAAGAATTTTTTTTTAAATTCAATTTATAACATTATATAATCAATTTGTAATGCTGCAATATTTTAAGTTATAAATTTATTATATTTTTTACTAGAATATCTTGTCCTTTTCTTTTCCAGTTTTAACAACTAGTCCTTTACTTTTACATGGTTAAGCTTAACCATATTACTTTTCATGCTCGCATTTTTCTATTGTAATATATATATATATATATATATTTAGTAGAAATGGTAATTAATAAAAAGAAAGTGCTCAATACTGTGGTAGAGCAAATATGCGTTTTATGAGTTGTTGTCTCTCGTTGTTCTGTTTATTTTTCTATTCGCGAGCTCTGAACAGGAGAAACCCTCCCCTGTGTTTTGCTGTTAATTTGGAACCCAGGGACCTTACAAGCCATATCCCGGATTATTTTTATTATTATTATTATTTTTATTATCATTCTCACGCAGATGCTATTGTCGTCCCCAACAAAAGCCGAGTGTGACAAATATATATATATATATATATATATATATATATATATATATATATATATATATATATATGTTTTATTTTTTATTACCGTATCTTTCTGTTAAGTTACATTATTGTTTCAGCTACCCGGCCGTTTTTTTTTTTTTTTTTTGGCCGTCTGTAGCTTGCTCAGATTTTTACAGAACTGTAAACAATAATGTAAAAGTCTGAGGAAGCTACAGACGGCCAAAAAAATTTGTATACATATGTAAATCAACCTCACCGATAAATATCAGTTGCACTGACGGGTGTGTGCAACACCATCGACTCTGTACACTGAGGTTCATATCTACATAGTCTGTTGAGGTTTCTTTGTCAGTTGATGTCAGCTCATGTTGATTTGCTTATGTTCAACTTGAAACTGCCGCAACTCTAACTGTCATCAACTGTTGCAAACCGAAAACTGTCTGCAACTGCACCCAACTATCATAAACTGTTGTAAAACTCGCTGTCACACCTAAAACTAATTCTAATCCATTGTTCAGTCCTTTGTTTCAGTTAACTGTCACACCTTGATTAACAGTTCTATTTTAGGTTTCTTTTGTGCTCCTTTGTGAACAACTTCCTATGTATTGTTCTGCTGATAAACTTATTTCCTCTTTTTTTGTTATATATTTTTATTCGTTTTGTTAATACTTACGGAAGGTGTGGGGACGTCGATAATATCATATGTGCATATACTTGAAATAAATATAATATTCTTTTTTCCTTTTTTTAATAATATAGTGAATCAAATGAAGATAGGGCACCATTGTTGGAGCAGTTGCCACCAGAGTCAGAGACGGAGACTCTCCCAGAAGAGGCAGCAGACATCCTTAACCGAGCATCCAGTTTGGCTGCCTCGGGTGAGGATGATCTCCCCTTGGGAACCGATGGTAAGTCTTTTAAAGAAATCTAAATTTTTCATATTATTTGGATTCTTCTCATCTTGAGTGTTATTTTAACAGCGTTTCTGGTGATGTTTGTCAAACTCGGAAATCTGCACTGAGTTTGGAATGGAAACCGCTGTTTAATTTGTGGGGTGGGGGTAGCATGCTCTCATTCCATTGGCCATGACTGAGTAGAAATCCTAAGTAATATGCAAGGAGATTTTGAGTGTCGCCTGCACTGAGGACTGAACCTTCAGCCCCCAGAAACATGTAACTTTTACAACTGAATTTTACCAAATACTCTATCCACTGTGGCACAGAGTGGTTCAATGTTGTATACATACGTAAGCAACCTTAATTTATATTTGTATACATATGTAAATAAACCTTAATTTATATTTCTATACATATGTAAATAAACCTTAATTTATATTTCTATACATATGTAAATAAACCTTAATTTATATTTCTATACATATGTAAATCACCTTAATTTATATTTCTATACATATGTAAATCAACCTTAATTTATATTTGAATACATATGTAAATAAACCTTAATTTATATTTCTATACATATGTAAATCACTTTAATTTATATTTGTATACATATGTAAATCACTTTAATTAATATTTCTATACATATGTAAGCAACCTTAATTTATATTTCTATACATATGTAAATAAACCTTAATTTATATTTCTATACATATGTAAATAAACATTAATTTATATTTCTATACATATGTAAATCAACCTTAATTTATATTTGAATACATATGTAAATAAACCTTAATTTATATTTCTGTACATATGTAAATCAACCTTAATTTATATTTCTATACATATGTAAATCAACCTTAATTTATATTTGAATACATATGTAAATAAACCTTAATTTATATTTCTATACATATGTAAATCCACCTTAATTTATATTTGAATACATATGTAAATAAACCTTAATTTATATTTCTATACATATGTAAATAAACCTTAATTTATATTTCTATACATATGTAAATCACCTTAATTTATAATTCTATGCATATGTAAATCACCTTAATTTATATTTGTATGCATATGTAAATCACTTTAATTAATATTTCTATACATATGTAAATCACTTTAATTAATATTTCTATACATATGTAAATCAACCTTAATTAATATTTCTATACATATGTAAATAAACCTTAATTTATATTTCTACGCATATGTAAATCAACCTTAATTTATATTTCTATACATATGTAAATCAACCTTAATTTATATTTCTATGCATATGTAAATCACCTTAATTTATATTTGTATGCATATGTAAATAACTTTAATTAATATTTCTATACATATGTAAATTACTTTAATTAATATTTCTATACATATGTAAATCAACCTTAATTAATATTTGTATGCATATGTAAATCACTTTAATTAATATTTGTATGCATATGTAAATCACTTTAATTAATATTTTTATACGTATGTAAATAACTTTAATTTATATTTCTATACATATGTAAATCACTTTAATTAATATTTCTATGCATATGTAAATCACTTTATTAATATTTGTATACATATGTAAATCACCTTAATTTTTATTTCTATACATATGTAAATCAACCTTAATTTATATTTCTATACATATGTAAATCAACCTTAATTAATATCTGTATACATATGTAAATCACCTTGATTTTTATTTCTATACATATGTAAATCACTTTAATTCATATTTGTATGCATATGTAAATCAACCTAAATTAATATTTGTATACATATGTAAATAAACCTTAATTTATATTTCTATACATATGTAAATCACTTTAATTTATATTTCTATACATATGTAAATCACCTTAATTTTTATTTCTATACATATGTAAATCACCTTAATTTATATTTCTATACATATGTAAATAAACCTTGCTTAATATTTCTATACATATGTAAATCAACCTTTATATTATATTTCTATACATATTTAAATCACCTTAATTTGTATTTGTATGCATATGTAAATCAACCTAAATTAATATTTTATGCATATGTAAATCAACCTAAATTAATATTTTTATGCATATGTAAATCAACCTTAATTTATATTTGAATACATATGTAAATCATCTTAATTTATATTTCTATACATATGTAAATCACCTTAATTTATATTTCTATACATATGTAAATAAACCTTACTTAATATTTCTATACATATGTAAATCAACCTTAATTAATATTTGTATACATATGTAAATCACCTTGATTTTTATTTCTATACATATGTAAATCACTTTAATTCATATTTGTATGCATATGTAAATCAACCTAAATTAATATTTGTATACATATGTAAATCAACCTTAATTTATATTTCTATACATATGTAAATCACCTTAATTTGTATTTCTATACATATGTAAATCACCTTAATTTATATTTCTATACATATGTAAATCAACCTTACTTAATATTTATATACATATGTAAATCACCTTAATTTGTATTTGTATGCATATGTAAATCAACCTAAATTAATATTTTTATGCATATGTAAATCAACCTAAATTAATATTTTTATGCATATGTAAATCAACCTTAATTTATATTTCTATACATATGTAAATCACCTTAATTTATATTTCTATACATATGTAAATGACTTTAATTTATATTTCTATACATATGTAAATTACTTTAATTTATATTTCTATACATATGTAAATGACTTTAATTTATATTTGTATGCATATGTAAATCAACCTTAATTTATATTTGTATACATATGTAAATCACCTTAATTTATATTTCTATACATATGTAAATGACTTTAATTTATATTTCTATACATATGTAAATGACTTTAATTTATATTTCTATACATATGTAAATGACTTTAATTTATATTTTTATGCATATGTAAATCAACCTTAATTTATATTTGTATACATATGTAAATCACCTTAATTTATATTTCTATACATATGTAAATGACTTTAATTTAAATTTTTGTATACATATGTAAATCAACCTTAATTTATATTTCTATACATATGTAAATCACCTTAATTTATATTTCTGTACATATGTAAATCACCTTAATTTGTATTTCTATACATATGTAAATCAACCTTAATTTATATTTCTATACATATGTAAATCAACCTTAATTTATATTTCTATACATATGTAAATCAACCTTAATTTATATTTCTATACATATGTAAATCACTTTAATTTATATTATTTATATAATAAATATTATTTGATCAATGTCTGATTAATATAATATTATTATTATATAATATATATTATGTGATCGATATTTGATTAATATAATAATAAACAAGTTCTTGATGAATGCCCCCCTAAGTAATCCAATTTACAAAATTTCCACTACTTACGCTATAATCCGATTAACTAATGTATACTCATTAACCCTTAAATGTGTGTATGTTTGTTTGTTTTTTGTGTATGTCCGAGAAAGGCTTTTTTCCGAGAAGCGATCGGTCGGCTTACTTCTTCTCAAAACTTTTTATATCACATCTAAATGGTAATATCTACGAGTTAACAAATGGGGGTCGCCTGTCTATTTAATTTGCTCGACTTTGAAAAGATAAATATTCAACATTTTTTTATCGCCGCATGGGCATTAAGCTTTTTCGTATAATAAAAGCGAAACTAATTCTGGCGGAGTTTTTCCGGAAACGTCTGAAAGCAATCAGCTTTGATCAATGTGGAGTCTCTCCTTATATCAGACAATTGCTATTCAATTTGAACAATCCCCTTTTTATGGGGAGCTGGTTTTCCCCACAACATCTCGGGGAAACAAAAAATATATAAAAAAAAAAGCTGCCCCCACAGTAAATAAAATACTGCCCTGCAGCCCAATTTAACCTCATTAAGTCATTAAGTACGGGCACCTGCTAATTCCTTAATACTTAGATAAATTCAAATATGTTTCCGTTACTATTTTGTGGTGGCCCAATGGTTAATGTCGCACGTTTATTTTTCACACTTTAATTTCCAACTTCGACTCGCTCAACGGTTCGGGTTCGATCCTTCATACTTACCTACCAAAACATTTTTTTTATTTTACCCCCCCCTCCCCGACACAAACACTTGGGTGTTTTGATTTACCTAAAGCTACACACACTTTCAAACACCTGGGCAACGCCGGGTACCCCCCTCCCCGCTAGTATATATATAAAAGGTATTCTCTTACAAAAATTCATTTTTATGCTGAAAATGGACGTTCACACACTTTTGTTCCAGTATTATTTCTATGAACACTATTTATTCAATGCAAATCTACATTTGAGAACTAACCTCATTTGCATATTGCATTAAAGAAAATCTATTTTAGCTCCACGTTGTTAATTGTTTATTGTAAAAGAATTGTTTTAATTGTTCTATTTAGAAATATTATTTAAAGTTGATCTTTTTTTTTTTTAATTTAGTTTATATTCAATTTAATTTATTTTCAGTTATTATTACCGATACGAGTTGCCTTTAAAAACGAAGAGTTATTTCCCCTTTAAACTATTAGAGTTATTTGCCCTTTAATTTACCTAAACTGAAATATCAATGACAAATAACACCCTACCTGAGAATTCTACCTTCAAACTCCTCGGCCTTACATTTGCGGGCAATATGAACTAGGACAAATACATAGAGGACATTGCAAAGGCTGCTGCAAAGATGACTCACACCTGAGAGTATCTTGTACCTCTGCAAGGCCACCATTCGGCCATGCATGGAGTATTGTTGCCACATCTGGGCTGGTTCATCTACCACTAGCTTCTCCCTCTTAGATAGGGTCCAAAAAAAAAGAATTATCAATCTAATCTGTCCCACTTTATCAACTAAGCTTCAGCCCCTGTCCCATCACCACAATGTTGCATCACTGTGCCTGTTTTACAAATATTTTAATGGAATGTGTGCTGATGAACTTGTTGCACTTGTGTCACCCTCGACGTGCATATCCCCATCAAACCCACTTAGTAATATGATCTCACCCCTTCACTGTTAAGGTCCCTAAGTGCCAAAAAGCCTTCTATTCTAATAGTTTCTTCCCTTGAACAGCTAGACTTTGGAATTCCATTCCTGCTACCTGCTTCCCTGGCTGTACTGATATGCAGAAGTTTAAATGTGATGTAAACCAAGATCTTGTTAATCTTTCTTAGTCCCAAATAGTAGCCCCTTACCTCCAAGTGACGATATGTCTTGTTAGGGGTGAGTGTGTGTAAAAAACAAAATGGATGTGTTTCATGCTTCAATGAATCCAACGTGTGGCCCACTTTTAGGAAAATCGTAACAAGTTAAGATACTCGGTGTATCTTAAATAGTATGTGACCAAACCCTCCACCTGCCAATATGTTTCAGCCTGGCAACGCCGGGTATATGCAGTTAATGTTAAATAAGTCTACAATGATTCAGCGCAACAAATCATTACCTTCGGACTTTGATAAGAGTAATCCTAAATTTTGTTGGTCAAACACAGACAAGACCGAAGTTATAATTATATTGCAACTGAAGACAGATGTTCTCCAACAAATCCAATTAAATATTTGTGCCATGTAAAGAATTTAAAAAAAAACAAGCAAAAAAAAAAATGTATATAGACAGGCGGCAAAAAGAAAGTCCACACTTGTATTTTTTTCAAAAACTGCAAATTTCAGCAAAATTTAATGTAACTGTTTAAACAAATTATAGCTCATTTGATTTGCCTTTTATTTTTCTATAATTTTACCTGTTCATATTTGACTTTTTACCATGAATTCTTCATAAGTTTTGGTTTAAGTTTCGATTATAGCTGACGGAACTCAAGTTATATATATATATATATATAATTTAAAGGAGATTAGAACAATAGTCTAAAGAGCTGAGTGTATTTTAATGTAATAGTGAAATTATTAGTTTAATTAAAATACAGGAAAGAAAAAGTGCTCGTTGTAATTTAGATATATAATAAGCTCGATAGGTAAATATCCTAGAGCTAATTTAATATTTAGTAATGTGATTGATAATTTAAAATTTAAAAATCAAATTATAATTAAATTAAAAATCCGTTTCATAAGAAGGAACAACAACAAAATCAATTATTTGTATGATCGTTTCAGAAAACAGTGTTTTTATTGTGGTAGACATCAAGTTACGGACAATAATTATTACATATAGTTTTTTAATAAACAAGGTTTCCTCGTCAGCAAATTGTGAAGGGTTTTTATTAAATTTAAAAGACACCATAAATAAACCTAGCATTAAAATTAAGGTAGATGTACGCGGAAAAAATTAAAATAAAGCTCTGGATTTAAAATTGATAAGAAAATTAATATGGGTTAGAGATAGAAAAGAAATAGAGTAAAATATAAATTTGAATTTAAATTATAAATTTGGTTTAAGTACAATATTATACATACACACATACATACATGCATATATATGAAAAAAAATAGACACATATATACATATACATAGATATACAGGTATATACATAAAAATATAGGTACAAAAATTTACCTTTTAATTTTTTGCCTTTTGAAATCAGGAACTATGGTTAAAGTACTCATATAGATGTTTGCTATATCTTTTCACTTTATTGAATGATGAATTTTCAAAAGGGACTCCTGTGCAATAAATTATTTCCGTTATCATACTTTTGATTTAAAGACGCCACGTTTTATAATTCGAAAGAAATTGTGAGTTAATGTTATTTGTATGATTATATAATGCAAGGGGATAATTAGTCATATTTTCTTTAATTAAAGGGTGCAAGGGGGATAATTAGTCTAACTTAATTTATTAAAAAAAAAAAAATTGTAATCTATTTTCACAAATAAGTAATTTTTAATGATTTAAGGTGGTTTATATTTATTAAATTTAAATCATTAAAAATTACTTATTAGTAAAAATAGATTACAATTTTTTTTTTTTTTTAATTATTGTCCGTAACTTGATGTCTACCACAATAAAAACACTGTTTTCCGAAACGATCGTACAAATAATTGATTTTGTTGTTGTTCCTTCTTATGAAATGGATTTTTAATTTAATTATAATTTGATTTTTAAATTTTAAATTATCAATCACATTACTAAATATTATATATATATATATATATATATATATATATATATATATATATATATATATATATATATATCTTCATAAGTTTTGGTTTCAGTTTCAAGCTGATGCACCCAAGTCTAATGGATATTTGTTTTTATTTTTAAAATCACAACTTTATAAAATATAAAAATCGATATAAAATTGACTCTGTGGTAATATATACAAAATCTGCAAGAATTAAAATATATTTAAGCGTATTTTACGACCGGACTATGCCGGGCGTCCCTGCTAGGTTAGATAAATAATTTTGCAGTTTTAACAAAAGAGCTACAATAATATCAGGGCGAATCTATTTATGCTGAACATACATAGAATGTCAACATCAATATATTACATATGAAAGAGTCCACTGTGGAATTTCCACAGGTCCCACTAGTATATATATATATATATATATATATATATATATATATATATATATATATATATATATATATAATTGTTGGATTTATAATTCAGCTATTTTATTTAGCTGGGATTGTTTTATATAAAAAAATATTTCCTCTCAACGATATTTTATAAGCCTGTAAACCACAAGATCTGTGGTTTAACTCATCTCATTGTTTGGAGATATATATATATATATATATATATATATATATATATATATATATAGTTACATACCAAGAAAACTGAGCTATTAAACCTGACATATTGATATGGAACAAGAGGGAGAAGTAGCAACCCTAGTTTAAGTAAGCGCCCCTAATGATGCTAGGTTAAATAGAGCTGGGAGGGAGCAAATAACAAAATTTCAACGTGATATGTACAACATAAAAAAAAAACTGGAATCTGAGCAAAATCTTCATTTCAATAATTATAGGAGATAATTATATGAAATAGAATAAAACAAAAAAGAAACTACCGGTCGAATATTTCCAGTGAGAAAAATATATGAGAGAGACAAACAATTACACTAATAGGGACAGTTAGAATCTTAAAAGGATCTCTCGGTTGAACTCTATGAAATACTGGGTTAATGCCTAGCATCCACAGTCTTGTGTCATAACAGATAGTGAGATTCCTAAATTCAATAGAAAAATTCCCCTTGATTTGAACCCCTTATATCTACTAGCTGTGTTCCAAAATTCATAATGATCAGTTAATTAGTTTAGGAGTGAATGCTCTACATACAAATGTATAAATATATAAACTTATCTAACTTTATAAAGATACTAGAAGATCATCCGGTGTTGCCCGGTATTAAACATAACGTTAAATTCCTTTAAAAAAAAAGTAAAAAAAAACAAAAAAAAAAAAACGAAAAGAAATTAGAATTTATTATTATGTTTTTTTCTTCATCATTCCAATGATTATAGGATTGTTTTTTTCTAAACAGTTTACTTCTTGGAAGTAAAAAAAAATATATTCAAGCTGAGATCGAAACCAAAGCCTAAAGACAGCGTGTCAAGTACGATAACCACAAGACCAGCTTGCCATGATCTTTAAAAAGTGTTTTCAAACCTCGTGAAACAGTTGGCAAACAGATAAAAATCCGATGCCCCCCCCCCCAAGTACTAATTTTTCATTTTTGATTCCTTAGCAACACTTTTTTCTGGATGAAAACCGATTAAAAAATTTTTTTCTATATGCCTGAATACCTTGTATACCAAATTTCAAGTCTGTAGCTCAAAAATTTGTTCAGTGTATAGGTTGAGAAGTGTTTGCACACACACATATTCTCACTTTTATTTATATATAGAACTAATAGAATATCAATTCTAGCAGGGGTTAGGGTTAGTGGGGGTATAGCAATAGTTTTAAATTTTAATATTTTAATTTTTTTTTTTTTAGCGTTATTGTACAACTTTTGTGGCACGCACACTTTTAAATGGTAAAGTTTGCCAAAGAAATAATCTTTTAACGTTAATTACCCTGTCGTTAGAATACATATTTAATAATTTTAGAGATGATGAAGCACATGTATTATTGACGCTCGTGCATCTCTCCTTTTAAAAATGCATTACTTAATATAATTCAAAATTTGGTGTAGAACAATTCTTTTCTCTATAATTTTTTTTTTATTTAACCTAATTTAAAATTTTCTTGAAGACGAGTTTGAGTGGACACAACCCTTAAATGATAAAGTTTAAAAAAATATATATATAGTGTTATATTTATAAAAGATTCTGTCCCATCGACGAAATGTTGCATCCCTCTGCCTGTTTTACAAGTATTGTAATAGTTGATGCTCCAAACTACAAGCCCTTGTACCCCCCTTGAAGTAAATACTCACAATAAACCCAACAAGCAGCAAAATCCCACCCCCCTACACAGTAGAGATCTCTAGATGTAAGAAAGCCTTCAACTCTAATAGTTTCTTACCCAGAGCTGTTAGATTTTGGAACTCTCTTCCAGGTTCCTGCTTTCCCAACTGTACTGACATGCAGAAGTTCAAGTGTAATGTGAACAGACATCTTGCTGCTCAATTTCCTACATAATATCCCTGCAACTTATGACCCTGATAGTAGCCCTCTACATCAAAGTGGCACTGTCATATTTGGGGTGAAAATGGAATCCAAAAAAAGAAAATTATTAGTATTTTTATGATTATTATTTTTTTTTTCATTAATTAGGAAGCCAAAGCTTATCAAGTCCCAGAGGCCACTTGAGGATAAGGATCAAGTGTTAGGTAGAAGATGAGACAACAAAAAGAGTCATGATGGGAGATCATCTAAGAGGACGACTCAGTAGAAATTTATTGACATTAGATTTGGAGACAATCATGTTATAGTTATTCGGGAAGCAGGCTCAAAGTACCATGTTTCACAGAGAGACAGTTCTAGGAAAGAAACTCTGCTTATGGATTTATTATTTAGTTTTAGGCACAGATAGAGAGTGAGGGAAGTTGGTAGCAGTTGTTGCAGCTAGACGAGTATTTGTTGCAAGGATCATAGATTGAGCACCTTCCCATGAAATTAACAATAGAGCAAGGACAGACTCGCAACATCCCTTCTGTGAGAAAGTGAAAGAAGGGAGGCAAAAGGATCATCGCCCACTATGACCATAAAGATTTGGGCAATTATATTCGTAACCAAGGCAAGGGTGATAAGTATGAACCAATCAGAATCGCCTTATAAAAAAACTTTGGATTCTTCAGTGATAACTTTCTGTCTTGACATGGGAATACCATTACATTCTGCTGATCCTGACCGGATAATTCTTTACCTGAAAAATCTTCTCTGACAGGATTGATGCTGCCATTTTTTCATGGCTTGGAACAACTAAATTTTTCTATTACAAAGTGGAACGATAAAGTTGTCGCCCTAAAAAAAATAACATTACAGCTTTGTTTTAAAACTTTTATTGAAAAAAAAAACCCAGCTCTGGTAACTTGATTATGTAGTAGTGCTGACATCTATTCAATGTAGCCACCTTTAACCCAGTTCAGAACTGCCTTTACCACAAGCACCAGCGGGAGCTTGGTGAATACTTGGCGGATGACAGCAATAAGACTAGCTTTGGTGTTGAAGGAGGTCATAATGGTGATGTTCTCGACGTATGATCAAACGAAGTAGTCCAGCGGGTTCAGGTCAGGGGAATAGGAGGGCCAGTAAAAGAAATGCATAAAGTCGTAGCACTTCTTCTGAGGCCAAGCCTGGGTCCTGTTGGCCTTGTGCGTCAGCGCCAAATTTTGCTGTTACACCCATGGTCTGCCAGCGGCCACCTGATTACACCAGGGGTTCACCACATTCTTCAGCACATTCAGGTACACTTTCAAGCCCACTTCGAAGATCTGAGGTGGCATGATGTGGCCCTCTCTTTAAACCACGCCATAACCTGGCTGGAAACTTTGTTGAGCTGTGCCCTCAAACATTTAACCCTCATGATTTGCATTTTAAAGGTGCTGGCAATGGTCCTGTTGCTATAACTTGGATTGGTAGAGAGCATGAGTTGTACAGTGGCATATCTCCGATCTCGCTCGTTGAACATTGTGTCACTTTCAGATATGATAGAAAGCTCCTATCGCTCTTGGGTTTGTACACAACTGACCAACTAGTAGATAGTCTGCAGCAAAAAAAGAAAACCGATTTTCATCAAACAGAAATGGAATCATGTCGTCTTTTCTAGTGTGATAACTTTATTGTTTCACCCTGTACAAGAATGGCTCTACATTCAAGGCCCACGTTTTTCATCATATTACCTAGAATATATACTCCATATTCTTACTGACTCATTCATTAATTTTATTTATTGCAGAAAAAATTATTTCTTGGCGGACCGTTTCGTTATCATTTAGACAAGCAACATACAGAATTATAGATAGGATGTTAATTCAACACATCTATGAAAGCATGCAGCACCCAAACAAAACAAAAGAATTATAGATAGGATGTTAATTCAACACATCTATGAAAGCAAATTCAAAGAAAAGAAAAATATGTCAATTAAACGTTAGGCGAGTCCTTGTAAGAAATTTAACCATTAACTAATGAAAACATTAACAAGTGGGAGGGAAATAACAACTATCTGATTGGTTAGTTAGCAACACTAAACACCATATAAAAGCAGTCATTAACAAAAAAATCTTTGTACTTAGCCTGGTGATTCCCTGCAAGGATAAAATGTGGACCCCTCTGTGTAGTTTAATTACCATAAATATATTTCATACTTTACTGCAGAGCTCTACTCAGATATTGAGCACTTTTGAAGTAAAAACTGAAAATCTAATAAAACATAAAGCCTCAAATTTTTTTTTTTTTACTGAAAAAGTTAAAGAGCTACAAAGATGGAAGTGGGACTATTAAAATGAGCGACCTTTTGTACTCCAGAATTTATTTTTCTACATAGGGCCACTATTCTCAATACACTTTTGCCAGGAATTCAATAACGTATCTCTGCTTCTGACGCACGTCCATGACAGAGGTTGCCTTCTTAGAGTCTCACACTGTCAATATCTTCAACAGAGAAATGAAACTTTCAGGTCATGAATGCATAAGTTCAGTCATCATAGCAATTCTATTTACAATCACCTTTTATACATTTGGGCGGAATAAAAAATATGAACATTGCTTTTGAAATGCCCCTCGTACATACAATATTAATAAAAATTTATATTGGCCATCTTCGAGAAATGCTATTCACTAAAACCGTACCCACTGCTAACAATACAGAAATATTCCCTTTTCCATATTCCTAATGACTATTGGAATTATTTGAATTCATCGCACTACTGTTCTCATCTTGAGTGTCATTTTCACAACGTTTTGATCGATGTAACCTCCGACCCTCTTCAAGTGTATCTTGTTGAACTCGGGAATTTGGACGGAATTTCAAATTGAGCCCTTTATTTGCTTCGTGGAGGTAACATGCTCTGTTCCGTCAACTATGACTGGATAAGGGTCCTAAGTAATTCACAAAAATATAATTGCAAATTACTTAGGATCTCTATCCAGTCATGGCTGATGGAACAAGAACATGCTACCTCCATGAAGTAAATTAAGGGTTTCACTCGAAATTCCATCCAAATTCCCGAGTTCAACAGAAACATTCCCAAGTTTGACAAGATACACCTGAAGAAGATCGGAGGTTACATCGACTGAAATGTTGTGAAAATGACACTCAAGATGAGAACAATAGTCTCATGAATTTAAATAATACGAATGACCAATCTTCATCTAAAAAATTCAAAAACATCCTAGTGACTAATCTGACACTAATATATGGCCACTTTTTTACTATCCTTTACCTATAACTAAATTAAACTAAACATAGTCTACATTACAAGTCCTTATGCCTAGCAGTTATCTTCAAAAATTCTTAATGATCGGTTAATTAGTTTAGAAGTGAATCCCTCACGTTTTTTTAGAGACAGATAATTTTAAATTGATGGCTCTGATTTTTTTAATAGCAGATTTGGAAACTATCGGATATTTAGAGTTTAGCTTGGTTTGGCAATTCATAATGAAGAGACTGACACCCAAGCAGCGTTTGCAAATTATAAATGATACAATCAATTTACTGAGAAAAAAAAGGCCTGTCAATGAGCCACCTTATTCGTGCAACTTAACCTCATTAAATTGTTTTCTTTGGGGATATGTAAAATCACATGTCTGCAACTGATAAACCAGACATAATAGACAACCTTTGATGCTTTATTGCTGAAATACAAAATAATTTAATGCGTAGGGTTTGTGAAAGTTTGATCTCTATATTACGCCATATATGCACAAGCCGCACGTATTTAAATTATAAATGTCAAGAATTAATTTTTGGAATAAACCACATTTTTATGATAAAATATTATTCTGTAAGCTGTTTTAATTTAAAGTTCGCCGCCTCTAAAAAACAAAACAAAAACAAAAAAAACACTATATATACATACATACCGAACCTTAACAATGTATGGTACAATCACGTTGACACACCGGTTATCGCCAGATCACCGAAGTTAAGCACTGTTTAGCCTGGCCATTACAAGATGGGTGACAATTTGGGAAAGCCAGGTGCTGTATGTACCTTCTGGGAAGGTTGGATGTGGGGCCAGCACCCCCCCCCCCAAAAAAAAAACTCCTCGCTACAAAATCATCTAAAAAGTTCTAGATGGCCTATGCTCATCCAGGGGCTCAAGGCTATGGATAGAGGATGGAACCTTAATAAAGAAATAGAGAGAGTGGGCAAAAGTAAGGATATATACTGAATTTTCAGAAGGTTTTTCGCTTTTTTTTTGTTACCTTTTCACATAAAGATAAATCAAACTAAACATAGTCCACATTACAAGCCCTTACACCTAGCAGTTGTGTTCCAAAATTCAAAATGATCGGTTAATTAGTTTAGAAGTAAATTATTTTTCGATTTTTGATGCAGTCTCGAAAGACTTAGGGGCAGTAGCGCATGTCATTGTGAGGCAAAGGTCGCACAATTCCCAACCACACCTCACCTGAATCAGCACTGTTTGAGTTCAGTGGCAAGGAGAAGTCCAGAGTGACTGGAAACAATGCCGAGATAAGCAGAGAGCACATACAGTCTCAAATGGTCACCCGTTTAGTACTGACCAGGTTCAATGTTGCTTAACTTCGGTGATCCAGCAGGAACCGTTGTGTCAACGTGATTATGCCGCACTTTAGAAGTAAATACTGCACATAAAAATAGGTAAACATATACACATACCTAACTTTGTAGAGATAAATATGTGTGTTTAATCGTGTTTATATATATTTATTTAAATACTTGTGAGTATATACCTTTCTATATCTGTCTGTGTCTATATATATATATATATATATATATATATATATATATATATTTAGAAAAAGAGAGTAGAATAAGTTAAGAATACAAAGAATAAAGTTACAGGAACTTTATTACATTATCAAGTCGTCGATAAGGCTTACAAAAAAGAGTAAACCTCTTCAGGCATTTTTTGGCATTTCGAACCTAAATGCTTCTCGTCAGAAGATAATAAAAATCCGGCATAATACAAATGTAAAGTTAAAAAGACAACACCGATTTGAAAACATTCAAATTTGAAATGGAAAAGAATATATATATTGTTGTTGGTGGTGGTGTGTGTCTGTGTGTGTGGGGGGGGGAGGGGTAATATGATAGGGATAAAGGACAGAAAAAAAAACAATTAGTGATTGAATGATTCCAATATTATTCCCGATTCTGTACTAAACTAAAGTACTGATTCTGATACTTTATAAATATCTAAATGTTTTATTATCGAGTTTTTATTTCTCTCACCCCCCCCCCGACTACCATCTAAAAGCGCATGTTAAATATGCAGATATTTTCTCAAAGTTAAAAATACATTTGTGGGGGTGAGGTGGGGGTTGATCTATTGACTTTCGTTTTACTGATAGTTTAAAACCAATAAATATTTATTATTTTATCATTACCATAAGCAGTAGAAGGTTTCGTTTAAAACAAAATCAAATAAAGAAGTTAATTAAAAGAATCGTTTTTGGCATCGGAAACCAGGCACAATTTTTTCCAATGCTCCCAAAAGTTCCGATTTTTCAATTCCCGATTTCGATTTATTGTCCCATATATAGGCATGCAACAAACTGTTTTGAATCTTGATAGACCATGCTGATG
Organism: Euprymna scolopes; assembly: GCF_053919585.1. Taxonomy (NCBI): domain Eukaryota; kingdom Metazoa; phylum Mollusca; class Cephalopoda; order Sepiida; family Sepiolidae; genus Euprymna; species Euprymna scolopes. The sequence goes on from NC_136506.1 coordinate 29,668,139, forward strand.
AATCATAAATGACAAGACACGTAAAATATATGTCTCTCTCAATCTGGCAGCATCACAGCAGTGAAGGGGAAATTATTCCTAACATTAAAAATGCTCTTTCATACAAATAACTGAATTTGTTTAAAAAAACATCGCAAACAAAATAAACAAATAAATGACATCTACAAACAAACATTTTATATATATATATATATATATATATATATATATATATATATATATATATATATATATATATATATATATAGTTTCTCGCGTTGTCACAGTCTACCACCTGTGACCAAATCATTTTTGGAGAAAACCCGTAAACTAGTTTTGAAAGAGATAAAAACGTTTTTTAGTCCAGCGCTAAAATTATCAGTTGGAAATTAATTCCCTGGAGAAAGGATCAAGTTTCTTTGTCTTGGATTTTTATTTGGGGGAAAAAAAAAATTTTTTTTTTAAATCACAATTCCTGGATTTTATATTTTTCAGTCACAAGTTCAACCTATAATTAAGGTAACATATGCAATAATTTATAATTTGATTTGTTTTTATTTTACTATTTTAATGAAATTTTAACAAAATTTTAATTAAATTTTAATTAAATTCACAATTAAGTTTGAATTCCATAATTTTCTCAGCGTTTTGACCAATGTAAATTCTGACTCTCTTCAAATGCATCTTTTCTAACTTTTGAATGTTTTGGTCAAACCTCCGTAACTAAACATGCAGAATTTCGTACTGTAATTTTTTCACTTTGATATTTGTACAGTTTAATCAAGACATTAAAAAATGAACATATCGAAAAAAAAGTTATATTGTACGTATCCGTTATGAAATGAAGTTCTCTGAAAATTTTTTTCATTTAATTTGATGAAGTAGTTTTATTTTTTTACAGCGAAAAAAAACAATTTGTTATGATACTGAGCAAAAGGTAGTCATGTTTCGATTTTTAGGAAGAAAAGCTAGTATTAAAGATGGGGAGGGAGTGTTGGCGCTTTAAACTGAGTTATCTCCCCATTGCTTGTTCAAAAAATTCAAAGATAGCTACCTTCATAAAAACGTGCTTTTCCGCTGTAAAAAAACAAAAAAACTACTCGATCAAATTAAGTGAATTTTTTTTTCAGAGATCTTCAGCCCATAACGGATACATACAATATAACCTTTTTTTTTTTTTTTTTTTTTTTTCGATATTTTCATTTTTTAATATCTTAATTAAACTGTACAGGTACCATTTCTTTAATTCCTGCAGCCTGAAGATTTTGGTACAGTCGAAGTAGAACTGTTAATTATTATACGATTTTTAATTATTATCAGTAAGGATTAAATCTTCAATCTCCAGAAGAAAACTGTCATTTCAGACTGATTGTTAATTAACGCTTTTATCCATTGCACTATGGATCCATGTGGATAATTCAAATTACCTAATCTTATTTTAGATATGTAGTATTTGTATTTATTACTATATATATATATATATATATATATATATATATATATATATATATAGTCTTGGAAGTTTTTAACCTTTAAAACTATACAAAAAATATCTTTTATCCTTCGTTAGAAAACCATCTAGTCAGTAAGTTATTTAATCACCTGCAATCACTGCATCAACTCGCTCTCGAATTTACTATAATACCAATAATTTATTTATCAAGGGATCATCAGTTGTTTACCATGAAACACTGTTTCGGGAATTTAAAAACAAAACAGTATATTACATCATGGCTCCCCAGCAGTGTTGATCAAACACCACCACCCTTAATCTTAGGAAGAAGACATGTTTCAAACATTTGATCCAATTTCCTATTCTTAATTGCAATTACTAACCTTTTCATACTATAAAAATGAATTTCTTACCTGTGCGATTCATCAATTTCCACATTTAAAATAGATACATTTTTTAATTTATCAGTCTTGTATTTATAAGATTAGGATTAATCCATTTAACTACTTATCACCCCCACTATGATTAGTATTTAGTATATTTACATTCTTATTTAAAATTAGATATATAATGGTTAAAAATATTTTTACATATATACATTTTTCTTTTTTAAATTTTTTTTATTAATATAAATTTATTATATGTAATTATGAATACATTTTATACATTGCTAATATAGTTTTGGATTTCCTTTATTAATATAGTCTGGTTTATCTTAAACGATTCAAAAGCATCAGGATAACGAACAAATGCTTTATTTAACTGTTTTAATATTTTATTTTTATCCCCACCTTGTTTTATCATCCTTATTACTAAACTATAAACTGGTGGTATAAAGTCATATATATATATATATATATATATATATATATATATATAAGAAATGAAATCAAAAGGATGTAGTGTTTGCCTAAAATACGCAATGGTAAACTTCAATATAAATATCTGTATTTATATATAGACTAGCATTTCAGCCCGGCGTTGCCTGTGTGTTTGGAGGTGTATGTTGTGCAAAAAAAAAAAAAAAGTGGTAGTAGGAAGGCAGGCTCGAACCCGTACCGTGAAGGAGGAAAAGAATGGGGAACAAGTGATGCCTTTGCTGTTACGACCACCGCCAAATTGGAAGTGACGTAGTAGGTTTTAATTAAGGCTAGACAATCGAAAGCAGAGGATGACTTTCGAAAATATCGGCGAAAAAAGCGACCCCCCCCCCGTAAAAAAGTGCCCAGTTGAAGGTGAAGATATTAATGTTTTTAGCCAATTTTTCAATATTTGTCGTCTGAAAGGTCGAACTTCAAAACGATACTGATCTTGTAAAAATCTGTCAAAAGTTTTAGGCAGACATGCAAACATACATACATTTATATATTGGTAACTCAAATTTTCGACCCAAACCGATTAAAAAGTTTGCCCTATCTCTGAATACACTTTATGTAAAATTTGAAATGTTTAGACCAGAAATTGTCTGAGTAATTTGGTAGAGACCGAAGCGGTCAAATTTTTTTTTAATTTGACCCCTATTATGATCCCTTAACATTTATCGTTTTGAGCTCAAATAAAGTTATTACGTTAGATCCATGTCCAAGAAATCTATATCTAAAATTTCAGGTGTTTATACCCAAACTTGGCGGAGGAGCTTGGTAGAGTTCTCAAATGTCAAATCGTCGAACTTTGACCCCTTAACAGCCAAATTCTGGCCGAAAACAGATTACAAAGACTTTCCCAAATCTCGGTACTCTGTATATTAAATTTCGAGTGTGTAGACTTAAAATTGACGGAGTTATTTGGTACACAGACACGCGGATACACACACAGACACGTTCATTTTTATAGATATATCTATCTATCTATTATATCTATACAAGTGAAAGTGTCTGTCTGTGTGTCTGTGTGTGTACATTTCCCTACGCAATACCTCTGTCAATTTTAAGTCTACAGACTCGAAATTTGATATACAGAGTACTGAGATTTGGGAAAATCGATGTGATCGGTTTTCGGCCAGAAATTTGGCGATTAAAGGGTCAAAGTTCAACGATTTGACCTTTGAGAACTCTACCAAACTTCGACAATTTTGTGTCTAAAGACTTGAAATTTTAGATATAGGTTCCTTGGACATGGATCTAACTTAATAATTTGATTTTGGCCTAAAAACCGATTAAAAAGCTTGCCCTATGGCTGAATACACTTTATGAAAAATTTCAAATGTTTAGACCAAAAATTAGCTGAGTAATTTGGTAAAGACCGCAGAGGTCAAATTTTTAAAAAACTTTGACCACAATTTGACCACCTAACATTTATTGTTTCGGGCTCAAATAAAATTAAAAAGTTTGATCCATGTCCAAATAACCTACATCTAAAATTTCAAGTGTTTAGACCCAAAATTGGTGGAGAAGTTTGGTAGAGTTTTCAAGAGTCAAATCGTTGAACTTTGACCCCTTAACAGCAAAATTTCTTGCTGAAAACGGATTAAAAAGATTTTTCCAAATCTCAATACCCCTTATGTCAAATCTCGAGTCAGTAGACTGAAAATTGACAGAGTAGTTTGATAGAGAAATGTACACACACACACACAATTTAACTTTTATTGATATATAGATGTGCGTGTATATATATATATATATATATCTACACACTAGACTACTCATGACCCGTTGGGTCAGTATGTTATATTAGCTATGGAATTCATGTGTGAGCGTGACACTTGTGACGTAAAGAGAATAGTTTTTTTTTGACATAACAGAAACATTTCTATGAAAGTATATTAAAATGAAAAATCACGGACGGATTACTCAAACATGAAAAAAAAAATCCTCCCTATTCGTGTAAAGTTACCTATTTTTCCGAATAATCGCTCAAAAATAAAAAATTAAACATGATTTTCCTACGAATCGAACGCCGACAAAAGTCATTTAGCAGCAAAAACACACATGAACCTACCGATGAGAAATATAAGAATGAAAAACCCATATTGGAATCCTTCAACCAAGTTATAGAAACTTAAAATCTTAAAAAAAAAATTAATAAAACCTGAAGCAAAAAAATAAAACCTAAATAAATAAAATAAAATAAAACTATTATTGAAACAGATTAGTAAATGTGTCAACAAATTCACCGTTCTCGCACAACTATTTTGTATCTAGAAATGTAAACAAAAAATAAAAAAAAGAAGGAAGGAAGAGAGACGGATAGAGAGTAGTAGTAGTCTTGGCTTTACTACAATTGTTCTTATGTTTGTCAACAGGTTAAAGTTGTTTAGTTGTAAGAAAATAGCGACAGTATAGTTGTAATAAAGAATAGTTGCAAAACACCCCCACTCTTCCCATGTTAAAAAATAATTTTGAAATAATAACGTTAATATTTCAGTGTGCAGGTCAAAATCTGCAAAAGAAGCGATTGGTGTTTATTTGTTTACATTGTTATGGGTTAATGTTTATGCGCGCATGCGCACTTTAATATTGTAAACCGGAAAGTGGGTTAGATCACTCGTTACAAGGTCATTTGAGTTTTATAATTATATAGATATATATTCCAGGTTGAAAATATTCCAATCTAAAAACCATTGAAATTTAACAGGGTTTTTGATAGTGATCAATTAAAAAGAGCAAGATGTTATTTCATTCAATTTAGGTAAACAAAATCACCATAAGTTGCTACAATAAATTTACTGTTTCAATCTGTAAAAACATCGTCAGGTGACAAAATACCTCTGGTCTTATTTGAGGCCAGTCATTTAATGAAGATGAAAATCAAAGATTATGATTATATTATACTGGAGAGCTATGACTTTTTAATCTCTGTAACAACGACATGGTAAAAAGCTAATGATTCCCATTTTCTATTTAACAATTTAAGTTAAGGTTTCCTTTTTTTTTTTTTTTTATTTAATATTTAAAAAATTTTCACTGTTATAATTCAATTTTCTCTTATAATTGTGAATTTTCTATTGGTAAGTCTGCTTATGCAGGTGCTAAATCTCCAGTAAACTTAGGGGTCTAAATTGCCTTTTATTTATTTTATTATTATATTTGCTATTACGCACACACATTTTATTTATATATTTTTTATTATATACTAGTAGGATCCGTTAACCGGCATTGCCTGGTGGAAGCATCCCACCCACCCACCGCATTAAAAAAGTACGATTGTTGCTGGTGCCCCCCCCTCAACCTGCCCATGTTAAGATGGCTTTCAGAAACGTTTGTCGTGCAGACGATATGTTTTGTCTAATCCTTTAACATTCATTATTTCTGAAGGTTTAAAATCTAGAATAAGAAAATTACAGCTGGCATCCAATGAGAAAGGGTGGAATTTGCAAAATTATTATTTTGTGAATCTGAGAATCGGAAGAGAACGTTATTTCTATGAGTTTATGAATCCGTTAATAAAGGTGACGGGGCAATACAAGTCTACTGTGTGTAATTTTATGCGGTGTACAGTGGGGGACGGTGTGAGCATTTATGAATTAGAGAGAAAAATAGAAACTACTTCCTCTAATGTTATTGGCAAAAGTGATGATTTCTCTCCTAGGATGAATTGTAGGATTTTATTATAAGGCCTGAATCTGTATATAATGAAGTTGTAAAGTTACATAATGCAGTGGATAATAGTCTAGACACAATAAATTTGTATGTGGCATCTGTTGTTCCAAACCTATGGTAATTTGGTTCAGAGGGGAATTTTTGCAATCAAAATATTATATATATATATACATATATACATATATATATATTGTATAAATAGGATATATACAAATACACATATATTATTTATACATATATACGTATGTACATTCATATTTACATATAGACACACATGCACATATACACTCACAAACAAACGCACACACACACACACACACATGTATATACACACACACATATACACACACACACACATATATACACACACACACATACATAAATGTAAATTATATTATTATAAATATCTATATATTAATAGGATAGTGTGTGTGTTATTTATTTTGTGCGTCACGCTTACATCCGAGTGACTGTCGTTTAATTATTATGGACTTCCATTTCTTGTAATAAATAATTTTATCAAGAATTCTTCATAAGTTTTGGTTTCGGTTTTGATTATAGCTGATGGCACTCCAGTAATTTATTTATTTATTTTTATAAATAATTTTACCAAGTATTCTTCATAAGTTTGATTTTCGTTTCGACTATAGTTAAAGGAACTCAAGTTACATATATTTTTTGATGAGTTTTGGTTTCAGTTTCGATTCAAGCTAATGCACCCAAGTCATATGGATATATATTTTTATTTTTGAAATCGCAACATTATAACATATAAAAATTGATAGAACATCAACTCTATAATGATATATACGAAATCTGCAAGAATTAAAATATCATATTTAAGCGTATTTTATGACCAGGCTATGCCGGGCGTCCCTGCTAGTTTAGATAAATACTTTTGTATATTAACAAAAAATCTAGAAAAATATCAGAGCGTCTCCATTTACGCTGAACATCTGCAGAATATTAACATGAATGTATTACATATGAATGGGTCCCCTGTGGAATATCCACAGGTCCCGATAGTGATTATTACTATTGGTGGTGGTGGCAGGCATTTTTGTCATTCTTGTCAGTCTGCACATTTGGGAAAATCGAAATTCCGAGTTAGTTTCGTTTTCTGATAAATTGTTGATTATTTATCATGTTTAAATATTTTAGATAAAAAAAAAGATGTATATGTTGTCCCAATTGAAAACTACAGTCATCTGACGATCACCATAACAATACCTTTAACCCCAACATAAAATTGATTAACATGTAAAAAAAAAAAAAATATGACATGACGTGCGCCACCTGGTGGCAATAACTTGAAAGAAATTCATCATTCCTATGGCTGTCATTTTCCAAATTATTTTCACTTATAAATGACGTTCAAATTAACAGCTGGTTTACAAATCATTTTCAGAGCTTTTTATATTTGCATGTTCAAAAATGTTACTTTAGAACAACTACAAAAAAAGACAGTTTAGCCTTGTGACTAAAACCCCAACGAAAAGGTTAATAATAATAATAATAATAATAAAAACTGGAAAAATACAACGAGCAACAATAATGAAAACAGCTGAAATATTAAGGAAAACCCTTGAATGTGGAGACTAACACACATGAACCACAACCGTAGACCGGACAGACTGCTACAAAGACAAAACATGAAGTACTACATGGAACCAAGAACATTGAAGCTGCATACCTATAAGTCCTCTAACCCCACCCTCATTCCCACATCACTGTCTCCCCCCCCAAAAAAAAAGAGTGAGACCAAGTAGTCAAGGAGGAAGAAAAGACAGAGGAGTGAGCACTGACCAGACCTCCACTGTATAAGTGCGAAGAGAACTGGGACCTTGGGGAGGCTTATTGCCACATAAATTCCTATAAAGACCAATGGCTACTGCCAACGAGAAATCAATGGCAAGCAGCTGTTGCGATAATGCAAATTTATTTGCAAATGGTATCGAAAGAGGGGGAGAGTACTGAAAAATCTTTTCTTTTTTTTTTTTTTTACAAGGAATCAAGGCCCGGAGGCCACTCGGGGATAAGGGTTATTGCGTGTACGGTAATCAATGAGACAATATCGTAGTAATCGCTAGTAATGGACATCTAGGGAGACTTGTTGTCACTCAGCTTCTAGGGAATACCACAGGCTGTATTCAATGAGACCTTTGATGGTGGCCTGTGTGAAAGCTCCTTGTAAGCCAATAATAATAAAAAGAGGATGGAAAGACAGAGGAGAGAAAAAAGAACTTGCCAAATCTCCACTGGTTGAGTGCGAAGAGGACTGGGATCTTGGGGAAGCTTATTGCCACCCAAATTCCAGTGAAGACCAATGGTCGCTGATAACAAGAAATCAATGGTAAGCAGCTGTTGCGATAAACCAAATTCTTTTACAAAATTTATCGAAAGAAGTGGAGAGTCCTGGAAATCTGAGGAGGCTTGTTGTCACTCCAAAGAACACCACAAGTTGTTTTCAAAAAGAAATCTTTGATGGCTAGTATAACTACTCCTAGTGAGTAAATAATAATAATAATAATAATAATAATAATAATCATCTGTTTACGGTCTGTTTTACCTGCTGACATGTATTGTATGGCTTTTAGAAATTGACTTCTAAACTAACCTATCTCTGGCCAGGCCTTTATTTATCCCTCTTTCTTTCAAGTTCATTCATATTACTTCCGAAACTGACCTTGCTACTGCTGTTGCTCTCCATTGTAATGGAGTGCTGATACGTGTATGACAGTGGTATGCAAATGACCGAGCTGTGTGCGAGATGACGTCATGGTAAGGAAGAAAGAAAAAGGTTATGAAAAGAAAAACGTGTACACAGATCAGGGATCACGTTAGAAAGAATCACGATCACATTAAAGACGTCAGTGACGTCACAGCTGTAATGAGAAGTCACGTGTGGCGGGAGAATGAGAAATAAAGGTTTTTTGTGTGTTTTTTTTAAACCTGAAGCAACGACTTGAATTTTTTTTTTCTATTCCTTGTATTTGTCTCCTTAGCGACGGAAACTACAGCGTGTTGGGTCTACATGTTAACATGTGTGTAACGTTACACTTCTACTAACCCAAGAACTCTCATCATCATCGTCACCATCATCATCACCGACGTCATCATTATTATCGTCAACATCATCATCATCGGTTTAATGTCCATTTTACATACTGACATGTGTTGTATGGCTTTTAGAAATTGACTTCTAAACTAACTTATCTCTGGCCAGGTTTTTATTTATCCATCTTTCTTTCAAGTTCATTCATGTCACTTCCTCTCTTATTTTACTTGGCATTCCTTGACTAACTAACCCCTGTTGTTCTACGTCTACTAAGCCAAGAACTCTTACCCATTCTTTCAATGTGGCCATACTACCAAAGTCTCCTGTTCTCCACCCATCTCCCCATACTGTCCAGATATAATCTTTCTCTGAGGTTACCGAATCTAGACGTGTCTTTAATACTCAAATTACATATCCCTTGTGTTATTCTCATATCATTTCACTCCATGCAGCGCATATCCTTGACCCTGACAATAAATCAAGGGCAATATATTTTGGTCGATGTGACCTCAGATCTTCGTCAGGTGTAAAAGTTGCCTTGTTTTGGAAGGAAAAACAAAAGGGGGGGTAGCTCTACACGTTAAGGTTTAAAATTTTTGGATCTATTTGGAAGTAAGTTTACACGAATTATAAAGATAATCTAATTATAATTTAATTCGATGTTATGACGAGGTGCCTTTGTCGTAATCTTCTCATATATAAAGTAAAGCCATACAAGGTGCCTTCAATAAGTTTCTAGACTTTTTCATATGACCACTTTTATTGATAGTTCACACATGAAACTAATCCCCATTCGAAGTAATCTTCTCCGGCTGCAATGCACTTGTTGTACAGTTCCAACAACTTCGGGAAGGTCGCATGGAAGTTCTCTTGTGTAAGCGTGCCAATGACCCTCGTCACAGCCTCTTTCATCTCTTCTGTTGTCTCATAAAGACAGCCTTTAAAGTTTTTCTTGAGCCTAGGAAATGACCGCAAGTCACAGAGAGCTCCAATCTATTCCCCCCCCTCTCCCGCCTTGCAAATCTTTCACAATAAACACTGGTCTAGCCAAAACCACTATCAAAAATTTCCTCCACTCTCTATCAGTGCCTAAACCTAAACATGGATTCTTCTTTCTTAGAACTGCCCTACTGTGGAACTCTGTTCTACTGGTCTGCTTTCTAGTTGACTACACTATAGTCTTCAATTCCAATGTAAACAAGTTCTTGTTGAGCCGTCTTCTCAAATCTAATTATACCAAATTTTCACTACAAACGATTACAATGTTATTGTCCTAATGACTACTGCACACACATTAACCCCTGTACTCGAGTTGCCTTCGGGCCTTGATAAGTGATGACCACTTTGTAAAAAAAAAAAAAAAAAAAAAAAACTGCCGGAGATTAGGTCGTACACCGGATAAGTACAGAGAACAGTAATGTGAATAATACAAATGGAATAATTATTTTTCTATTCATAATTTCGATAATTTTTTTTTTTTTTTTCAGCTAACACTTTAAGTGAGATTCCTTCGGGGGCAGCCCTCTCTTCACATGGTTCACAAATGTAAGTACACTTTGTTGCATTCTACGATTTCTTTGGTTTTATTTTTGTCAATAACTAGCAATCATAAATAAAGACTTATTTTCTCTCACGGATAATGTTCCCTGCTAGGTGATTTGGTTACACACTGGCCAATCAGCTTACAGGGTGCATTAATTTCATCTGAAGAACTACTTCAGCCATTTTATGAATCATTTTAGGATCACCATCAAAAAGGAAATTGAAATTCGGGGCATCTTGCTTAATGTCTAATGACTGTGTCTCAAATTTAATGCAAATCTGAAATATTTGTATTTTAATATAGAAAGTTGTGTCCATATTGTACCTGCCATGTAAGCACTGTAAAATCTTTAAATAAAAGTTAAATTTCAGGAATATTTATTAATTGATGTTAAAATTTCACAAAAAATTGAAAATATCTGAATTTTCATAGAGATTCCACCCTCTTTTTATCCCTTTTGCACCAAACTAAATATAGTCCATATTTGGATACCTTACGCCAAACAGCAATGTTCCAAAATTTATGATGGTTGGTTTAATAAGTTTAGGAATGAATCCTGTTGATACAAATATACAAGCATATACGCATACCAACTTCATATGTGTAGATATTAATCTTTCCTAGACATAATCCCAAATTGTAGCCCATTTATGTCCAAGTGGCGATATGCTTTATTGGGGGGGGGGGTGAATGTGAGTTAAAAAAAAAAAAAAAGGCAGACTATGGAAATAGATTATAACTCAGACGTTGATAAAGTATAACTGGATAGAAAAGATAATCAGATTATTCAGAAGTTTTTTCTTTCAATGTGGCCATACTACCAAAGTCTCCTGTTCTGCATACATCTCCCCAGTCCCCATACTGGCCAGATATAATCTTTCTCTGAGGTTACCTAATCTAGATTTTTTTTTACCTTAGTAATACTATTGGAGGACAGGGTGGAGCAGGTGTTAGTGTGATTGCAAAAATTAGAATGGATGGAGTAAATTCAGAAACTCTGTTCATGGAAATTCTGGTTGATGCTAGGCACATGACAGAAGAAAGACATGTTCTTAGGAGCTATTGTCAGAGACGAGTTCTTGCTGTGAATGTCCTTGTTTTAATACTTGTATTCACCTCAAACAAGGCCGATCTCCACTGAGACATAATAAGCTATTGTGAATCAGGAACTATGCCTACAGGAACACTTAAATAGGGAGTTGAGCAGCAAAAGATCTGTTCACATTGTACTTAAATTTCTACATGTTAGTACAGTCAGAAAAGTAGGATACAGGTATTAAATTTCAAAGTCTAACAATCTAGATATTCGAAAAACGAAATACTGAATTCCAACTAAAACTAATGGTATCTACGTAATTGCCATTTAGCAAATAGCAACATATCCAAAAATTACAGAAAAACGATAAGGTAGAAAAATAATTATTAATGAAAAACAGTTTTCGATAAAATTTATAGGGGAGGGGATAAAATTTGTCTGACATTTTGAATTACATTCGTCACATGACGTAAGCAACAGAACTTAATTATCTCCCCGGTCAACTGAGTTCTCATCCATCTCCATTGTCTGTCTCTTAGCTAATCTGTATCCATATGAAGTTGAGGAGGGAAGAAACTTTCAGAGTAGAAGGGTCTCCATATATCGGGGAACCTTTACAGTTAAGGCGTAGTATTTTGCTGCTGGCTGAGTAAGTCAAGGATATTTATGTCAACTAGGCACCAGTGCTATGAGTTCTTTAGAGCACATTCCATTAACATACTTGTAAAACAAACACAAAGATAAAAAAATTATGGTGATGGGACAGGAATTGGAGCTTGGTTGACAGTGTGGAACCTATTAGAGTGAAGACTTGTTTTTGGACCTATATTTTGCTTACTAAAAAAAAAAGAGACCAGAATGTAATTCAAAATGTCTGACAAATTTTATTGCCCGTACAAACATTAATTATTTTTCTACCTCATTGTTTTTTTTTTACATAGGCATCACCACATTATCAAGGCCAAGAGGCCACTCAAGGATAAGGGTTAAAGAGTGTACATTAGAAATTGGACAATATAGTAATCATTAGTAATGAAAATTTGGTAAATTTGATAACTTATATCGAACGGCTCATCAAGAACTTATTTACGTTAGACTTAAAGACAACCATATTGTAGCCAGCCGGAAAGCAGGAAAACGGAAGACAATTCCACAGGCGTGCAGTTCTAAGAAAGAAGCTCTGTTCATGGAATCTACGTTTAGGTTTAGGCACAGATAAAGAGTGGGGGAATTTTTGATAGTGTTTACAGCTAGACGAGTGTTTCTTGTGAAAGTTTGGCGAGGGGGGGACCATAGATTGAAGCTCAGTCGAACACTTTCCATGAAAATAACGATACATCAGAGACAAACTCGCAACATCTCTTCTGTGAGATAGAGGTTTCAAGGAAGAGAAAAGGACATCTCCTACGAGGCTACGAAGTCTATTTTGAACTCTATCAAGGCAGGCCAAGTCCTTTCTAGCAGCTCCTGCCCAGATGTGGCAACAGTATTCCATCCTTGGACGTACCTGGCTCTTATATAAATAGAGAATAGCATCAGCAGTGAGATATCTACAGGATCGATAGAAAGATCCCACCATTTTTCCAGCGGCCTAGGCAACAGATTTGATGTACGTGTTCCATTTAAGATCAGGAGTAATGGTCAAGCCAAGAAGCTTGTCAAAACTTGAGGCCTCCTGAAGACGAGAGCCATTCATTTTAATTGATGCCAGATGTGGGTCAGAATGTTGATGATGTAAAGAGAGAAGCTTGGTTTTAGATGCATTAAAAGTAACCAGCCACTCCTTACCCCATTGTACTACGTGCTCAAGATCAGAGGAGAGAGAATTGGAGAGAACTTGGTCGTTTATTGTCTTAGATGTGCTACCATAAATGGTAGTGTCGTCAGCATAGATGTCTACAAATGATGTAAGGATGTGATTTGGAAGATCATTAATATAGATCAGGAAAAGAGTTGGGCCCAGGATGGATCCCTGAGGGACACCGGTATTAATACTGTGAGCTTCTGATTTTTGCCCCTCAACTACTACTCTTATGAACCTATCAGAAAGAAATGATTTAATAATTGAGAAGACATTTCCAGCAATACCATAGCTAGAGATCTTATGAAGTAAACCTTTATGCCATACCCTATCAAAGGCCTTAGATATGTCAAGAGCAATTGCCCTAGAAAGGTTGCCTCCGTCGAGAGATTTGCTAATCCTATGAGATATAACTGTAAGCACATCTGCTGTAGATCTAGCAGAACGGAAACCATATTGAGTGTCACTAAGAAGGTTATTTTTGTTGAGATGGTTGATTACTTCTGTATTTAACACAGATTCCAGCAACTTACTCATGACGCACAGGAGACTTATTGGCCTGTACTGAGAGGGGGATGAGCGATCACCTGAATTCTTAAATACAGGGCATACTGATGAGATTTTCCAGGGAGATGGGAAACTATTCTCCTTAAGACAACGTTTAAACAGTTTTCCGTGACTTTTGGATATGTTACTCTTTGTGACATGACAATTACGTAGGTACCATTTGTTTTACTTGAAATTCAATATTGCGATTTTCGAATTGCGTTTAATATAGGAGCATCCTGGTCGTTTGGGGAAAGGAAAATAAAGTTCTCCACCTTTTTATTAAATCAATGTTTGAGAGGTAAAGGAGAACTTTAATGGAAGACGAAAATATCTATGTATCTCGGCCGGGGATTTTTTTAATTGGCTCCCAAAATCAAGAGAGATCAGACAATCCCTGCAATGATCCGGGTGCTGTTGATTTTGCAGTGGGAGTTTAGCTCTGTGCAGTTCTAGGAGGTCCACCCTCCAAAGGCTTTGCCTTCGCTCTTTGAATAGGAGTTAGTTCATTGCTGATCGCCTGAGGCGCCCTCACCAGGGAATGCCGACTAGGCGTCCCGGGCACTTTTTGCAGGTCAGTGCCCCTCAATCCCACTTTCCGACCCTGGTGTCTAAAGTTCTTGCAGTCGGGGAGAACTAAGCAAAATCCATGTATTGCGAAAAGAGAACAAGTGTTAGTCCGAGGAATGGACATCTTGATTCTGAGATTTTACACTGAAGTAAGATAAAATATATGCACACCTATCTATCATATATATATATATATATATATATATAGTCATCCACATGCAGTACTGTTTCGCTGTTTCACAGCTCATCAGTGCGGCTAGACAGGTAACTACCTTAAGCCAGGATTGAAACCCGACCGCCTGTACGACAATCAAGGCTCCTAACCATTACGCTAATCGGCGGCTGCTGTGCAAGTTGTGAATTGATGATGTTTTGACATCGTCCGAAATACCTAAGCTCGATTTGTTTACACACAGATCATCGCTTTATACACTAATGGTAATTCGTGTATCACTTCTCAATATGCTCACCTCAAGATGAGGAGCATTGTAGTCATCCACATACAGTACTGTTTCGACAGACACATAGATGTTTATATATTATATATATATATATATATATATATATATACACTCATGAGCGAAAAAAAAAAAAATGGGCCAAGAGTGAAAGAAGGAAGAAATCGATTTTTCAATATTTTTCCATGAATTTTTGTTAATTTTAACTGAAAATTTCTATTTTGCAGATCATTATTATTATAGCATATAATAATAAGTGGAAAAATTAATCCTAAAAATGGTAAGACCGCATATTGGCAGGGATATAAAAAACGGAATTGCAAGATTTAGGCAGTCCAACATGATTTACAAGCAGATTTTTGATATTTTAAGAAAAGAAAAAGTGAAAACATCTTTTTCTGTAGTGAAGCGAATTGGTCAAAGGTTCGAAGTAAAATGCTTGGTAAAAAGGAAATCTGGATCTGGTCGCCCTAGAGCATTCACTTTTAAGGATGACCACAGACTTATATTAACTGTTTTGAAGGATTGAAAGAAAACTTATGCTGACCATAGCAAAGAATTCAAAACAGGGGCTGAAAATTCTCTTTCTAGATATACAATATCTAGACGAATGAAAGAAATGGGATTTTCTTCTAAAAGGTGTGCAAAGAAGCCATTTTTATCTAAGAAGAACATCAATGGTAGAAAAAGATTTTTCTCATATTATGGCAAGAAAGATACAGACTGGTTCAGGAATGTTTTCTGGTCAGATGAATCCAGATTTTGTCTTGTTATTGATGCTCCCGAATGGTGCAATCGAAAAGCTGGAGAAAGATTTCCACCAAGTTACATAAAAACGACGGTTAAACACGGGAATGGAGAGATAATGGTATAGGGAACTTTTACTGCAGCAGGAGTTAGGGAACATTAGATGTGAGAAGTCAATCAATGCAAAGGAATACATTCGAATATTAGAAACAGAACTGTTACCAAGTATCCAGAAGTTGGGAATATCTCAGAACATTATTTTTTCAACATGATAATGCCCCTGCACACACTGCTAAAGTCACAAAAAAATGGTTTTCTAATAATTCAATTAATGTGATATTTTGGCCAGGTCAAAGCCCCGATTTAAATCCTATCAAAATAATTGGTCCATAATATCTCGTGCATTGGATGGAAGAACTTTTTTGAACAATGACAAACTATGGGAAGCCGTGCAAAGCAAATGGAATAGCATCACTACTTCACAGTGTTTCACTTTGGTTGAGAGCATGTCTAAAAGGATTGATCTTTTAAAGAAATCAAAAGGGAATGCGATTCCATCCTAAGCATTTATTAAAGTAAATGTCTGTGTTATTAGTCTCGTTTAAGTTTTCTTGTTCAATTGTTCTTTGTTCAATATAGCTTTTAATGCAATAAAATGTATAAAATTTGTTTGGCCCATTTTTTTTTTTGTTCACGAATGTGTGTGTATATTATGGCAGTAAAGTTTAATTCACAGAGGTACATCCAATAAAGCAACATGTGTCTACCAAAAAGTGCTCAATGAGTAAACAGAGCAGGTATATTAAAGTTATTTATACAAATATTGATGGCTACATATGTGCATACATGTTTCTGTAATCACCCATGCTAGGGAGATTATGTCTTCAGGCCATGAATTTTTTTCGAAAACTGACAGGTCAGAAAATTCATGGGCTGAAGACGTAATCTCCCTAGCACGGGTGATTACCGAAACATGTATGCACATATGTAGCCATCAATATTTGTATAAATACTTCGATATATATATATATATATATATATATATATATAAACATCTATGTGTCTGTCTGTCTGTCTCCATATTTTCAAACTCTATCTCCTCTGAATCTAAAAGTCGCAGAGTGGCGTTAAGGATCTCAAATGATTGGAATTTTTTATGGGTCTTTAGCCGGTTAAAATAGTTTTTAAGGTGTCAAAAAAGAGTCAAAATTAAAAAAAAGCTCGTTATACATTTTGTACATTTATCTTAGTTCATTTTTAATTTTTAATCACTTTACATGTGTATCATGGTACAGTGATACCGTCATCATCTTTGAATGCTATAGTTTCAGTTTCGATTTTAGCTGATGGAACCTAAATATTTTTTTTTTTACTTTTGAAATCACGACTCTATAATAATATATACGAAATCTGGACAAATTAAAATATCATATTTAAGCGTATTTTATGGCCAGGCAAAGCCCTCCCCCACGCTAATATATATATATATATATATATATAGTCATCCACATGAAGTAATGTTTCGCTGTTTCACAGCTGATCAGTGCAGCTAGACAGGCAACTATCTCAAGCCAGGATTGAAACCCAACCATCTGTACAACAGTCAAGGCTCCTAACCACTACGCTATCGGCAGCCGCTGTATGAGTCATGAGTTTAACGATGTTTTGACATCGTCCAAATTACCTAAGCTCGATTTGTTTACACAAAGAGCATCGCTTATACGCTAATGATAATTCGTGTATCACTTCTCAATGTGCTCAACTCAAGATGAGGAGCATTATATATATATATATATATATATATATATATATATATATATATATATATAAATGGGTGCCTTGATTTCAGATTGAAGAATCAAGATCATGATACAATGAAGAAATATATTTTAACTGGATTTGAATTACTAAAAGAACAGAGTGATAAAACAATTAAAATTTCAAATTGAATGTCAAAATAAATGCACAATTAGATTCTGATCAAGGAATGTGGGTAATGTCAATATAAGTCATAAACAAAAGCTGCCAGTCAAACAGAGCAAGAGAGAAAGCCAGAGTGATACTTCTGCCGTTGCCACACCGACCAATCACACCAACGCACATACTTTGAAGATGTGAGGTGGCACAATGTGGCCCTCACTTGAAACCTTACCAAAGACCATAACCATGGCCAAAATCTTTATTTTCATCACCCTGTGTACGTCTCTGTTATTCGTGGCAATCTAGTGAGTCATTTTGAGGGTGTTAGCAATGGTCCTGTTGTCATAACTTGGATTAGTGGAGAGCATAAGTTCTACAGCAACACGTATTTGATCTCGCTTGTTGAACATTGTGACACTTTCAGACATGATAGAAGGCTCCTATTGCTCTTGGGATTTGTATACAATTGGCCAACTAGTAGATGGTTTACAACAGAAAAAGAAAACCGGTTTTCATCAAACGGAAATGGAATCATGTCGACTTTTCTAGGGCGACAATTTTATCATTTCACCCTGTATGTGGAAAGAAAATTTAAAACTTATGGTTGAATTCGTTTTTGTTGTTTTTTTTTTTATCAAAGTTCAAA
Organism: Euprymna scolopes; assembly: GCF_053919585.1. NCBI lineage: Eukaryota > Metazoa > Mollusca > Cephalopoda > Sepiida > Sepiolidae > Euprymna > Euprymna scolopes. The sequence goes on from NC_136506.1 coordinate 29,686,434, forward strand.
ATTACGATATGCAAAAGTAATGAGTCCATGACACTTTTTTCAAATTTCCAACCGAAATTTTGTATTTTAAGACTTTAAATATTCAACTTTTCGATAGTTTTGTGATGTTATCATCTCTGATCGATCAGAGAAGTATACAATTCTTTACAAGATTGTTTTACTAATCATCTGACGCATGTGCATTTTGCAATTCAACAATTAAAAATGACTAAAAACTAAAAAACATATCCAGATATGCAAGATAGAATAATTGAACGTCACAAAGGAGGACAGGATTACTGAAAAATTAGCAAAAAAACTGAATTTATCATGTTCATCCATCGCTTGTAAAGATGATTGTGATCGTGCAATTGTTGCACCGGAATATATTTTTGCAGGAATTTGCTGTTCCGGTCGCCATTTTGAATGTTGACTTCTATCCGTTAACTTTTCTGGGTGAGGCCCCGTGTTTTGACAAGCTTCTGGGTTTGACCTTTACTCCTGATCTGAAATGGAACACGTACATCAAGTCTGTTGCCAAGGTCGCTGGAAAGATGGTGGGATCCTTCTACCGCTCCAGAAGATATCTCGCTACTGATGCAATTCTCTATCTATTTAAAAGCCAAGTACGTCCAAGGATGGAATACTGTTGCCATATCTGGGCAGGAGCTGCTAAAAACAGCTTATCCTGCCTTGACAGAGTACAAAATAGACTTCGTGGCTTATTGGGGGATGCCCTTTTCTCTACCCTGCAACCTCTCTCTCACAGAAGAGACGTTGCGAGCCTATCCTTGTTTTATCGTTCTATCCATGGCAGGTGCTCGTCTGAACTCCAATCTCTGGTCCCCCCTCGCCAATCTTTCACGAAAAACACCCGTCTAGCTGAATCCACTGTGAAAAATTTCCCCTACTCTATATCTGTGCCTAAATCAAAACGTGGATTCCATGAACAAAGCTTCTTTCTTAAAACTGCACGCCTGTAGAACTCTGTTCCGTCTGCCTGCTTCCCACTGGACTACAACTTGGATGTGTTCAAGTCCAACGTTAACAAATTCCTAATGAACCGCCCCCTTAAGTAAACACTTCATCAAATCTCCACACTAACGTAATGTACTTGCAATAACCCTTATCCCTGAGTGGCTTCCGGGCCTTGATAAGTGGTGATCACTGTGTAAAAAAACAATAAAAAAACAGTCATTTCTTTCTTTAAACCAGATAACTAGCTTGAATGTAAATTGTCAAACAAAAAGTCTTGCTTATAAAATAATAAAACTTAACAAAATTAATAAGTACACATTAGTAGATAAGGTTGTACTCTTATTTGTCCAGCAGTTGTTTATGTCTTCAAGTCCAACATAAACAAGTTCCTAATGAACCGCCCCCTTACGTAAGACACTTTATCAGATCTCCACTATTAGCGATTACTACAATATTATCCCATTGATTACTGTACACCTTTATCTCCGAGTGGCCTCTGGGCCTTGATAAGTGATGACTTTATTACAAAAAAAAAAAAAATTTGTCTACTGTTTACGATGAACAAGACCTGAAAGAGGTAAAAACGACAATTAGAATTACACAATAATAATCGTCTAGGTTCGGAGAGGTTAGGATTAGACCGATTCGAGCTCTGAAGTATTTCCCGTATGTTGGGCACCTGTGGGATAATGCTGTGTCAGAGATGCTGACTGCTCTGTCTTTTCTAATGTTACGTTTTCTATTGTGTTCTTTATGGCATGCGGATTCAGCAATTTGTAGACCCTTTGTGAATTGCTGAGCTCCAGGAACATCTAATCACTAAGTACATTAGAGAAACATAAACTAGATTTTACACCGAGAATAGCATGTGTCCAATACTTATGCCCGTCACTGTATATATAGAGAGAGTGTGTGTGTGGGGAGGAGCAATGGTATGACTTTGTTCATATAACACTTTAATATATTTGTCATTGATTTAAGTTTTGTCGTCTGCTATTGACTGAAATAAGATTCTTTTCTTCTTCCTTCTATTATAGTAAATTTGTTTTAGATCGAAATGCTTTTATTTCTGAAATATAAGTACGTCCTTACAATATATATGAAATTACATTAAATAACATTTTAAAACATTTGCTATTATAATGGAGATATTGTGTCAGTATAGCGTCACATTTCTTATAGATATTTTTCATATTTATTAAATGTTTAAAACATGGAGAATTGTCCTATGCTAATGTAATTGATATTTGAATAATTCTAATTACGTTTTCAAATGTTAATATCTATACTTCTGTAAAGGTAAATATGTGTTTATGTACATATATTTTTATGTATAAGATTCACTGTTAATCATTACGAATTTTAGAACATGGCTGTTGTCCGTAAGATAGGTAAAGTAGGCTATATTTAGTTTAATTTAATTTCGTGCATATAGAGGCAAAATAGAGGTGCAATACCTTCAAGGAAATTCTGATATCTCCCATTTTCGTAAAATGTTTGCAACAGATATTAGACACCGATTAATAAATATTATCCAAATTTCAGGCATAAAATGATTAGTTATGCTATCTAAAAACCCTTTAAAATACTTAAACGAAACTGAAATTTTAGGCATATTTATAAATTGATGTCTAATAGCTATTGTTAAAAATTTCCAAAAAAATCAGAAAGATCTGAATTTTCACGAAAGTTTTCCACCACCAGGGCTTTACATTGCGAGTGAAACAGTCGCATTTTCGAGTGATTTTCAAAGTAGCGACTAGAAATAATGAAACG
>NC_136506.1:29694166-29759166 GCF_053919585.1 Euprymna scolopes
AACCACTGGACGGATGGCTTCCACGTTTTGGTATAATATGTTTACTATATCCATGTGTGTTTTTATATATTCCTTTTTAATTATGGATTTCTTTTTACCGAGAGGCCATTTTTTTTTATTTAGGGACAATTATTTATTACCGCTTCCTGTCACGTGACCAGTGTTACAATTTAGCGGTTTTCCTGCTAGATCTGGAGATTTCGTTTACAATCTAGTGGGAAATTCTAGAAAATCTGGAGGTATTTGGTACCCAGACACCCGCATTAGATTGCTTGAAAATACTTTAAAACATAAAATAAACTCATTCATGTAAGTAAAAAAAAGTATCATTTATTGCCTTTGGTAACAATTATTTATTGATTATTTGTTTTGTTTTTCACCTTTTTTTCGACTAACCATTCTTAAATCTCACTATAAAATCGATTTTTCCAAGTACATTTTAGGTGGGGAGGGGCATTCTAATCTCCCCGAAGGGGTTTGTATTACTGTACACGGGTTTGTATTACTGTACGCATAGATTCGAAAAAGTTGTCAAAAAACAAATATATAACAAATAAATGTTATCAAAGGCAAGATAAGTTACTTTTCTGCCAAACTGGCTAGCGATTTTCTGGACATTTCTTTCTCCTGATCTCGCGGGTTTTTTTTTAAATCTCAGTTGACAACATTGCATCACTAAAAAAACACCACAGGCTTAATGTAAACAGAATGTGTTTACAATATCGGTAAATTTTCAATGGGTTTATTGATAATGTAACCATGTGATTGAACTTTAATTTAAATTAACCACACGTGGTCGAAAAATGAATGCTGACGCTCAAAGTGTATACACATTTTGATTCCTCCCTTTACTTAAAAATTCACCAAAAATCAAGAAATTAATGAATTTTAATGAAAATTGCAGTATTTTTCAAATAATGATCGCAGAATATAATGAACTAATTATTTTTACTTAACTCTTGGTGAAAGTGTTTTATTTTGTTTAAACAAAAAATACCTTTACTAAAGTTATGATTTTCAGTAGTAAATAAAAAACGCAAGAATTTATTTTTGCTTTTTTTAAAGCATCGTAATTTGTAACAATAAAAAATAATTTTTACAGTAACATTATGAAAAAAGCCCCTAAAGTCCGTATTAATGTATTCGATATAACTTGAAGAAAAATGAATTATCGGATATTATTCAGGAGATTAAAGATTCAATTAGATTCCTATTTCAGTCACCTAAATTATTTAGGGTGAAATGAGTTTAGGAATTTATAGCCAAACCTAAATATTTTTTTTTTTGGTAAATATCCAGATACGCTACTACAGAACACCGACCACTCTAATTTGTTTTTTTGGGGGGATGTGATGTTGGGGCGCGCGCGCGCCAACATCACATCCCCCCCCCTCCCCCCGCTCGCGCCCCCAATGTACAAAGTAAAATCTTCGGAAAATGTTAAATGGTGTTCTAATTGGTAAATGTCGGTGCGTTACTTACGGAAAATTTGAAAATTCGATGTTCCAGGTAAAAAAAAAAAAAAAAAACAGATAAATTACCCCCCCCCCTACTCCAACTTGGTGTGCTTTCCTTTTCTTATTTTATTTCTTTTTCAGCTAATTTTAAATTTTCCACCCAAAAAGCGCTATAATGTATTTTTGAAAATTAGAAAATTCTATGTCCTGGAAAAAAAAATCCCCTCCCCCCAACATAGTTTGCTTGGTGAAGCCATCGTTTATGCTACAGCGTGCATGTGCGTAGCATAAACGGATGCTGCAAAATGGTGGAAAGAAGTTCAGGGGTAAATACCATGCAAACGGTAAATTTGCCCCAAGTTTGACTATCAGATTCGTTGTCAACGACCTCAATTACCTTCAAAAAAACAAATTAAAGTGGTCGGTGTTCTGTAGTAGCGTATCTGGATATTTACCTTTTTTTTTTTCTTGCTTAAAAAAAATAGCATTAATACAGTAAGTTAGGTAAACTGACTTTTTCGTTTAAAAATGGAATTATTTCCCTTTCGTTATTAACTTTTTTTTTTTTAATAAATATTTTGTGGGGTTTGTATTACTGTACACATAGATTCGAAAAAGTTTTCCAAAAAGAAATATATAACAAATAAATGTTATCAAAGGCAAGATAAGTTACTTTTCTACCAAACTGGATATATTTTTCGTGTTTTTATTCAATGTAATATGTTTATTCAGCTTGAAAACCATACAGTGTTTACCGATGTATTGGAACATTCAAGATGGCGTCTGATTCTCTCTTTAACACGGTAAGTGTGAGAAAAGATGTTATAAATAAAAAACCGGATAAAATACTGTTAAAAACTCGCTCAATATATGTTACCGTGACATAGGTGACATATTCGGCGGGTTTTTAATAGTATTTTGTATAGTTTTTTATTTATAACACCTTTTTCCATACTTACGGTGTTAAAGAGGGTGTGAGACGCCATCTTGAATTTTCGAATACATCGGTAAACACTGTATGTTTTTCGAGCTGAATAAATATGTTACATTGAATAAAAACACAAAAAATATATCCAGTTTGGCAGAAAAGTAACTTATCTTGCCTTTGATAACATTTATTTGTTATATATTTGTTTCTTGACAACTTTTTCGAATCTATGTGTACAGTAATACAGACACCCATTTTGTGTTTTATATACATAAAGTACAATTGTTGAATGTTACTGTTTTGATTATATTCGTTTGGGGGGGGGGCACAATTAAAAAATTAAGAAAGATTAAAATGAAGCGAAATTTAAGTTTCCATTCCATTTTTACAACAACCGTAAAACAGTGCATACTCAGCAAGTTTTATCGTAATTTATAAGCATATTGAAACACTAAATCAACATTTTATTAATTTTTTGCATAATGAATGATGGAAGTATTTTTCTGTTTATTTTCTTAACATCTGTTAAAAAAAAATAAATAATTTGTACATTCTCTTGAAAAAAAGAATCAAACTTTTCTCTACTTTCACATGTGTTCCATTTTAACAAACTGAGCCACAGCAACGCGTGGCCGGGTACAGCTAGTATATATATATATATATATATATATATATATATATATATATATATATATATATATCAGCAAACATCTAAGACCTTAACCCCATAATTTATCATTGATTCTTATCATTTCTTGATCAACACTTCTCAACAAATTGTCTACATCTCTTGCTCCCTCTTTCTTTCACCCATGTGATGTCATGTCCATTTTTAACTATGATTTCTTGTACATCTTTAAACGTTAAGATGCGAACCCAAATCGGTACTTCTTCAGAACCTCACCCAACTTTACGTCTGCATCTTTTGAGAGATTACAGTAGAGTGCGACAAGCAATTAGCCAATCAGTTGCCAGCAGACAAGTTTGTTTTCATTGTTTTGACTTCATCCTCTCCAGGAGTCTTCGCGCCATCTTTTTCCAGTTGCTTACGTAACCATGCCGACATGAAGGTTGGATCAGACTTCTAAATCATCAGACATATCTTAGAAAACGCACTTGCAACTATTTAACATGGTATTTCTAAGATTAAAAAAATCAATCTATGCCTCCCCCTCCCCTCCCCTCGACATAACCCTAACCCCCCCTCCCTCGACATAACCCTAACCCTAACCCCCCCTCCCCTCGACAGATTTTCATAAAAAACACCTGTCTATCTACAACAAGTATCAACAATTTACCACACTCGTCTACCTACAACCACTATAATCTTATAATAATCAACTTCCACCCATCTTCAACTACTACCAATTACTAGTCTGTTATCTCACCGACAACCTTGCACTCATTAACTCTTATCCTCAAATGGCCTTCAAGCCTTGATAGGTGGTGACACCCCCGTAAAACATAAAACTAAACAAAAAGTTATGAAATGTTTATAATTTTAAATTCATAGCCACAACTACTATCGACAATTTTCCCCCACACTATCCGTGCCTGAATTTAAACGCAAATTACATGAACAAAGCTTCTTTCCTTGAACTGCCCGCCTGTGGAACTCTTTTCTGCTGGCCTGCTTTCCAGCTGACTGCAATATGGTCATCTTCAAGTCCAATGTAAACAATTACTTGCTTGTTAATCCGTCCTCTTAATGATTACTACACTGTTGTTTTAATGACCACCTTACACACATTAACCCTTATACTCGAGTAGCCTTTAAGCCTTGATAAGTAGTGACTCCCTTGTAAAAATTTAAAGAACTTTAAAGCGTAAAAACTTTTCCAAAATTACATGAACAAAGCTTCTTTCCTAGGACTGCCTGCCTGTGGAACTCGTTTCTGCTAGCCTGCTTTCCAGCTGGCTACAATATGGTCGTCTTCAAGTCCAATGTAAACAATTTCTCGTTAAGCTATCGTCTTAAATAATCAAATCATATCCAATTTCCACCATGAATGATAATGACACTGTGGTCTTAATGACCACCGTACACACATTAACCTTTATACTCGAATAGCCTTCGGGCCTTGATAAATGGTGACTCCCTTGTAAAAATATAAAGAACTTGAAAGGCTAGTGGGGGACGCCCTTTTCTCTTCCCTGCAACCTCTCTCCCACAGAAGAGATGTTGCAAGCCTGTCTTTGTTTTATTGTTATTTCCATGCCAAGTGCTCGTCCGAGCTCCAATCTCTGCCCCTCCCTCGCCAATCTTTGGCGAAAAACCCCTGTCTAGCTGAAACCACTGTCAATAATTTTCCCCACTCTTTATCTGTGCCTAAATCAAAACGTAGATTCCACAAACAAAGCTTCTTTCTTAGAAGTGCACGCCTGTGGAACTCTCTTCCGTTTGCCTGTTTCCCACCTGACTACAACTTGGATGTCTTCAAGTCCAACATAAACAAATTCCTGATAAACCGCCCCCTTAAGTAAGACACTTTATCAAATCTCCATTACTAACGATTACTACGATATTGTTCCAATGACTACCTTATCCCCGAGTGGCTTCCGGGCCTTGTTAAGTGGTGACTCCCATATAATTAAAAAAAAAAAAAAAATTTTTAAAAGCATAAAAACTTTTCCGAAATTACTGGTCTCGACATCAACCTTCAAAACGTGTTGGTATGCCATAAAACGAAACAATCAAACAAAACTGCCGGAAGCACTTACAGGTCAAGGATAGTTTTTTTCTGTTTTATTGATTTTATTCGCCTGAAAACATAAAAAACATGAATTATAAAATAATTGTCACAACGGTGTCATCTGTTGTTGCTTGTAAAAAAAGAACTTTTTTCCATTTGTTTTATTTAGAAGTATTGAGTCACTTGAGTAAAACGATGAATGAGACTCAATGATTATAAACCCAAAAATGAGTAACACTATGGGAGTAGTAACATTAATCAATAACATGCATTGATTATTACTTATGACAAAAAGTTGTTTCCATAAATATTTGAAGAACTTAAAGCATAAACACCGTTTTACCAGCATTAGTTAAATATTCAGTGATTTTGAAAGAATCGGAATCAGTAATTGTATTGGAATCAGTAATTTAAGACAGAATCGATAATTGTATTGGAATTGGGAAAAATTTTGGAATCGTCCCATCACTAATCTCTCCTCTAATATAAAAGGAACTTTGTGTGTGTAGGTTTGTTCCCTATGGACTCCGAATCGGCTGGGCCAATTTGTTGTGAAAGTTCACACAAATTTACTTCATGTATCTGGAAGTGTTCTCAGATAGATTTTGTATCGGAATTCCAATATTTTTTACGATTCCGATACAATTACCGATTCCGTACTAAATTTTCGATTCCGATCCAATTACCGATTCCGATTCTTTTAAAAATCTCTCAATATTTAACTATAAAAGAGTTATTTTGTCCTGATTACTGTGAAAACGCATCATAAATGTGAATATATATTTTCTTAAATGTGAAAACACATTTGTGAGAGGATGATCTAAAGATTTTAATTTTAATAAATATTTATTATTTTATTATTTTATTATTTTATTATTACTACAAGCAGTGGACGATGTTTCTCAGATAAAAAAGATATTTAAATGGAATCGATTTTGGCATCGGAAAATAGGCTCAATTTTTTTTTTTATTCTGATTCCGATACCCCAAAAAGCTCCGATTTTTCCGATTCCCGATTCCGATTCTGAATAATCGTCCCAACACTAATCGGAATGTCTTCAATGAGTACTGATCATCAAAAAAATCCGATGAAAGAAGGAACAGACGATTTTGACTAAAGTTAACACTCTATGCAGCCTGACATCACAAGTGCATTTGATAAGTTTTAGTACCGTACAAGCAGAAAGGCCCAGCGTATAAAATCAAAAGTTAGTTCTTGATATGATGGGGGCGTGTCCAAAATGAATGCTTCTGTGCAAAGCACAACTGAACCATGGTACTTGACTTTTCCATTTTTAATTTAAATTCAAACTATTATCAGTGCGCATGCAGAAAGGCCAGGCATATAAAATCAGCAATATGTTCTTTGATATAACAGGGGTGCGTTCGAAATAAATGGGACAATATCATAGTAATTGCTAGAAGTGTAAATTTGGTAAATTGGATTACTTAAGGCGTGGCTCATAAACAACTCGTTTATGTCAGACTTGAAGACAACCGTATTGTAGTCAGCTGGAAAGCAGGAAAACAAAACAAAGTTCCACATGCGTCCAGTTCTAAGAAAGAAACTTTGTTCATGGAATCTATGTTTAGGTTTGGGTATAGATAAAGAGTGGGGGAAATTATCGATAGTGGTTTTGGGTTTGTATTACTGTATACATAGATTCGAAAAAGTTGTCAAAAAAAAAACAAATATATAATAAATAAATGTTATCAAAGGCAAGATAAGTTACTTTTCTACCTAACTGGATATATTTTTCGTGTTTTTATTCAATGTAACATGTTTATTCAGCTCGAAAAGCATACAGTGTTTACCGATGTATTGGAAAATTCAAAATGGCGCCCGACACTCTCTTTAACACGGTAAGTTCAGGAAAAGATGTTATAAATAATAAACTAGACAAAATACTGTTAGAAATTCGCTCATATGTTACCGTGACATAAGTTGACATAGATTCGGTGTTTTTTTAATAGTATTTTATCTAGTTCATTATTTATGACACCTTTTCCTAAACTTACTATGTTAAAGAGAGTGTCGGGCGCCATTTTGAATTTTCCAATACATCGGTAAACACTGAATGTTTTTCGAGCTGAATAAACATGTTACATTGAATAAAAACCAAAAAAAATGTATCCAGTTTGGTAGAAAAGTAACTTATCTTGCCTTTGATAATATTTATTTGTTATTTATTTGTTTTTTGACAACTTTTTCGAATCTATGTGTACAAACCCGGGATTTCAAATAGACGAGTGTTTTTCATGAAAGTTTTGCAAGAGAGGAACACGAGATTACAGCTCAGGCGAGCATTTGCTATGAAAATAATGATAGAGCAGCGCGCGATGTCTCTTCTTGAACTTGAAGAATAAACATCTTTACATTTTTTTTGTGATTAGATTCAACAGACTTCAAAAGGTTGATATGTCGTAAAACAAAATAACTGAACACGAGTTAAACCTATTAGCCGCAATGCCATTATCAGTATTTTCACTTGTGAAAAGGTTCCATTTAAATATCATTCTTAAACAAACAAAAATGACATGACATAATCTTTCATTTGCTGATTAGATCTTGACAATGCGGAAGTTGTTTCCACTTTAAGGATTGGACATGATAAGTATTTGGTCTCGCATTCTTACTGGATATTTAATTTCTAATCGGGTTTGTAAGACACGTCTACTTTTTTAATCGGTGAATATGTTTTGTTATCATTTCAGCTATGTATAGTCGGTATCGGATTTTTTTAACTCCACCACATTTTTTATCTATCTATCTATCTATCTATCTATCTATCTATCTATCTATCTATCTATCTATCTATCTATCTAATGTATCTATCTATCTATCTATCTATCTATCTATCTATCTATCTATCTATTTAATATATATATATATATATATATATATATATATCTAATGTATGTATCTATCTATTTATCTAATGTATGTATCTATCTATCTATCTAATGTATCTATCTATCTATCTATCTATCTAATGTATCTATCTATCTAATGTATGTATGTATCTATCTATCTATCTATCTAATGTATCTATCTATCTAATGTATGTATCTATCTATCTATCTATCTAATGTATCTATCTATCTAATGTATCTATAGTAAAAAAATAATTATATATATATATATATCTAATGTATGTATGTATGTATGTATCTATCTATCTATCTAATGTATCTATCTATCTAATGTATCTATCTATCTATCTATCTATCTATCTATCTATCTATCTAATGTATCTATCTATCTAATGTATCTATCTATCTATCTAATGTATCTATCTATCTATCTATCTATCTAATGTATCTATCTATCTATCTATCTAATGTATCTATCTATCTATCTATCTATCTAATATATCTATAGTAAAAATATATATATATATATATATATCTAATGTATGTATGTATGTATCTATCTATCTATCTATCTATCTATCTATCTAATGTATCAATCTATCTATCTATCTATCTATCTAATGTATCTATCTATCTATCTAATGTATCTATCTATCTAATGTATCTATCTATCTATCTATCTAATGTATCTATCTATCTATCTATCTAATGTATCTATCTATCTATCTATCTATCTAATGTATCTATCTATCTATCTATCTATCTAATGTATCTATCTATCTAATGTATGTATGTATCTATCTATCTATCTATCTAATGTATCTATCTATCTAATGTATCTATAGTAAAAAAATAATTATATATATATATATCTAATGTATGTATGTATGTATGTATGTATGTATCTATCTATCTATCTAATGTATCTATCTATCTAATGTATCTATCTATCTAATGTATCTATCTATCTAATGTATCTATCTATCTATCTATCTAATGTATCTATCTATCTATCTATCTATCTAATGTATCTATCTATCTAATGTATCTATCTATCTATCTAATGTATCTATCTATCTAATGTATCTATCTATCTATCTATCTATCTAATGTATCTATCTATCTATCTATCTATCTATCTAATGTATCTATCTATCTATCTATCTAATGTATCTATCTATCTAATGTATCTATCTATCTATCTATCTAATGTATCTATCTATCTATCTAATGTATCTATCTATCTATCTATCTATCTATCTAATGTATCTATCTATCTATCTATCTATCTATCTAATGTATCTATCTAATGTATCTATCTATCTATCTATCTATCTATCTATCTAATGTATCTATCTATCTAATGTATCTATCTATCTATCTATCTATCTATCTATCTAATGTATATATCTACCTCAAGAGCATAGTCAGCCCTGTTTTCCATTCTTTCAGAGAAATCAACTGAATTTTTTTCCCCTAATTTAAAACGCCAGTAGGGCAGCCAGAGATAGGCAGGCAGACATTTGCCTTGTGATAAATAATTTGGCTGCAAGTGGGGGAATAATTTACTGCTTTCGAATTTATTTTGCATGCTATTTTGCGATAGCACTTAAAAGTTTACCTACCTATTTTGCATGGTTGAATCCGTTTTGTTCCGTTCAAAATATTGACTGATGTATTTTTCATTTTTTTTTGTACAAAAACGAAACAAGACGTTACGAATCATTTTGTTTCGTTTATTTTTCGTTCTGCTTTGTACATCTATAAGTGTTAAATTACAACCAGAATGTTGTTTTAAAGATGCCAAGGCTTTACAAAAAACTATGAAACATGAAAACTTATAATTAGAGCAACCTTTCTTAGAAGTGCACGCCTGTGGAACTCTGTTCCGTTTGCCTGTTTCCCACCTGACTACAACTTGGATGTCTTCAAGTCCAACATAAACAAATTCCTGATGAACCGCCCCCTTAAGTAAGACATTCTATCAAATCTCCAATAGTAACAATTATTACAATACTATCCCCACTGATTACTGTACACGCAATAACCCTTATCCCCGAATGGCTTCCGGGCCATGATAAGTGGTGACCTCCATGTAAAAAAAAAAAAAAAAAAAAAAATTGCAATTATTATTTGACAAAGTAATTATATAAAAAAATTTCATTACTCAATCAAAAATATTTACATCTCACATTATAAGAACATTGAATGAGTATTAATTGCAATTTTTAGGTTGCTCTAATTATAACAAAAACGAAATTGAACTTTACTAAAACGAAACGAATGAAATATATTTTGTAAAATTTCTGCTACAAAACATAAGACCCCCCCTCCCTTTCGGTTCTTTCTGTCTACGACCTTGGACTGTAATGCTACAAATATACTTAAATAAAGCGTTTGTATGTTTAGATTAACCCTTTTTGTGCTTTTAAGCATGTGACTATACGACAACATCCTTCTTCACGCACAACTAATCTGTGTGAGATTATCCACATGGAACTGACTGGGCAGTTATGGACAAACAAGGGGCTGCTCTATCGTATGTTCCTCCTCTTCACATTTATCGTCGGTTTGATCAGTGTGGTTCTCCCGATTTAACCATGCCCGCTTTTGATCGCTCCAGTTGTGTTCTCAATCCGTTATTCATAGCTGGAAGCAGGGACTTCGGTGGAGGGGATTCCCGTGTTAATAGGAGATGAATCGTTCTTTAACTCCCTGGTTGATTGCTGAGTTAATTACTATTCTTCTTATTGAAAATTTTTAAGGGAAAGTAGAAAGTGGACGCTGGCTTTTCCTTTGGCAGGCTTGTGACTCTCTTATCCTGTATTTTGTTCATTTAGTCCTCGCATTCCATAAGCCATGTTTCTGACCATGAAGGTAGTTATTGTTTTCTGGGCCAGAATCTATTCATATAACGTTTATCGAACCGTTATTCAGAGTGGGAAGCAGGGACCACTAGGAGGAGAGGGGGGGGATTCCCATGTTAATAGCAGAGGAATCATTCTCGAACTCCGTGCTCGATAGCTGAGTAAATTACTATAACTCTTATTGAACGTGTGCTATTATTTTTAAGGGAACGTAGAAAGTGAACGTTGGCTTTACTTTTGGCAACCTTGTGACTCTCGTATCCTGTATTTTGTTCTTTTAGTCCTCACATTCCGTAAGCCATGTTTCTGACAATTTTTATGAAATTTACTAAAACGAAATGAAATGAACAAAATTTATTTTGTAAAATTTTTACTACGAAAGTTTGAACCCCTTCCCCCACCCCTGGTCCTTCCTGGCTACACCCTGATGTACCTATCCATCTATCTAATGTATCTATCTACCTATCCATCTATCTATCTTATGTATCCATCTATCTGTGTATCTAACTATCCATCTAACATAAAACCCTGTCACTCATGTACTCGACCACAAATTGATATTCCCTTCGGCCCTTAAATAGGCCACCTGTTGGCCGTAGGTGGCGACTTGTAATGCTGTAGAATGGGATTCTGATGTTAGATATTCATCCACTTTGACCCTAACTGGTTAAACAGGAGGTTGGGGCGGCTGTTTAGTTATTCCTGACTGCAAGAATGTAGACACAAGGTCGGAAAGTGAGATTGAGAAGTCAGCGCCCCCGAGGAGGGGCACTCTGACCTGTAAAAAGTGCCTTGGCAAACCCCGTCGGCATTTCCTGGTGAGGGCGCCTCAGGCAATTAGCAATACACTCACCCCTTTTCAAAGAGAGAAAGCAAAGCCTGGCAGGGTGGACCTCCTAGAACTGCACAGAACTATACTCCCGTTGCAAACTCAACAGAGACTAGATCATTACAGGAATGGTCTAATCTCTGTTTATTTTGGGGGCCCAGGAACGAGAGGTCGGAGAGGCCCAATCTGATCTGCTGGTCACGTCATATCTATGAGTTAATCCCCAATTGTATTATTCAACCTGATTCTTCAAAAACTCAGAACTTTATTTCTCCTATTTATTTGTTTCTATAAATAGATACTAGAAGGAATTGAAATTAAAAAAAAAAAAAAGTCAATGTGTGTTCAAAGTTGTGCATAGACGAGAAACACACGAACACATATCTTCCTTATTAGTATTATTGTAGATGAACACCTGAAACTACCCCCCCCCCATACACACCAACACAACCCCAGAAACCCTGCCCAAAATTCTACTTTTTTTATTTTAGGTGATTAAGTGTGGACACCATGAAAAACTTGGTGGAAAGCCTTGACAGAGTACAAAATAGACTTTGTGGCTTAGTGGGGGATGCCCTTTTCTCTACCCTGCAACCTCTCTCCCACAGAAGAGACGTTGCGAGCCTATCCTTGTTTTATCGTTATTTCCATGGCAGGTGCTCGTCTGAACTCCAATCTCTGGTCCCCCCTCGTCAATCTTTCACGAAAAACACCCGTCTAGCTGAATCCACTGTGAAAAATTTCCCCCACTCTTTATCTATGCCTAAATCAAAACGTGGATTCCATGAACAAAGCTTCTTTCTTAGAACTGCACATCTGTGGAACTCTGTTCCATCTGCCTGCTTCCCACCTGACTACAACTTGGATGTCTTCAACTCCAACGTTAACAAATTCTTAATGAACCGCCCCCTTAAGTAAACACTTCATCAAATCTCCACACTAACGTAATTTACTTGCAATAACCCTTATCCCTGAGTGGCTTCCGGGCCTTGATAAGTGGTGATCACTGTGTAAAAAAAAAAAAAAAAAGAAGAAAACAATAAAAAAATATATTTTTAGAATTTAGAGTGGAGTCTGAATTTCATGTAAAA
Source organism: Euprymna scolopes (assembly GCF_053919585.1). Taxonomy (NCBI): domain Eukaryota; kingdom Metazoa; phylum Mollusca; class Cephalopoda; order Sepiida; family Sepiolidae; genus Euprymna; species Euprymna scolopes. The sequence continues at coordinate 29,706,906 of NC_136506.1, forward strand.
TTTCCGAGCTATTCTAACTTTTCAGGGCAGTTAACAATAAATGTTCACCATTAATCATAAGGAGAACCAGCAAGGTTATAGGACCACAAATTGCTTCAAAAATTAGAACCTTTTTCCAAGATATTGAATTTATCTCTCATAGCAACCAAAAAAAAATTGATTAACGCCACAACTACCCAAAAATGTAAGGAGGGGGATTATTTTATGTTAAAATTATATGCGAAACTGATCCCCACTTCAAATTCTAAAACAATTTTGTGGCAGATTTATTTATTTTTTTCTGAACCATTCCTTTTAGGGCAGTTAATAAGAGTTAATAAGAATATGTTTACCACTAACCCCAAGGCTGACTGACAAGATCGTAAAACCATATACAATGCCCCCCTCCCTCCAATTAAAACTCCTTCCCCAAAACACATACCGAATTTATCTTCCATATAAAAAAAAAAAAAAAAAGTGACTTTAAACGCTTCACCCCGAAATGGGAAGAAGGGTTCGTTTTATGTTAAAATAATATTTGCAACTGATCTCCCACTCTAAATTCTAAAATAAAATTTGGGTTTGTATTATTATACACATAGATTCGAAAAAGTTGTCAAAAAGCAAATATATAACAAATAAATGTTATCAAAGGCAAGATAAGTTACTTTTCTACCAAACTGGATATATTTTTTGTGTTTTTATTCAATGTAACATGTTTATTCAGCTCGAAAAACATACAGTGTTTACCGATGTATTGGAAAATTCAAGATGGCGTCTCACACCCTTTTTAACACGGTAAGTTTGGGAAAAGGTGTTATAAATAAAAAACTATACAAAATACTATTAAAAACCCGCCGAATATATGTCAACCTATGTCACGGTAACATATATTGAGCGAGTTTTTAACAGTATTTTAACCGGTTTTTTATTTATAACACCTTTTCCCAAACTTACCGTGTTAAAGAGAGAATCAGACGCCATCTTGAATGTTCCAATAAATCGGTAAACACTGTATGGTTTTCGAGCTGAATAAACATGTTAGATTGAATAAAAGCACGAAAAATATATCCAGTTTGGTAAAAAAATAACTTATCTTGCCTTTGATAACATTTATTTGTTATATATTTGTTTTTTGACAACTTTTTCGAATCTATGTGTACAGTAATACAAATCCTAATATTTTTGGTCACAGATTTTTCAGGTTTTTTACACGTAATCGCTTAAAAAGCATTTTGGGGTGGGGTGGAGAATTAGCTAACGGTGTTGATCTCCAATTGCCGGTAATCATTCTGCCTGTGCTTATACAAGATTACTCAATACAAAAATTTAAACAACTTTTGTTCCCTCCTTTTATCTGTCTCCTTAAATAAAAATTTAAAACAATCGTGAGACTGATCCGGTCCTCAGAGCTCTAAAAATACCCCGGAGAAATTTAAAAAAAAAGAAAAATGTGTGAAAATAGTTTTTTTTTTTTTTTTTTTTTTTTTACAAAGGAGTCACCACTTATCAACGCCCGGGGGCCACTCAAAGGTAAGGGTTAATGAGTATACATTAGTCAATGTGATTATAGCGTAGTAATCATAAGTAGTGGAAATTTTGTGAATTGGATTACTTATGGGGACGGTTCCTCCAGAACTTGTTTACATTGGACTTGAAGACAATCAAATTGTAGTCAGCTGCAAAGCAGGCAAACGTGCAGTTTTAGGAAAAAAGCTTTGTTCATGGAATCTACGTTTAGGTTTAGGCACAGATAAAGAGTGTGGGAAATTATTGATAGTGGTTCTGGCTAGACGAGTGTTTTTCGTGAAAGTTTGACGAGGGAGGACCATAGATTGAAGCTCAGACGAGCACTTGCCATGAAAATAACGATTTATGTTTTATTTTAATTTTTCGGTGCTTGTTACAGTCGACAGATCGATTTTTTTTTAAACGTGGTTTTAAGCCCAAACAATAGTATTTATTTAATTGCCATGTCGAAAATAGTAATATATCCAAAAATTACGAAAATTCGAGTAGAACAACTGCTATTGTGTTTTTAGTAAAAAAAAACTAAAAAAAAAAAAAAAAAAAGCGCTTCTAGACTTATTGGGACGAAATTTGGTAAATCGTAATACTGAATTTCAGATAAAAACAATGGTGTGTGTACGTATTCCTCATATTTTTAGATGATTGTGTCCAAAAATTACGAAAATCGATAAGGTAGAAAATTATTTATTAAAGAAAATAAAAATAGAATTTAATGAAAACGATCGTAAGGCTCATGGGAGTTCAAAAGGGAGGTAATTTTCCGTTTTGATTTAAATAAGATGGCGGCAATTTTTCACCTGCTAACACGATTAAAGTTGCTTTGTTTAATAATTCAGTAATATTCAGGTAATTTCGACTGCATAGTTTGGAAGCTACCATTGTAACTTATTAGAATTGACAAAAAAAATCAGTTACAACCATTGTTTGTATCTGAAAACTCCAGTCGACTACAAAATTTCGTCACAATTCTGTAGAAGCGCTAAAAAAAATCTATCGCTATCGGCTAAAGCAAAACATCAGCCATTACAGTGACGAAAAGGGAGATAAGTCCCATGTATTCGCAATCTTCAAGATGTTCACATCTAGAGAAAATAAATGCAATTTTCCCAAATTTTCTGTAAATGTTGCATATGCATTGGCATGCATTGTTGCTTTTAATCTAAAATAATTTTCTCCTCGATGAATTTTCGTAATTTTTGGATATATCATTATTTTCGACATGAAAATTAAGTATTGTTGTTTTTGTTTAAAACAGCATATTTTTTTTTTAAATCGATCCGTGGACTGGATCTTTACAAGCACCTGCTTTTTTTTTTTTTTTTTTTTTTTTTTTTTTTGTTACGTATGGGGTTTAGAGAACCAGTTTCATCAAAAACAAAGTTAGTGAGGAAAGCAGTATAAAACACGTCTAGGTCATTATTTATTTATTTATTTTGGCCCGCGTAGCTCTAAAAAGGCAGCAATATGCCCCCACCCCCCTCATTCGAAAACTTTGTAGACCCCGGATTTAAAACGTTCAGTTTCTCTTTTATACAAATTATTAAAAATAACAAAACATGGATAAAATATCAAGGGAGGTAATTATGCATTGGGACTTATCTCCCTTGAATTAAAACTTAGCTTCTAAGCTTCAGTGTTATGATTTCCTTGAATTTGTTTTGGGGGGATTTTTATATAATTAATTTAATAGAGGCCTTCAGACGCACTTTGTGCTATAATTACGAACTGATCAGCACTTTTAATTTAATTGTTTTTATATTTTTAATTTTCCCTAATAGTATAACACTCTTTCACTCATGTACCAACTACAAATTGATATTCCCTTTACCCCTGAAAATAGGCCACCTGTTGTTGGCTGGCCTAAGTGGCGATTTGTGATGCTGTAGAATGGAATTCCAGAATTCCTTATATTTAAAAAAAAAAAAAGAAAGAAAAATCTGTTTGAAATACGAACTAGTGGCGAACTTAAATATAATATTCTAAAGCCGACGTAAATTGATCAAGTAGTTTTTTTGGGTTTTTTTTTAATAACGGAAGAGGGACTGTCTTGTTCGCCATTTTGAAAAAAATCTATAAAAACTACAAACAAAAAACAAAGGGGGATAATTAAAAAATTCAAACTTCTGAGATTTATGTTGTAATACCTACGATTTTCCATTAATCGATAAAAATAATTTTCTTATTTAAAAATAAAACATTTGATAAATTTACGTGTTTTCTTAAAATATATTTTACTTTCGTCACATGTACATACATCATACAATTTTTTTTTTTTAATATAGGGGGAATTCTGTACAAAACCTAAAAAATCGATACATTTGAATTTTCTTGACTGCAGCAATTTCGTTTCGGTTAATATTGTGTTTTATATAGCATGCTACTACGGTATTGCCTTGTTTTCTTCATCTTAACAAAAAATAAAACCATGACTTTTTTTCTTTTTTTTTTGTGATTCTCTCCGCTGCCCCTCTCCTCACCAACACCAAATAACTAAATTAGATTCTACTTTTTTTTGGCGATTATTTGGTGCTTAACCAGTTTTACCCTAATATTAAAAAACTGCTTGTAAAAAGAAAATAAACAAAATGGCACTAAATTTTTATTACGTTTTAAAAAAAGGCAGTGCACTAAAAATTACGCAAATTCATCAAATATTTTTGGTTATTTGTGGATTGTTATCCTCATCTTCATAGTTGCTATTGTTTCATCATGTTCCAGTCAACTCATCGGCCTTCTTCGCGGTCCATAGCGCAGTGGATAGAGGCATTTCTTTGGGGCCAGCTGAGCATTGTCTGAAGATAGTAGTCTCAATCCTACCCATGGTGAGACAACAACAGCTATGGGAGGCAGTAATTACTGGGTATATAGTTAAGAAACTCAGCATTCCTATCACGTCACAGTTAATTACCTGAAGATGAGTTAGCCGAAATGTGTTAAAACAACAACTATGAAGATGAGGATAAGTTTTTTTTTTTTTTTTTTTTTTTTTTTACATGGGGGTCACCACTTATCAAGGCCCGAAGGCCACTCAGGGATAAGGGTTATTGCGTGTACAGTAATCAAGGATATAGTATTGTAGTAATCATTAGTATTGGGGGTTTTGATAGAGTGTCTTACTTAAGGGGGCGGTTTGTCAGGAGTTTGTTTATGTTGGACTTGAAGACACCCAAGTTGTAGTCAGGTGAGAAACAGGCAAGCGGCAGAGAGTTCCACTGGCGTGCAGTTTGCAAATAAATAAATAAATGCGTTTGATTACTCATCTCAAGGGATTCCAATCCCTTGAGATGAGTAATCAAACACATTTATTTATTTATTTGCAAACTGTTATATTAATATATATTAATATGTTTATATTAAAAGAAAAATAATGTATAGCTTTTGGTTCTTCTTCAGTATAATATTGAAATTCGGAACATTAAATTTCAAGTAAAACCAATACTAGCTACTTAATTGTCATGTTGCAGTAATGAGAATATCCAAAAATTACGAAAAACGATAAAGTAGAAAATGAATTCTTAAAGAAAACAGTTTTTGAAATATTTGCAAGTTTTGCTTACATAAATAAAAACTAAGTAGCGCTGGATATTACCAAGGGAGGTAATTAATGTTTGAAAAGTTTAAAAAACTTAGGCCAATTTGGAAGAAATGAGTTATTTCCCTTGCGTTTACGCCATATATTACCAGCAAACATGGAAACATCTTTCTTTTTTGTTGTTGAACCATTGAAATATTTGTTTTATGTAATATTCCAGTAATCTTTTAACAAATTGAGATATGATAATTAGATTGATAACATTGTTTTTAGTTGAAATTGACATAATAAGAAATTAATTATCATTATTTAGTTATCACTATTATTAATTACAATCGTGAATTACTAGGCCCTCTATCCAATCATGGCTGACGGAACAAGAGCACGTTACCCCTGTGAAGTAAATAAAGGGTTCCGCTCGAAATTCTATCTAAATTCTCGGGTGCCGGGAAAACTCGTCCCGGGAAAACTCGTCTCGGGAAAACTCGTCCCCTTTCGCTAGGTAGGAAAACTGGTCCCTTATTGAATAAATATCGATTGAAAACACATTTTATGATCGTTCTGGAAGGAGATATTGTTTTTTAAAATAAACTATAAAAAATAAAAAAAATATTTTTACTTGTTTAATGTTTTTTTTGTGTTTTTAATAAAAGCGTTTATTATGTTCATAAACGAGACCGCATTTTTTTTATATTAATATAAAAAGAATTTACTTATATACTGTTGTTTATAAAAGGGTAAAATCGATTTTTCTACCTCGCCGACTATGTTGTTTATTTAATTTATTTGGAATCGTTTATTTGGTAAAGAAAAAACCCCCAGAAAACAAACAAAAAACATGTCGGTCGAGTGTTACGGGAGAACGAGAAATAATGCCCGGTATCTTAGGGGGTCTTGATAATCGCTAAAAAATAGAAAATTAAAGAAATTACTGAGGGAGATTTGGTTTTAAAAAGAAAATAATAAATTTTAATATTTTTTAAAATATAATTTAGAGAGAGAGGGGGGGGGATAAAACCTATATCTCCCTTCGAAAAGCAACCAACAAAAAATGAAATTAAAAAGATTCTTGATAAACGATAGCGGAGTTTTCAATAAAATTGATTAATAAATTTATTTAGTGATTACTTTCTCTCTTAATGATTGATTTTAGAATTTTGAAGTAAAAATTAAAAAAATTAAAAATGAGTTAACGAGAGATTGTTAGCACATGGCATCTCTCGTGCCAAAAAAATATTTCGCTTTTAATTTATTAGTTAATTTTTGCAAAATTTGACAGGACGACAATAACTGTTGATAATTTATAAAATCATAATTTTAAATAACGCATGAGTGCATTTGGTATGACAGAAAACAAAAACATAACAACAAAAAACTATCATAATTAAAAAACAAAACCAAAAGCGTAACGAAGAATCGAATCGCTCCCTGTTTTTAATTTTTGGGTTTTGTTTTTTTTATTGTTTTTATGACTCCAAAAAACATCGTTAAAATAAGAACAAAAAAATATTTGTAATTAACTTTGTATGAACATAATAAACGCTTTAAAATAAGTTAAATCACTAAGAACTTAGCCAGTTAGGTAGAAAACGGACACTTAGAAAATCGATTTTATTTAAAAAAAAAAAAAAAAAAAAAAACATTAAACAAGTAAAAATATTTTTAAAAATATATTATGGGGGGGGGGCTATAGTTTATTTTAAAAAACAATATCTCCTTCAAGAACGATCATAAAATGTGTTTTCAATCGATATTTATTCAATAAGGGACCAGTTTTCCTACCTAGCGAAAGGGGACGAGTTTTCCCGAGACGAGTTTTCCCGAGACGAGTTTTCCCGGGACGAGTTTTCCCGGGACGAGTTTTCCTAAATTCGATACAACCTATATCTCCCTTCGAAAAGCAACCAACAAAAAAGTAAATTAAAAAGATTCTTCATAAACGATAGCGGAGTTTTCAATAAAATTGATTAATAAATTTATTTAGTGATTACTTTTTCTCTGAATGATTGATTTTAGAATTTTGAAGTAGAAATTTAAAAAATTAAAACTGAGTTAACGAGAGATTGTTAGCACATGGCATCTCTCGCGCCAAAAAAATATTTCGCTTTTAATTTATTAGTTAATTTTTGCAAAATTTGACAGGACGACAATAAATGTGGATAATTGATAGAATTATTATTTTAAATAACGCATGAGTGCATTTGGTATGAGAGAAAACGAAAACATAACAACAAAAAACTATCATAATTAAAAAACCAAAACAAAAAAGTAATGCTCCCAGTTTTTAATTTTTTTGTTTTGTTTTTTATTATTGTTTTTATGACTCCAAAAAACATCGTTAAAATAAGAGCCAAAAAAATTGTAATTAACTTTGTATGAACATAATAAACGCTTTAAAATAAGTGAAACCACTAAGAACTTAGCCAGTTAGGTAGAAAACGGACAATCGATTTTATTTAAAAAAAAAAAAAAAAAAATTAAACAAATAAAAATTTTTTTTTTTTAAATATTATGGGGGGGGGGGGCTATAGTCTATTTTAAACAGCAATATCTCCTTCAAGAAGGATCATAAAATACGTTTTCAATCGATATTTATTCAATAAGGGACCAGTTTTCCTACCTAGCGAAAGGGGGCGAGTTTTCCGTAGACGAGTTTTCCGGAGACGAGTTTTCCCGAGACGAGTTTTCCCGAGACGAGTTTTCCCGGGACGAGTTTTCCTAAATTCAAATTCTCGAGTTCGACAGAAACATTCCCGAGTTCGACAAGATACACCTGAAGAATGTCGAAGGTTACATCGACCGAAACATTGTGAAAATCACACTGAAGATGAGAACAGTAATCCGATGAATCCAAATAATACGAATAACCAATCCTCATCTCAAAAATTCGGAAATGTCAAATTAGTTGTCATTGTTTTTTTTATGAAAACTCAGTTTTTTTGATTTCGCTATTATAACAAGAACCATATTTTTAAAACAAGAAAAAGCACATATTAACAGTAAAATGTCTCATCCACCATTTTGTTTTTTCTTTTTACTTATGTTAAGATCAACACAGTTCAACATGCAGGCATCATAAAAATATCTGCTAGAAATCGTTTACCAATCAAATTTGCTTGCTTGCATTTTGTCTATCTAAAACATTGTTGTCATGGAAACCAGTTTGTATTTAATAAAATTCACACTCCTTACCACGGTCCAACCATATCGAGTATAAATAAACTTCAGTTTTTGCTTAACTTGTAGACATAGTTGTAGACATGAAACGATGTTTTGCGAGGTTTTGGATTCTAGTTGATGGCACTCAAATTATATATATATATATATATATATATATATATATATATAAGAACAAGTATTTAATAAAACATGTTAAAAAACACTTTGAAAAAGAGTTAAAAACATATTTAATTTTAAAAAGGAAGCACAAAATAAGTGGATAGTCCTTAATCTGCGGAGTTTCGAAGAAATACTTTCCTTCTCATCAGAGGGTAGGGTTTAGCAAAATGCGGGATCGGATTTTGCTTGCAAAAGTATTTGATGAAACATCAAGTAAGTCATAGATCTTACTTAGTAACAAATAGTGAAGGAGAGGGAATATGGTGAAGAAAAAGGTGATTTCATGTGAAATGGATTTTGTGCTTCCTTTTAAACATTAAATATGTTTTTAACTCTTTTTCAAACTTTTTTTTTTTTTTAACATATTTTATTAACTACTTGTTCTTATTATAAGCTCTATTTTCTATTTGGTTTTATCGAGCTTTTACATCTGGTTGAGATTATTTTATAAATATTAACTCTTCAATATTTATAATATAGTTTAGTTTTGCCATCTCAGATTATTTTGGTAAACTTAACTGCAATACTTATTTTATATAGTCATCCAGATACAGTACTGTTTCATTATATCATAACTCATCAGTGCGGCCAGACATACACCTTTACCCAGCCCTGGATAGAACCTACAACCGTCGCGTTGATAGTCAACAGTTATAACCATCGGACCATGAATTAGTGCCGTAAATATTTCTCCTCGAGTGTGTATTAACTCCACACCCGCCCATCGCAGACAGTACTCAAACCATCATTTGTTTACGAACAAATAAATAGTGGGCTTCGCTTAATATATGTATGTATATATATTTCCAATCATGACTTTATATAGGGTACAATATAATATTAAATAATAGATAGAAAATTCCCTCTATAATAATAAGTACAAAATCTACATAAAATATATTTAGGTGTATTTTACGACCAGGCAATGACAGACGCCCCTGCTAAGTGACCTGGCCAGTATGTGTGAGAAAAGTCTCTACTAAACTCCTCTCTGAATATTTGGTCTTGAGTTGAAATTTGATATATAGGGTATTTGGAACTGTTAGCACACTTTTGATTTGATTTTTAGCGGGTAAAATAGGGGTCAAAATTTAAAAAAACACATTAACCATGACTTGGCATAAGTTGACTATGCCCGTTTTTTTTTTTTCTACGCAGACGATAATTAAAACTAAATTAAGTTAATTCTTTGTGATTTTTGTATACGTATGGATTTAGGTTACACATTAACAGATAAAGCTGGAGAGCTATATCTTTGATTTCGATTCTAGCGGATGACACGCAAGTCATTTTTTTATTTTTATAATCACTACTATATATTGGGTACAATATAATAATCAGTTGAGAATTGGCTCTATAAGAATAAATATGAAATCTGCATAAATAAAATATACTATTTAAGCATATTTTATGACTAGACAGTGCTGAGTGATCTATTAGTTTATCTATCATATAAATCTCACCTGTCTGTTTAAATGTATTTATGTATGCATATCTGCCTAAAACTTTCGACAGAGACGACGGATTTTCACGACATCAGTATCATTTTGAAGCCGAAGTTTCGGACGACAAATATCGAAAAATTAGCCAAAGACATTAATTCCTTCACCCTCAGCTAGGCAGTTTTCTACAAGGAGGGGTCGATTTTTTGTGAGCCATTTTTGCAAGTCATTGTATCGGTTGTATTGATTTTTGTCTAATTTTAACATTCCGAACTTCCGGTCGCGTCATGGAGTAGTGTTAAGATGTCAGATTTTCTTTCACTTTCTTTTCCGCCTTTGCATCCTCGGTTCAAGTCTGCCTGCCTACTACCACTTTTTTTTTTTTTTTTTCGCTCAACACACGGGCAACGCCGGGTATCCAGGCTAGTTTAATATATAAAAGGCAAAATATGTGTATGTTTGCCGAAAACTAGCGATGCGTCAAAATATGACATAATTGATATTGTTTCAATGATCCATGTCTTTTACGAAATATATCAAAAAATTAGCCAAAAAGATTAAGCCTTTCACCGTCAACCGGGCCATTTTTTACAAGGAGAGGTAATTTTTTTCTCAACATTTTTTGAAACCTCGCGTCAATGACGTTGCATAAAATAGGTTATTTTGAACGCCCGTGACGTCACAATCGCAGTGGGCACATCGATAAGACCGTTGGCTTTTTTCAAATCCTTTTCCTCTTGTGCGTTATGGTTTGAGCCTGCTTACTACTTTTAATTTTTTTTTTTTTTTTTGCACTTGAACAGGTACTTGGTACTATTTTGAGTTTTTATTTTTTTTTATTTTTGCTCAACCAACCCTCTTACACACACGCCTCTAAACACACGGGCAACGCCGGGCACCCGGGCTAGTCAATAATAAAAACAAAATAAATTAGACTGTGGCCCTTAGTCTTATGTTGTAACTAAACAATTGCGGCAGTCCCTTCCTGTTCTCCAAGTCATTCAAAGATTTCTTTGTTTGGTTGGATTAAAGAAAACAAAACAATAGAAATATTCAAGGTCAGTTTACTGATAATGTGTCACTTTGACACAGAAACATTATAGTCAAGTGGCTAGATGTCTAGTAAAGAGGAACTAAAAGATTTCAGATAAGCGATTAGGAAAAGGGAACATACCTAGATAGGAAGGCTTATCAAAATTAGGTAATGTTAAAAAAATGTTTATATTTGACTTCTGCTTTTTGTTGAGTAGAAGTTTTGCTAAGTCTTGCAGGTGTATACAGAGGAAAAGTCCTTTCTGATTTAATACTTATATAATTCCAGTTTAATTTTGATATCCTACATAAATAAATAGCATTTATTTTGGTTCTTTTTGGAATAGTTTTATTTTTATAAAATACTAGCAAAGTCCCGACCTTAACATTTGACCTTGAAAAATAGTGTGGACCATCCCTAGGTCGGAGACCATCATCATGTCAGGTTTGGTCATGATCGGTCTAATGGTGTGTGTTGTAGGAGAGTATATATACATAGGCTATCACCTTGACCTTTGACCGTAACCTTGGTGCACCGTTCCTAGGTGGAGGACCATCATCATGCCAGGTTTGGTCATGATTGGTCTAGTAGTGTGGCCTGTAGGAGATTCACACACACACACCCACACACTACTGCTTTATATATAGATATTAGAATCAAAATATGTTTTTTAAGAAAATTTATTGTTAAAGTTTACATAAAATTATCTTTTCTTTTAAATGTTTTTTAATATCTATTACAGGATATATATTTTTTAATTGAAAATTTTGCAAAAATATTTTTATGTAAACTTAAAAAGATATTTCAATGTAAAGAGTAAAAAAAAAATATTTAAAACATTACTTTTCATGTGAATTTAAAGAAAATGTAAAGACTAAACACATTTTTACGACAAAATATTAAAAAAGAACGTTTCAAAATATAAACTAAAAAATGTTTTTATTGCAAGATATTAAAGAAAACCATGCAGATTGTGTATTTATTAATACACAGCCAATTCTCTACTGAATATTATATTGTACCTACTATATAATAGTTATTTCAAAACTTAAAAAAAAATGACTTGGGTGGCATCAACTAGAATCATAACCAAAACATTTAGTGCTCCACCCGCGTCTCCTATAGCTATAGAGAGATAGGTGAGAAAGATTTAATTTTCTCCCTTGACTCTCCAAACCCTAACACCATCCCCATTTTTTTTTTTTTTTTTTTTTTTTTTTTTGTGAATGCCAAATGATGAAAGAGCAAATCTGGCCTCCATAAATAAAATAAAACTAAAGGGTAGCCATGATAAGTGGTGACAACTGTTTTTTTTTATGATTTGTGGCACTTAAATACTAATGGGACAATTCTGAGTCACACCATAAAACACCCAATTCGACATTTTATTACTTTTCTTTTCATATTCTTTTTTAAACATTAACCGTTATGTTATTTTTTAATTTTATGACAGTAACAATAGCTATGACATTATTGCAAACTAAAATTTTATTTTCATTATTTTCTAATAATAATAATAATAATAATAATAATAATAATAATAATAATAAAAGTGATGATGATAATAATAATAATAATAATAATAATAAAAGTGATGATGATAATAATAATAATAATAATAATAATAAAAGTGATGATGATAATAATAATAATAATAATAATAATAATAATAATAAAAGTGATGATAATAATAATAATGATAATAATAATAATAATAATAATAATAATAATAATAGCAGCAGCAATATTACAAAATAATTGCAAACCAAAATTTTTTATTATTATTTTGTTATATTAATAATAATCACTAGCTGGACCTGTGGAAATTCATTTGCAATTTTACATAAAGTGTATGCAGGCATAGGATAAGCCTTTTAAACGGATTCTGGCCGAAAATTGGGATGCTAAGGGCCCAAAGTTCCAAAGATTTGACCTTTGCGGTCTCTAGCAAACTATTCAACCAATTTTGGGTCTAAACATTTGAAATTTTACATGAAGGGTATTCAGACATGCAGCATGCTTTTTAATCAGCTTTGGGGCGAAAATTTCATCAAAATTGAGAGAGTTGACCGTTGCAGACTCTGCAAAACTCCTCCACCAATTTTGTGTCCAAACACTTGAAATTTTAGATGTAGGTTACCTGGACATGAGTCAAACTTTTTAATGCATGTATATACATATGCAGATAAAGTTATGAACAGTACATAGGGCCCGAGCAAAGCCGGACTGAATTGCTAGTTACTATATAATTGTAAACCAAAATTTTTAATTATTTTGTTATAATAATAATAGTCATAACATTATTACTAAATAATTACAAACAAAATTTTTATTATTTTATTATAACATATTAGTAGGTCATGGTTATAATAATAATACTCAGTCATAATATTATTACTATATAATTGCAAACCAAAATTTTTAATTATTATACCTAAAAACTTTTAATGTAGTCACATAGATCTTTGCTTAACATAAACAATAATACAAAACTAATTTTCATAGTGTGTATCTGGTGCTGTCAGAGCAGGCTGTCTGAAGATACTGACTTCCTAACGTAAACTACACCAAACATTGATATTTCTTCTTTCCCGTTTTGCAAGATTCAGTCATGTTCTGCAAAAACAAAAAGCAAATTTTCTCTACAAAACAACTAAACTAAATACCATGAATAAATATTTGGAGATATAAAGAGCTTCAAACATAAAAACTTTTTGTCAAAATGATTGGACCATGAAAATGGTTGATATGCCACAAGATAAAACATCCAGACCAAAGTTTATGAATAAATATTTTAAAATATATAGAACCTGAAGCCTAAGTAATTTTTTTTCCTAAGTTACTGGCGTTTTCAAAAAGGGTTGATATGCCATAAAACAAAATAAAACAAAAAGCAAACAAACAAACCAAACATCATGACATATATATATATATATATATATATATATATATATAGAGAGAGAGAGAGAGAGAGAGAAATAGATAGATAGATATTGTTTGTTTGTTTTTTGTTAGCGATACTTATTGAATGAATTCAATTATTTATATGGAAGTGCATTTTTACCTAAATGCGAGTTGGGAATAATTTTCCGTTTGACCACTGATAAAACTTCTCAAATGCACTTGTGATGTTAGATTGCATAAAAGGCGTTATTCTTGAAAGTACCTGTAAATAAATGTCTGTTGTTCCAACTGCAAAGGAAAGAGGCGATTATTTTTTTTTTCTTGTCTTGATTTCCTTGTGACATGTTACATGGATATCTTACTTCAACCAGTTTTTTGGATTCACCGGATTTTGGACTCAACAACCATGGGAACACCCTCTCACGTGAAACCATGTATTAGGTGTGTTAGAAACTTCATGAAAAATATTGAATAATTCGACCCCCTGTTTTTCCAAGCTTATAACTACTTGAAAAATGTAATTCAAACCCTAATTTTTTTTTTTCCAATTAAGGATCAAGGATCAAGGTTTCATTTAAAAAAAAAAAAAAAGAAAAGAAAAAACAAACAACATTGTTTAAAAAAAAAAGGTTTTAAACTTCGGACTTTACAGGTAAACTTCTAAAAAAACACTTCTTTTTTTGTTGTTTTAAATTTGAATATATTATTTATTGATCTTTTATCTTCAATTTGTGATATATAAAACTTTGGTGAGTAAATTAATTATTTACTTTTTAATAGACATATAAAAATGGGGGGGGCGTGAATTAAAAAAAACGTTTGTCTAAAATATTATATTCGGTTTATTGAAAAGAGCATAAAATTTCACATTGACCCTGAAAATATCGTAAAAATAGAATCAATAGAAAAATTTGGATAGATTTTTAAAGTTTAAAAATTGAAAAATACTGAACTCGTAAAATTCAATTAATTTCATTACTGTTTTTTAAAAAATAATATTTCTATTACTTTTTATACAACTTTAATAGTTTATTTTGGAAGTATAATCCATAAAGAAAATAAACTACCCACTTTTAAAATAGAAATTATGAGTTTTTTTATATATTATTCGCAGTTTCTTGTTAGGGGGTGTCAAAAATTCCTACAAAAGTTCTGATACACCTAACCATGTGTGTATATATATATATATATATATATATATATATATATATATATATATATATATATATAAAGTGATGGGATGATTCCAATATTTTTCCCAATTCCAACACAATTATCGATTCTGGTACAATTTCCGATTCCGGTTCTTTATGAATCTCTGAACTATAAGATTTTTATTTTTCCTGTTTACTGTAAAAACACATGTTAAATGTGTTTATATTTTCTTCAACATAAAAAAAACCCCACACTTGTGGGGGTTATCTATAGCTTTTAGCTTTACTGTTCGTTTAAGATAAATAAATATTTATTATTTTATTATTACTACTTGCAGTGTAAGATTTTGTTTGAAACAAAATCAAATAAAAAAAACAAAGATAATTAACCAAATCGTTTTTTGGCATCGGAAAATAGGCACAAATTCTGATACCCCGCCAAATTTCCGATTTTTCAGATTTCAACACTAATATATATACTAATGAATAAAATTTTCAACACATTGGTAATATATGAAGCAGAATGCCCCAAAGGTAAATGTGGTATTTTAGAGAATACATCGATTCTAGCTGTGTATAATTTCTTACATTGTATTTTTCTAACTTATACCAAATTCATCTGTTCAGTTATTGGTCAGTAAAGATAAAATCCTCCATAAAATAAATCGATGTTTATTTTTGTCCCAAACCAGAGTGCCTCGTTTTGGAGAATCGGATTTTCTCTATTAACCCCCCCCCCCTCCAAACCCCCCCCCCCCCAACTTTTTGTCTAACTTTGCTTTCATGGGGAAGCAAGTAAATAAAGACGGTGTTTTTTTCTTGTGCATTTCAATAATTTTAGCATACCAACCCTTCTTTCTTTTTGAATGAAGGTTACTGATATTTTACTGCGTCTTTTAGATTTCATAGAACCCTCTCTGCCTTCTCCCCCTTCCCTACATTTTGCTCTCTTTTTCTTTCTCTATTCTTCCCCCCCCTCTCTCTCTCTCTCTCTCTCTCTGTTTCTTTTTCTCACTCTCTCTTTTTTGCCCTTTTTCTCTATCTTTCTTTATAAGTATTTTAATAGTAAGTTCTCCGAACTACAAGCCCTAAATACCCCCAACAAACCTGACAATCAACAAAATCCCACCCCTACACAGTAGAGATCCATAGATGTAAGAAAGCCTTCGACTCTAATAGTTTCTTCCTTAGGACTGCTAGACTTTGGAATTTCCTTCCGGGTTCCTGCTTCCCTAACTGCACTGACATGCCGAAGTTCAAGTGTAATGTAAACAGACATTTTGCTGCTGCTCAACTCCCTATATAGTATCCCTGCAAATTATGCCCTCTACATCAAAGTGGCACTGTGCCTTGTTTAGGGTGAAAATGCAATTAAATTAAAAAAACTAAAAAAAAAAAAAACCTCTCTTTCTTTAACACTCTCTTTCCATTTTTTCTTACTATCTTTCTCGTTCTCTCGCACTATCTTCTCTTTCTTTCTCTCTTACACACACGCACACACACACACACACACACACACACACACACACACACACACACACACACACACTCCCTCTCCTCTTTCTATCTCTTTCCCTGCCTCCATTATCTATTCTTCCTCTCTCTCTCTCTCTCTTTCTCACTCTCTCTTTTTTTTACCCTTTTTCTCTATCTTTCTTTAATGGTAGGTAAGTTCTCCGACGAACTACAAACCCTTGTCCCTCCTCGACGTAAATACTCCCGACAAACTTGACAAGCAACAAACCCCACCCCTACACAGTAGAGATCCGTAGATGTAAAAAAGCCTTCTGTTCTAATAGTTTCCTCTCTGGGGCTGCTAGATTTTGGAATTCCGTTCCGGGTTCTTGCTTCCCTGACTGTACTGACATGCAGAAGTTCAAGTGTAATGTAAACAGACATCTTGCTGCTCAACTCCCTACATAGTATCTCTGCAAATTATGTCCCAGATAATAGCCCCCTACATCAAAGTGGTACTGTGCTTTGTTTGAGTGAAAATGCAATTAAAATTAAAAAAAAAAAATGCTCCTTTTTCTCTCTGTCACACTCTCTTTCCATTTTTTCTCACTATCTCTCTCGTCCTCTCTCACCATATTCTCTTTCTTTCTCTCTTAAAAAAAAAACACACACACACACACACACCTCTCTTTCTCTGCCTCGATTATCTGAGCCGCCCACTGCAATATACCAATCTCATCACCCAACTCCTGCTTCTTCTCGCTATCTTGCTCTCTCTCTCTCTTCTCCCTTTCTGTTTTCCTCTCTCTCTTTTTCTCACTCTCTCTTTTTTACTATCTCGTTCTCTCCATCTTTCTATCTCCTTTTTTCTCTTTTCTTCCTTCATTCCTTTTCTCTATCTTTCGTGCTCTCTTTCCCTTTTTCTCACTATCTCTCTCGTTCTCTCTCTCTCTCTCTCTTTCTCTCTCTCTCTCTCTCTTTCTCTCTCTCTGTGATACACACACTCTTCCTCCCTCTTTCTCTCCATTTCTGACATACACTCTCTCTCCTTCCCTCTCCCTTTCTCTCTTTCTCTCACATATACGCATTCTGTTTCTCTCGCCCTCCTTTTCTCTCTCTCTCTCTGACTCACACTCTCTCTCCCCCCTCCCCATCTCTCTCTCTCTCTCTCTCTCTCTCTCTCTCTCTCTCTCTCTCTCTCTCTCTCTCTCATCTGAGCCGCCCACTGCAATATACCAATCTCATCACCCAAAGAGCATTTATTGGGCTGGGTTGAAATATTCACAAACTAACCCGGCAGTTAAATCCACATCCAAACATCAATGCAAAGAGATGTTTCATTGTTTTCAACGTTTTGCATTAAAATAACGTTTTAATCCCTCTTTCATGTGTTATTATCGTGTTATGACCTGTAGAAGAAGAAGGAAATGAGGAACGTTTGTCAGTAGAAAATTGTAAACAAGTTTTTATTTTTATTTTACTCATGTGTCATCAGTAGGCCTATGACAACAGCATATTCTTTTCGTTGTTTTGACTCTCGAGTATATATCCGACACAGTTAGACAAAATTAATCAACCGAGAACCACATCACTCTACATAAAAAAAAAACATAAGATATCAATGGATATATACCTGAGAATCAAAACAAGGAAAAGAATATGCTGTTGTCATCAATTATCGAGTCATAGGAGCCTCTCGAGAATAAGGCTTATATGAAATCGTCAGTCGAACTCTGCTCGATTCCACGAAAGAACCAGAAACAATATTTGAAATGGGCAGAGGATTAGTTAAAAGGAATTGATTATCCAAGAGAACGGCTTAACAATTTTTTTTTTACAGTAGACTTTTTCCTTTTTTTTTTTTTTTTTTTTTTTTTTTTTGCAAAAGAGTCACGCCTTCTCAAGGTTCGGAGGCCACTCGAGGATAAGGATTATAAAGTGTACTGTAATCAATGGGACAATATCATAGTAATCGTCGGTAGTGGAAATTTGGTAAATTGAATTACGTAAGGGGACGGCTCATCAAGAAGTTGTTTACATTGGACTTGAAGACAACCAAATTGTAGTCAGATAGAAAGCAGGGAAACGGAAAAGAGTTTCATAGTCGTGCAGTTCTAAGAAAGAAGCTTTGTTCATGGAATCTACGTTTAGGTTTAGGCACAGATAAAGAGTGGGGGGGAATTATTGATAGTGTTTTCAGCTAGACGAGTATTTTTTGTTAAAGTCAGGCCGGGGGGGGCATAGATTGGAGCTCAGACGGGAACTTGCCATGAAAATAATGATAGAGCAGTGACCGGCTCACGTCTTTTTTGTGGGAAAGAGATTGCAGGGAAGAGAAATAGACATACCCACTAGGCTATAAAGTCTATTTTAAACTCAGGGCAGCTTCTAGCAGCTTATCCTGCCTAGATGTGGCGACAGTACTCCATCCTTGGATGTACTTGACTCTTATACTGGTAGAGAATTGCATCAACAGTGAGATATCTACTGGAGTGGTAGAATGATGCCACCATTTTACCAGCGACCTTAGCAACAGATTTGATGTGCCTGTTCCATTTCAGGTCAGGAGTAAAACTCAGACTCAGAGCCTTGTCAAAACATGGAGCCTTCTCAAGGCCATTCATTTCAATTGATGCTAGACAGGGATCAGAGCATTGATGATATAAAGATAGAAGTTTGGTTTTAGATGTACTAAAGTTAACAAGCCACCTCTTTCCCCATTGTACCATGCGCTCAAGATCAGAGGAGAGAGAATCAGAGAGAATTTGGTCATTTACAGCCTTTAAAGTGTTGCCGTAGATGATAGTGTCATCAACATAAATGTCTACGAATGATCTTAGGGTGGGAGATTATTGATGTAGATCAGGAAGAGAGTTAGGCCCAGACTTGAAGATTCCCATGCTGTAGTGAGTTGGGAAACAGACTTGTGATACCTTGTTCTATACATAGAATGCTTTAGGAAAGAAACTCTGTCTTTCCTTCCTCCTTGACTACTTGGCTATTTTGTTTCACTCTTTTTTTTTTTTTTGGCCGGGGGATAGTGATGTGGTAATGGGGGGATGGTGTAGGGTTAGAGAACTTATAGGTTTGCAGTTTCAATGTTCTTGGTTCCATGGAGCACTTCATGTTTTGTCTCTGGCAGTTTGTCTGGTCTACGTTTTTGGTTCATCTGCGTTAGTGTCCACATACAAGGGTTTTCCTTAATATTTCAGTTGTTTTCATTG
Source organism: Euprymna scolopes (assembly GCF_053919585.1). NCBI lineage: Eukaryota > Metazoa > Mollusca > Cephalopoda > Sepiida > Sepiolidae > Euprymna > Euprymna scolopes. The sequence goes on from NC_136506.1 coordinate 29,726,498, forward strand.
TATTTTTCCAGTCATTCCTCTGATTCCAATTTCTCCCATTCTATTTTCAAAGTTTTTCCTAGTGCTCCTACTATTATAGGTATTATTTTAATTTTCTTCATCTTTCATGTCCCTTTCAGCTCTCTGGCTAGCTCTGTGTATTTGCACCGTTTCTTCTTTTCTTTGATATTTACCCTGTGGTCAGCTGGAACAGCAAGTTTACGATTTGATAGGATTTTTCTTTTTTGTTAATTATTATGACATCTGGTCTTCTTGCTTGGATGGGTTTATCAGTTTGTATGTCCATATCCCATAGGATTTTGTGATTCTCGTTTTCAAGTACTGTTGCCGGCTATTGTTTGTACCATTTGTCTGTGCATTCGAGATGTAGTTGTTTGCATAATTCCCAGTGTACTGCCCTTCCCACTTGGTCGTGTCTGTTCTTGTATTCCTTTTGGGCCAGTTTGCTGCATTCACTTACTATATGGTTTATCGTTTCGTCTCTTTGTCCACAGAGTCTGCATTTACTGTTTTCTTGTGTTTTATCGCTTAGTTACATATGTTTCGATTACCGAATCGTATCAACGATACTTTCTGTAAAGTCTGAAGTTACTGGGTCGTTGATACGATTCGGTAAGAGAAATATGTGTAATTAAGCAGATATATATATATATATATATATATATATATATATATATATATATATATATGACTACTGTACACTCTTTAGCCCTTATCGTTGAGTGGCCTATCGGCCTTGATAAGTGGTGTAGCCTATGTAAAGAAAACATTTAAATATATATATATATATGGTGATCCAAAAATAGTGCCCTATTTTCTTTTTGATTTTAAATGTTTCTCAGAATAGTTTTAAAAAACCATTTTCTTTCACCAAATAGTAACTGGATGATGGGAGACTGTTTCCTTCAAACCTGGTTGAAATTGAAACTTTATTAGTGCACGAATGAACTCCGTCCGCATGGGTTCACTGTTACAGCCTGTGTCAACCAACACCTGATTAGCATTCTCCTCCTGAGTGAAGTATGGTCCGATGATAGCATTTCGTCCAATGGCACACCATACAGTCACTTTATGTTCTCTAAAGGGATTCTGGATATGTTCATGGGGCTAAACCCAGAAGCACGCATTTTGTTTGTTGACATGCCCCCTCAAGTGAAAGTGAGCTTCGTCATTAAATAAAATCAAATCCAATAAGTCAGGATCATTTCCAATCCTTGGATTGATAACTTTACAAAAATTCTTAAAACACTTTGGACAAAACCATTCCCGATATCAGATCTAGTATTTTTGCTCAAGATGAATTTTTTTTTTTTTTTTTTTACATTTATGTTAAAAACGTTCTCCTTACATGTGCTGTTTGTCTTTGGCCAGGAAAATCTTTGTTATTTACCAAATTATTGTATTTTATAGAGTTTGGACGAATTTATTATACTGCCTATCACCTCACTTTTGTTATTTATATTTTTATGCATTTATATTATTATTTACTTTATAATAGCAATAGCGGAAGTGCCCTGCGTTGCCTGGGTGTTTGAAGGTGTAAAAGAAAGAAAAAAAGTGGTAGTGGGCAGGCAGGTTCGAACCTGTGACGCGAAGGCAGAAAAGAAAGCGAAAGAAAAGCTGAGATCTTACCGCTACGCTAAGATCCGACAGGAAGTGAAAAGCGTTCAAATTTATCGATGTTAATCAAAAAGTTGACTTGAAGTGAATAAGTTAAGAATCACGCAGGCGCAGAAATGAAGATTGGATACTTTTTAGACAGGCCTCATACATACAAAAGTAAATTTAGGAGACTTTTTAGCACTTTAAAAAACGGTCAAAAGTAGTCGTTGAGGTGGAATGAGTGCTTTTATGCCACAACTTTTAGCAGAAATGTGTTATTATGGTGACTAATACCTATTAATCTTTAACTGTACATTGAACGGATACCATAATACTTAGTTTGCTGTAATTCTTGTAAGTTCTTTCTTAGAACTGCATGCCTGTTTCCCTCCTGACTTCAACATGGATGTTTTCAAGTCCAACATAAACAAATTCCTGATGAACCGCCTCCCTAAGTAATGACACTTTATCAAATCTCCAATACTAATAAATACTGCAACACTATCCCATTGATTACTATACGCAAAATAACCCTTATCCCCCGAGTGGCTTCTGGGCCTTGATAAGTGGTGACCTTCATATAAAAAAAAAAAATTATATTGATTCAAAATTTCAGACAGATTGGCTCAGTGAAAGTGGACGGATTAAGAGAAATGTACACACACACACACACACACACAAAATCCTTGCTAATGGAGTCAGAAATGGCTTCATTGCCGGGTTCAAATCTCTTGACCGGTATTAATCGTGACACCATGCACTGATGATTCATGAAAGGATGGAACACCAGTGTCTGTAGGTATTTAATAATTATTATAGTAAATAATTATGTCAGGCCCTTTAAGAAACTCGTTTCTTATCGTTGAACACTTTACAGTTCAAATAAAGTCGGTCACTTTAACTTTATGCACAGATCATGATATGATAATGATTAGATCACTCTGACAGACGTTAAAAGCATTTAAAAATATATGTTTAAATTGCAACGATATTTCTCACGGTTAACGATGGCCGAATGGTTTTGTTCCTTGCTAAAGGAGTCAGAGTTAGCTTCGTTGCCTGGTTCGAATCTCATGACTGGCGTTAATTATGACACCCTTCATTGATGATTCCCGAAAGTGTCTGTATGCCTGTATTTAGTAATATATATGTATATAGTAAATAATTATATGGTGTTCCAAAAAATTTGACGAGTTTGATTACCGACTTGACGTGTACAGAGTCACATATGGCGCTTGTATGTAAGATTTGTGAAAATTATGAAATCGGGCATAGAATCTACAGATCTTTGTTTTTTTTTTTCTTTCAAATGCTAACTAATAAAACTTGGTGCTGTTTTACAATTTGTCATTCTTGGCCTTTTGGTCAAGAAAAAAAAAAAAAAAAAAAATGCACACACAACATACAGAAATGAATATACAAATTGTACATAGTTAAATTTTACATTGAACGCTGGGGTTATTAGTTAGATTAGGATCCACAGAGTGATTGAGGTATTTTGGTAAATGTTGCCAGTCAAGAGTAAGACTTCAATGTCTCATCTGTTACATAGTCAAAAAGACCCTGTACCCTCCCCCTCCCAATTTCTTGTGGGGCCTTGTGCCTAATTTTGTTGAATTGAATTTTTTGTACGTTTTTTATGTTCAATTTTTTCTTTCTCAATAAAATATATAAACAAGATCAAAGTGTAGTATCTGTTCTTCAGATGCTGCACTTCATTTTCTTGTTCTCTTTCGGTGGAGGATCAATCCTTCACGACTGAGACAATTTTTATTTTTGTACCTTTTCTCCGCGTTAAAAAACGACCCTGGTGTCTAACTCTGTCCCGTGGGGAGGCATTGTAAATAGGTACAATTTGTCATTGTTCTGAGGAATACAACTCTCTTTTACTGAGAGATTCGTTGATTTTTTTTTTTATCTCCTAATAATTTAGGATGCTAATAATACTATCTGTAAGTTTTCACAAGCAGCTTCCAAAAACATGCTTTTATGTTTTTTTTATGGAGGAGGGTATTCAATTATAGAACTTGTATGGTTTTTAACAGGTACTTCTGCAGTTTAATTAACCATTTTTCTCGAAGTAACGTGCCGATATTAACAAAGCAGAAGAACTATTTAATATTTCACAAAAATTCTGTTTACATTGGAGGAGGACGCCCCATCATTATTACAATTACAGTTAATGGTGCATTACTTATGTAAAACGGTTAATTAAACTGCAGAAGAACCCGTTAAAACTATACAAGTTCTATAATTGAATATCCTCCTCTAAAAAAAAGAACAAAAAGCATAAAAGTGTTTTTGTAAACCGCTCGTAAAAACTTACTGACAACATCATTAGCGTCCTAAATTATGAGATGAAAAATGAACGAATCTCTTAGTAAGAGAGTTGTCTCCCTCAGAACGATGATAAATTGTAAAACAGTGCCTAAAACTTCTGATGTTCAACATAAAGTTTGTGCAGTTTCATTAAGATACACTGAGTAGTTTCTGAGATATTGGAATTTGAAATGACATCATATATTTTGGACATCCTATATATATATATATATATATATATATATATATATAAGTAAAAACCATTGAATTTCAGTGAGGTTGTTGATAGTGTTCAATTAAAAAGAACAAAATATTATTTTATTCAATTTAGGTAAACAAAATTACCATAAGTCGCTACAATAAATTTACTGTTTCAGTCTTAAGACATTGTCAGGTGACAAGAGACTTCGGCTTATGGTAATTTTTTTTTTTACTTAAATTGAATGAAATAATATATATATATATATATATATATATATATATATATATATATATATATATGAGTGATGGGACGATTCCAATATTTTTCCTCGATTCCGATGCATTTACCAATTCTGTACTAAATTTCTGATTCCGATTCTTTCTAAATCTCTATCTCTCGTCGTCGTTGTCAGCATGCATTCTGTGTCTGAATATCATTGTTCCCAAGTCCAATACAGAAAAGAAGCAGAAGAGAAAGTTTTGTAAGTTTCATAAGAATTTCAGTCATTATAGGGATGATGAGTCCTTTTGTGTCTGGGAAAATCAATTTAGGCTCTGAATAGTCGGGGGGGGGGGCATTGGTCATATTGTATTGTGCGGGGTGGTTGTAGTTGGTTGACTCTAAGGGCCCTTTGTTGCCATTTGGTTATTAGATTGGCTCTTCTATTTCGTTTGAATTGGCTTGTACTCACTTTGATTCTGTTCCTTCATTCATGTCCATTGTTCTTTATCTTTACTATTATGCAAAAGTCACTATGTATGTGTGAGTTCTTTCCTCATAGGTTCCGAAACGGCTGAGTCTAGCTCTTGCAAATTTCACACAAAGCTAATTTATATATTTAGCAGCATTCTTAGATATATTTTGTACAGAAATTCATCTGATAAGTATCGTAAATCAAAAAAAAAATCCGATCTTAAAAGTAACTTTTCTCTCTTATGGATAAAAAAGAAGAATTTTTAAAGGGGAATATTTTGCATCACACCGGCCAAGGGAGATAATAAAATTTCAGCAAATTATTTCTTCTTAAAAAAAAAAAAAGATTTATTATAATCTGGAGATATCGCTTAGTCGTAGAGCATTCGACTACGGATCGAATGACCCCCTGTTCAAGCCAAGGTATACCTCGCCATTTTATTTGGATTTTTTTTTCTTATTAATGAGTTCAATTTATGATTAAAGAAGAGGTACTATTTTAAAATTGCCACAAATCATTTCTTTGTTTGCATATTTTAAAACGTAACATCAATCAGAAAATACTTTTCCAGGGCATTCATCATCAAGCCCAAATATCAGCTGACGTGATATTGTAAACAAACACAGAGGAATTTGATGAACAACGTTATCATTATTATTTTTTTTTTTTTGTGAGGGGGGGGGTAGTCCATCGGGAAAATTAATCCTTGAGAATTGATTCTATAATAATACATATGCAATCTACATAAATTGACATATCATGTTTAAGCATATTGTATGACTGGGCAACGCCAGGCTACCAGCTAGTATTTAACTATTGAGTTGTTATATTTCCTGATTACCATAAAAACGTGTTAAATGTACAGATATTTCCTCAGACATAAAAACACACTTGATCTATAGATTTTGGTTTTATTGGTAATTTAAAATCAATAAATATTTATTATTTTATCGTGAGTATGAGCAGTGGAAGATTTTTTAAAAACAAAGTCAAATAAAAAAGACAATTAAAAATCCTTTTTGGAATCGGAGAATAGGCACAAATTTTTCCGATACCCCCAAAAGTTCTGATTATTCCAATTCCAATTGATCGTCCCAACACTAATATATATATATATATATATATATATATATATATATATATATATATATATATAGATGTTTGTTTTTGTTTTTTGGGATACGTTTGGAATGAATTCAGTTATTTACGAAAGTACATTTTTTTACCTAAATGCGAGTTGGGAATAATTTTCCCTTTAACCAATTTGTTACCCCCCCCCCACATGGGGAATGGCATATATATTGTTTTTAAAATATAATTATCCACTGACACGTGTTTCGTCGTCTACGACTTATCAGAGTGGCTGAATCTAGCAAGATTCGAAATCGGGACCCCACAGTAAGGAGCCTCCACATACAGTACTGTTTCGTTGTATCACAACTTATCAGTGCGGCTAGATATACACGTTTACCAAGTTGTGGATCGAGGATCGAACCTACCACCGTCGTGTTGACAGTCAGCAGCTCTAACCATCGGCCTACGAATCAGTGCCCGTAAATATTTCTCAAGTGTCTATTAAATTAACAACTTGCTTGTCGCACAGTGCTCAAACCATCAGTTTGTTTACAAACAAACTAATAGTGGGCTTTGCTTAATTGCTTGAATACGCGTCGGGTGAAAATATATTTACATAGTGCTCAACCCAAAGAGGGGGGGACATCTTGATAGTCATCCATTTATATCTATCTATCTATCTATCTATATATATATATTGACTATAATCTTACAGAATATATGATATGAATATGTAGATCGAATTCTTTAAGGGTCTTCATGACAAGACACTAGTCTGTCACGGTTTTTTTTTGTTTTTTTTTCAAACCGGTAATTATTTTTTGGGGTGAGGAGTTTTGCTAACAGAACTTGTATTCCCAAATGATCACCCGCCTAAGTATTAACCAGGTCAGTGTTGCTTAACGACAGTGATATGACGAGAATCTGAGAGTTAACGTAATTTAAAAAAAAAAAAAAAAAAGAGATCTGTATGTTGCAGTATGCCCATGGCGACGGCAACGACTCTGCTGCTTTTTAAAAAAAAAATTGTTTCAGAACTCGTGAGCATGTTGCTGCAATATGTTGGTACGGCGGTTGTGAGGAGGGTACAGCGTGATCCTTCCTTCCCTCTTGCTCCTACCCACCACATAAGCAGAAAAAAAAGAAAAAAACTACTGATAATAAGCCAGCCATTCACATAGGACGTTTCAGTGTTAATGTTGATAACACAGTGCTGTGCTGCGCTTTAACTGTGACAATCGTAACAGTCTGTACTTGAATATATATATACATATATATATATATATATATATATATATATATATAATGTCTGACGGATGATAGAGACCTACAATTACAGTTTGTTGTGATCTTTGTGTACCCCTACCCAACCCAACTTCTGAGCCCCCCCCCTCATTTTCCCCCCAAAATGAGGCCTTTAGCATTCTCATGCCATCCTTCGTCAAAATGGTCTCAAGTCTGAAAAGAAAACGAAAAAAAAAAAGAAAAAAGAAGTCTTTTACTTTCTATTCCATCAGCCAAACCGAAACTTAACAACTTTCTTCGTCACTTCTCTCTCTATGGATGCCACATATAACCCGACGACTAAAAGTAAGTAGCCTTTCTCCTGATTCAATTTAAAATATGTTTATTGATAATGTTTAAGTTGTGTGTGTGTGTGTGTGTGTGTGTGTTAGTATTTTAGAAATATACTAGCCTGGGTGCCCGGGTGTTTGGAGGTGTGTGTTGAGCAAAAAAAAAAAAAAAAAAAAATGTAGTAGTAGGCAGGCAGGCTCGAACCCGTACCGTGAATGAAGAAAAGAACGTAAAAAGAAAAAAGAAAAAACGTGATATCTTTACTGTTGCGCCTATCGCCAAACCGGAAGTGACGAAAGGCTTAAATTAAGGCTAGTCAATCGAAAAGAGGGGATGATTTTTGAAAATATCGGCGAAAAAATCGACCCCTTTCTGTAGAAAAGTGTCTAGTTGAGGGTGAAGGAATTAAAGTTTTAACCAATTTTCGATATTTGTCGTCCGAAGGGTCGTGCTTCATAACAATACCGATCTTGTGAAAATCCGTCGCCTCTGTCGAAAGTTTTGGGCAGATATACCTACATACATACACACATACATACATACATACATACATACATACATACATACAGACGAGGTTTATATTATAGATTCAGAAAAAAGTCGCTCAATTTTAGAATAGGGAATCATCAAAATAAAAACCCACCTATCTCAATTAGTTTAGTTTTTGTGCACGTTTTTAATAATATTCATTTTATATATATATATATATATATATATATATATATATATGTATATATATGTATATGTATATATATGTATATGTATATATATGTATATGTATATATATATATATATATGTATATATACGTATATATATATATATACGTATATATATATATATGTATATATATGTATATATATGTATATGTATATATATATATATATGTATATATATATATATATATACGTATATATATATATATATATGTATATGTATATATATGTATATGTATATATATATATATATGTATATATATATATATATGTATATATATGTATATGTATATATATATATATGTATATATATGTATGTATATGTATATATATATATATATGTATATATATGTATATATATGTATATGTATATATATATATATATATATATACGTATATATATGTATATATATGTATATGTATATATATATATATATATATATATATATATGTATATATATGTATATATATATATATATATATATATATATATATATATATATAAAATAAAAATTTTAATATAAACTTATAAGGAAGGTATACAAAATTTTAATTATTCGACAAGGAATACAAATATTCCATGGAGTTCCGAAGAATGTAATTCTTCTTGTCAGAGGGAAGAGGCTTGCAAAATATACAATAAATTTTGCAGATAAATGCATCACAGGAAACAAATAATATAAATTTAAAACAAAATAAATATCTGTTCATTTTGTAATAATGCATTGTTTTGGCTCCAAACGTATCTGATATGTATTTATTTTATTATATAGTTTATCATATTTGCATAAAAATAGTCATTTAACAGTTTGAGGCAGTTTGAAGGGATTCAAGGAGTCGGGTAAGCGAGAAACGGAGAAAAGGATATGATAAAAATCCATTGGGAAAGATGGTAAAATCCAGAATAGGAAAAATCTTACATATATATATATATATATATATATATATATATATATATATATATATATATATATTAAATGAAATACTGAAATGCCGTAGAATTACAGATTGTATAATACTGTAAACCTAAGATCCAAATAAATATTAGTATCAGTATTTAAAATTCATGGATTAAGAAAAAAAAACTGTAAAAATTATTTGTACTTCTTTTTTCAAACAATAAATTTTTGTGTAATTTTATATTTTAATTCAGAATTTTCATTTATATATATATATATATATATATATATATATATATATATATATATATATATATACATACAATGTTCACGACTTACACTCGTTCGAACACGCTAGATTGTCTAATGTATTCACCCAAATTCAATGTTTATTATTCTTTAATTTCTGTTGCAATTGTTTGGTAAAGATGTAAATAAAATGAGCTAAAGACTTAACAAATAGAGCAAAAAGGGGCTTTGTAGCTGGGTTTAAATCTCATGAACAGCAGGAATTGTCCCCCACTACACTGATGATTGCGTAAGCATGAACCAGTTGTGTTTGTATGTATAAAAAATAATTATTGTTTAATTACATGTATTAGCCCGACTCCGATATTTTCCCCCGATTCTGATGCAATTACAGATTCTGTTTTGAATTCCCAATTCTGATACAATTACCGATTCTGATTCTTTTAAAATCTCTCACTATTTTAGTTGTAGTGTTGTTTATTATTATTATTAATTTCTTTTGATATTACTGTAAAAATCTATGTACTATATTGTATATTTTCTCAAATGTAAAAATTACACTTTTAGAGTTATTTATAGATTTTAATTTTACTGGCGGTTTACAATCAACAAATATTTATCGTTTTATCTTTAGTATAAGTAATAGAAAATAAGGTTTAAAAACAAGATAAAAAAAAGTGTGAGTAATGAAAAACAATAAAAAAAAATAAGATAAAATTAAAAGAATCGTTTTGGCATCGGAAAATATGCACTCAATCAAATTTATTGCTATTTGTTTTATTCCTCTAACAACTCGTTACAAATTTAAAATTGTTTCATTTTTTTTTTTTTTTTTTTTGCAATGTCCTAACAGACAATGTCCTTACAGACAATGTCTTTGGTTTTAAATAATGTTAACAAAATACAATTTTCCTCATTTTGTTTTAAATAGTAAACATACTTCAAAACTATTCCCTTCTTTTCCGTTTTTTATATTTACGACTAGAAATAAAAGGTAGGTTTAAGGCTTCTAAAATTCATACTAGAATTATCCGCAAGGACCCGTGGCGCAGTGGAAAATTCAATTGTAAAAGTGATATTCTCCTGAAGGTTGAAGGTTCAATCCTCAGTGTGGGTGATCAAAATATACATTCACGAATTACTTAGGACCTCTATCCAGTCACGGTTGACGGAACAAGAGCACGCTACCCCCGTAAAGTAAACGTTCGAAATTCCGTCCAAATTCCCGAGTTCGACAGAAACATTCCCGAGTTCGACAAGATACACCTGAAGAAGGTCGGAGGTTATATTGTCCGAAATGTTGTGAAGATCACACTCAAGATGAGAACAGTAGTCCGATGAATAATAATACATATTCCCTGCTTCTTTTGTTTCAGCTCGTTTTACTCGTTGGTCTAGTGGTCTCAATCAATTCACTGTTTTAATATCTCATTGTAGTACATCTTCCTGTTTCAGTAGCTTCTTTCCTTAAAACTGCAGGCTTGTGGAACTCTCTAACTGCTGACTGTTTTCCTCCAACCTATAGCATTGGCCTTTTCAAGACTAAGGCCAATAGGCATCTCATATCTTTGCAACAATCATCTTTCGTTCTTGTTATCGCCTTCTATCAAGTGGTTTCATACCTTGTCTGGAGTGATTTCCATAAAAAGAAGAAAAACTTTTAGCACTCGAAGTAGATATGTCTGGTTGTTGAGATTTTAATATTTCAAAGAAATTTTTCCCATTTTTTTTAAAGTTTTTTTTTTTTTTTTTACATGGAAGTCACTTATCAAGGCCTGAAGGCCACTCAGGGATAAGGGTTGTTGCGTGTACAGTAATCAATGGGACAATATCGTAGTTATCGTCAGTAATGGAGATTTGATAAAGTGTCTTATTTAAGGGGGCTGTTTATCAGGAATTTGTTTATGTTGGACTTGAAAACATCCAAGTTGCAGTCAGGTGGGAAACAGGCAAGCGGATGAGAGTTCCACAGGCGTGCACTTCTGAGAAAGAAGCTTTGTTCATGGAATCTACGTTTTTATTTAGGCACAGATAAAGAGTGGGGTTAATTACTGACACTGGTTTCAACTAGACGGGTGTTTTTCGTGAAAAATTGGCGAGTAAAAGTTAAAACATTTATGTCTTATGTGCTGTGTTTCTGTAATTGCATAATTTCATAAATTCTTTTGGTAATTTTAATTGTATTAACAAACATTTCACAACTTCGAAAAGTTTATCTTCATGACTTTTCGACTCGACCGCTCTAGTTGATGAGAATTCTTGTTTTAATCTTTTTTTTCTGTAAGGACGTTTTTCAATCGAAAACAATAAAATTTTGTTCCATTATCTTTACACTAGCCTGGGTGTTTGGAGGTGTGTGTTGAACAAAATAAATAAAAATAAATTAAAAAAAAGTGGTAGTAGACAGACAGGCTCGAACCTGTACGGCAAAGGAGAAAAAGAATGTGAAAAAAAAAACAAAAACAAAAAAAAAAACATGACATCTTCGCCGTTGTGCACATCGCCAAAGCAGAAGTGACGAATGTTTAAATTAAGGCTAGTCAATCGAAAAGAGGGGGATGACTTTCGAAAATATCGGCAAAAAAGCGACCCCTCCCTGTAGAAAAGTGCCCAGTTGGGGGTGAAAGAATTAATGTTTTTGGCCAATTATACAATATTTGTCGTCCGAAGGGTCTAGCTTCAAAATTATACTGATCTCCTGAAAACCCGTCGGGTGTGTCGAAAGTTTTAGGCAGACATGCATACATACATATGTACGTACATTTAAACAGACAGGTGAGATTTATATTATGGAAGGTCATATAATGAGGTATTATTACCATACGTTTCTTTAATTTTATAAATTGTCTCCTGCTGTGTGCGTCTATTCACTACAAAAAACCGGATCACTGCACGACACTCAACACGCTCCATTTCAAACCTGCCTCAATTCAAACACCTGTAAATCAGAAACCACAGTTTGTTCAGAGTTGTAATTTTTCACATAATCTATAGAGATATAAATCATTGCACATGCAAAGTGAGTCGGGGTTATTATTTATTGAACACGCCTAGTATTGTTAAGTTATTCATTTCATCAAAAGTTGCATGCGTCTTTTCAAATACAAAAAAAAAAAAAAAAACGGGATCACTGTGTGACACTCAACAGACTCCCACACCTGACTTAATTCAAACATCTGTAAATCAGAAACCGCGATTATTTCAGAGCCGTAATTTGCCACATAACCCATAGAGATATAAATCATCGCAGATGCAAAATTTCAGCCAGAGCAGACAACCAGAAGTAGATTAAGGGCATTACTTATTGAACATACTTTGTGATCTTGCTTATTTTAAAAAGTTATCTCCATGACCTTTCGGCTGAACCATTTTAGTTTTGGTGAATAAAATGATGAGGGTTTTTGCTTTATTTTAGGTAAAAAGATTTTTGAATCTAGAATTCATTTTGTTCCGTCATTCGTTCTTAGTCTTTCGACTAAAAAAAAACACCAAACAATATTTCGGTTGCTGGAAATTTATTTTTAAGAAAATAAACTGCAATAAAAATTGAGTAATCGCTAACAAAAGTTATTGTGTATTTCGATTTGTTTATCAAGAGTTGATTCTGTTTAACCTGCTAAATCGCAATGGATCTTATATTTGTCATTTTGTCTATTTTTTGGGTTTTTTTTTTTTTCATTCGTGTTTATTCGTGTTTGGTCTCTGACACAAGTTTCACAATAAAATTTATTGCTATTTCTTTTGTGCCTCTAACAGCTCGTTATGAATTTAAAATGGCCTCTTTATTGCAATGTCGTTTAAAACAGAAATTACAAAAAAACAAAATTAGAAAGATTTACTTAAATAGCAAACGAGACAACCAACCCCCATCGTCTAAAATAAATTTGGAAAGAGATCAACCAATTTAAATAAAAAGTCAATAGTGGGTATTTTTTTCTTTAGGTCATCAGAAATTATTATCTATAATATAAATCTCACCTGTCTGTTTAAATGTATGTATGTATGTATGTATGTCTAAAACTTTCGACAGAGTTGACTGACGGATTTTCACGAGATCGGTATCGTGTTGCAGCTCGACCCATCGGACGACAAATATTGAAAAATTGACTAAAAACATTAATTCCTTCACCTTCAACTGGGCAATTTTCTACAGGGAGGGGTCACTTTTTTCAAAATCCTATTTAAAAAAAAAAGCACTTCTGCAGTATACGGACGGTGGCATTGCTGGGGGGGGTGCGATAACTCCAATTTCTTCTTGGTCAAATACCACGGCAAATAAAAAACAAACAAGATCTCCCCCTCCCCTCAACACAAAAATATTTGAACAACAAAACGTTTATTGTATAAAAATGTATCAATATATTATTGTAAAAACATTTATTGAAAAGTCTGGGTAAGGAAATATAATTTTAATAAAACAATTTTGGAATTAGTCAGTTTTGAACTTTGTCAAGTCAGGTAATAGAATGCCTATGAATTCACATTAATCTCGGATAAGAAAGAAGGTGCCATCTTCCGGGAATTGGATGAATCGATCAAGTAGTTTTATTTAAAAAAAATAATAATTTTTAAGCGATTAATGTGAATTCATGGGCATTATAATATCTGACTTGACAAAGTTCAAAACTGACTTGGAAACCTTCTCTCCAACCTCTTTCCCACAGAAAGGACGTTGCAAGCCTGTCTTTGTTTTAACGCTATATTTATGGCAAGTGCTCATCTGAGCTTCAATCTATGGCCCTCCCTTGTTAAACTTTCACAAAAAAAAACCCCACTTGTATAGCAGCAGGCACTGTTAACAATTTCCCTCACTCGCTGTCTGTGCCCAAATCTAAACGTAAATTCCATTCTTTCCTAAACCTGTCCATCTGTAGAACTCTATTCCACTAGCTTGCTATGCAGCTGAAAACAACATAGTAGTTTTCAAGTCTAATGTAAACAAGTTCTTAGTGAGACATCCCCTTAAATAATCAAATTACACCCAATTTTCACCACTAACGATTACTATGCTGTTGTTCCACTGATCTCTGTACACTCATTAACCCTTATCCTTGAGTGGCCTTCAGGCCTTGATAAGTAGTGACTCCTTTGTAAAAAAAAACAAAAAAAACATTTTTTGAATTGAAGTAAAATTGTCACCGTAACAAAATATAGTTTTAATTTTTTTTTTGTGGCACCTGTTGAAGGGTCAACAATCTATTTGCCTGCAAAAAGTCTATTGTTTCCCGGGTGTCCGACGTCAATAATGCAATATCGCGCATATTTAGGGAATTCACATCCATTTTAAGATTAAGTTTCCAAAGAATTTCCTCGAAAGTACGAGTTATCGTCCCCTAATATTTGACGGAGGAGTGCCACCTGGCGACAGTTTAGTGAAACATCTGCAGCCCCCTCCCCCCAAAAATGCCGCCGCCCGTATAATGCAGAAGTGCCAAAAAATATTTTGATAAAAACAACACATGCTTTCAAATATCGTGAGCATAAAGTATGGTTTAAACAATCTTAAAAACATAAAAATCGATTAATAATTAATTTAAAAAATAAAAATAATGAGTATATAAAGATAGAAAGCGATACTATGCAAAGATGTGACGGATATACACAACTGAAGCAAATTAAAATATACAACGATGCATTGACTTATACAGATTTCACCTTTTTATTAATACAATATATATATACTAGCATTTCTGTCCGGCGTTGTTCGGGTGTTTGGAGGTGTATGTTGAGCAAAAAAAAAAGAAAAAAAAAGTGGTAGTAGGAAGGCAGGCTCGAACCCTTACTGTGAAGGAGGAAAAAAACGTGACGTCTTTGCTGTTACGACCACCGTCAAACCGGAAGTGATGTAGGTTTAAATTAAGGCTAGACAATCAAAAGGAAAGGATGACTTTCGAAAATATCGGCAAAAAAAAATCAACCCCTCCGTGTAGAAAAGTGCCCAGTTGAGGGTGAAGAAATTAATGTTTTTAGCCAATTTTTCGGTATTTGTCATCTGAAGGGTCCAGCTTCAAAACGATACTGATCTTGTGAAAATCCATTGCCTCTGTCAAAAGTCTTAGGCGGACATGCAAACATACATGCATACATTTATATATTCGTAGCTCAAATTTTCGACCCAAACCGATTAAAAAGTTTGCCCTATCTCTGAATATCCTTTATGTTTTAGACCAGAAAGTGTAATTTGATAGAAACTGCAGAGGTCAAATTCTTTTAAAATTTGACCCCTATTATGACCCCTTAACATTTATTGTTTTGGGCTCAAATCAAGTTATTAAGTTATATCCATGTCTAAGAAACCTATATCTAAAATTTCAAGTGTTTAGACCAAAAATTGGCAGAGGAGTTTGGTAGAGTTCTCAAGTGTCAAATCGTTGAACTTTGACCCCTTAACAGCCAAACTTCTGGCCGAAAACCGATTACAAAGATTTTCCCAAATCTCAGTCTGTAAACTGAAAATTGACAGTTATTGCATAGGGAAATGTAGACAGACAGACAGACAGACACGCAGACACACACCCACACACACACACACACACGCAGACACTTTCACTTTTCTATCTATCTCTCTCTCTATATATATATATATGACTACTTCATTTAATCACATAAATTAATATACAAAAGTATAATTTTATGTGTCGCATCGATTTCAACATATGATGGTTCTTACAAATTCGTCTATTTAACCTTGTGTGTGAGTCACAGATGACATTTTAGTCCAGCCAATGATCTACAAAAAAAAATCCGCAAATTGTGGAAGAGTGTGGATTGTTAGAGTATATGGACAGGACAGCGGACAATACTTTATTTCTTTCCCTAGTTTGATCCAGTTTTAAAATGCTTGATGCTGCATTTTTCATAATGCCATAGAAGCATGTAAACCTCCATTCATTACGATCAATCCCAGAATCTTCAAGGGCATCGGGGTTTATTTCAGCAGCTGAGAGATTGCTTTTTAATTTTCGTTGTACTTAATTAATGGCCAGATTATTGACCGGTGACCACTGTCAAATTGACTGTACATCAACATTTTTGGAATTCTTTCCTCTTGCATACGCAACACATGTCTAATCCAGCATGGCTGTGATTTCATGAGAAAACAACTCAATACCATTAATGGCGTATCTGGTGAAAAGGTCAGCATTTGCAATCCTGTCACTTGAACTAACTCCACAAATTTCTCGAAGACAACCTTTGTGGAAATCATCAAACTGTTGAATTTGATTTCTGTAAAGTGTTCAAGACTCTGAGCCATACAAGAGTCGTGTGAGAACTACAGCCTTGTAGACCTGTATCTTCGTTTGAAGCCTAATACTCCAAACTTTCCAAGAGAGAGAGAGAGGGGGGGGCGAAAGAGAGAGAAAGAAAGAGATGAACGAAAAGACGAAGAGAGCAATATATTAATTGAAAGAACGAGAGAGTGAAATAAAGAGAGACAGAAAGAAAGATAAAGAGAGAGAGGGATATGGTCAGAGTGAGAAAGATAAAAAGAGAGAAAGATATATATACAGAGAGAAAAATGAAGAAAAAATGAGGGAGAGAAGAAAAGACAGAAAGAAACAAATACAAAGTTGTGTCTCTTTTTAAAGAAGATGGCCATTTGACAATAATTCTGACTCGGTTAAAGTATTATCTGGAAGGAATTAAATCGAATTGCATTTTATTGTTTTTAACTGCTTCTAACTCTACCATCAATTTAAATATTGCAATCAGGTGATCGCTGATAGACCCTGGGTGTGGCAGCAAGACTTGGCGCTGGCCTACAAGTCCAAAGAGACCCAGGTTTGGCTTCAGAAGAGCGAGAAAGGGGTGCTATGACTTTTACCTTCTCTCACTGACTCCCCTCTACCCCCGACCTGAACTCGCTGGAATACTTCGTTTGGTCATATGTGAAAACATCACCAACATGACCTTCCACAAAACCAAAAGTAGCCTGATTGCTGTCATCCGCTGAGTATTTGCTGAGCTCCCTCCGGCGCTGGTCCTGGATATGACCTTAAACTATATCCAATGGTGAGGCCTCAGCTTGCACGTTTTGGGGAGTGTGGAGCCACCCTTTAATTGCCATTGCTCCCAGGCCCACTCTGACCCGGAGTGGTAGTACCTGTTAGGGTCCCAACTATGGGTTAAATAGAAACTGACTTGAAAAAAAACAAAAAACAAATATATTCTATTTAAAAACTTTTCTTCAAAATCACTAAATTCGGCATTAAATAACCTGAAAAGGGTTGATATGCCGTAAAACAACCAACCAACCAATCAACCCTCCGGCGCTTTTGGAAAAAAGAATACTTCCAGCTCTGGACTCGTATTGAGGCGGTGATTGAGATTGAAGGCGGCTACATTGAATAGATGTCATCTCTACTACATAATCAAGTTACCTGATTTTTTTTTTTTATGTTGTTGCTGGCTGCTGAACAACTTCAGTTTTTGTTATGGTTATGGTTAATCTGAATGCCTTGCAAGCAGCAGAGAATATATATATATATATAATGTGTGTGTGTGTGTGTATCACACACACACGTTTTTTTTATACTCTTATTATGTTAACATTATATTATATTCTTACTTGTGTCTTTGGTGCTACCAGATCAGGCTGTCTAAAGATACTGAATTCCTGACTTTAAATGCTCCAACCATGAATGTTGTTTTTTCCTTTTCCTTTGCAAAAGTCATTTATGTTCTGCAAAGTCAAAAACAAAGACAATTTTCCTCTACAAAACAACCAAACCAAACACTATAAATAAATATTTCAAAATATAAAATCTTGAAGAATAAAATCGTTTTACAAAATAACATGAAAAAATGTTGATATGCCGTAAAACAAAACAATTAAACCGAACTTACTTATGTCAGTGTGGTTTGATGGAAATTTTGTATCATATGATATTTCGGGAACAAAGCCTCCATCAGTCAGGTGTCTGTTCAACTTGAAAACAAACAGCTGTTGTTAGCAATAACTAAGTTTCAATATTTTGTTTAAAATAATAATTTATTACAGGGTAGAACAATAACATTATTGCCCGAAAGGAAACAACACTACAGCTTTATTTTAAAACTTTTCTTGAAAAAACTTAATTCAGATAACTTGATTATGTAGTAGAGTTGACATCTATTCAATGTAGCTGCCTTCAGCCTCAATCACTACCTCGATATGCATCTGGAACTGGGAGCATGCCTTTTCCACAGGCGCTGGCAGGAGTTCAGCGAATGATCGGTGGATGGCGGTGATCAGGTTCGCTTTGGTGTTGTGGGAGGTCATGTTGGTGATGTCTTCGATGTATGTCCAAAGAAAGTAGTCCAATGGGTTCAGGTCGGGGTAGGAGGGGTATGAATGAGGAAAGAGTGCAAAGTCATAGAACTCCTTATGAAGCCAAACCTGGTTGTCTTTGGACTTGTGGGACAGCACTGAGTCTTGCTGCCACACCCAGAGTCTCCCAACGACCACCTGATTGCACCAGGGGATCACCACACTCTTCAGCACATCCAGGTACGCTTTAGTGCTGACTTTCAAGCCGACTTCGAAGATGTGAGGTGGCATGATGTGGGCCTCACTAATAACCATACCGATGACCATAATTGTGCCCGGAAACTTTGTTTTAGTCTCCCTGAATATGCCCCTGTTATTTGTGGCAATTCAGCGATGGTTGTTTTGCACCTGATCCTGACAGAAATTCGTCTGAAAAGAACCAGGCATTATTTGGCTTCTTAGGATGGTATTAGTTTGGCTCCGTGGGAGTTGTACAGCGGCGCATCTCCAATTTAGCTTGTTGAACATTGTGTCACTTTCAGGCATGATAGAAGGCTTCTATCACTTGGATTTGTACACTGCTGGTCAACTAGTAGATGGTCTGCAACAAAAAAAGAAAATTGGTTTCTATCAAACGGAAATGGAATCATGTTGTCTTTTCTAGGGTAACAATTTTATTGTTTCACCCTGTAAAATAAAAACAAAACTAACAAAAAAAAAACCCTGATCAAATATTGTGTTTGTGTACCTACGGATACGTGTGATTTGCATATTTAAAAAAAAAATCGACTAATCAATTAATAATTTATTTAAAATAATTGAAAAGAAAAATTTAATGAATAATTTAATCCTATTTATGTATTACTCAAATTACTCCTCTCAAAAGAATTCCAAATTAGTTCAATAAATTAATCCTATTTAAAAAAATATTTTGATAAATGAAAAATAAATAAAACCTATACCCCTCACTCTTAGCTTTCCTTTTTTTTTGCTCAAGGTCACTGCTCTTGGCCTTAATGTTAGATATTAATATGATTATATTATTATAATATAAATTAATATGATATTATTATTACAATAGAAATTAAGAAGGTTATTGAGATAGAGAGATTGTCGGTCAAAAGATAAGGAGTATGCTGTGGAATTGTTTGATTATTTAAAGTTTATGACCAATATTTTTTATATTGAATTTGTGGACGACTATGCTGTAATCTGCAAGGAAGCAGTCTAATGTTAATGTTTCACAGACAGGAATCTCTTTTAATACTTCTTCTTCTCAAATATTGTATGTCTATTAGCATGATTTGTAAAAATCGATTAATTAATCTGTAATCATGTGGAATAGTCAAGTAGCAGGGTTCAGTTGTGCTCTAAACAGAAACATTTATTTGGAATGCACTCTTGTCTTATCAAAGAGCCTACTATTGATTTTATATGTCAGCCCCTTCTGCTTGTGTGGTGGTAAAACTTCTCAAATGCAATTATGATGTTAGGCTGTATAAAGGTGTTAACTTTGGTCAAAATTGAACTGTTCCTTCTAAAATGAAATTCATTTGATTATCGATTTTCGATATTATCAAGATATAATCAACTAAGAAATCGAAAGCAAACAAAATATACAACAAAAACCGTTTACCAATCACAAGAAATTTAGTTTGGAAACTAATTGGAAGATTTATTATCTTTGAATATGTTATTGTTACTTTAACTTAGCCAAACACAAACTCTACCACCTATAGCAATGGCCAACGACTCTTTATCTGAGAGTACATCTTTCAAACTCCTTGGCCTAACGTTCACAGGAAACATGAGTTGGAACAATTACATTGAAGGCATTGCCAGGGCCGCTGCAAGAAAGGTGGGCTCTCTCTACCGTGCTACAAAACTACTAACACCCGAAAGTATCCTGTACCTCTATAAGGCCACCATTCGCCCATTGCTGCCACATCTGGGCTGGTGCATCTGCTACTAGTCTCTCGCTCCTTGACAAGGTTCAAAAGAGAGTCGCAAACCTGATAGGCCCTGAACTGGCATCTAAGCTTCAGCCTCTGTCCCATTGACGAAATGTTGCATCCCTCTGCCTGTTCTACAAGTATTTTAGTGGTGAATGCTCTGACGAACTGCAATCACTTGTGCCCCCACGACGTGAGCACCCTCGACAAACCCGACAGGCTGCTAAATCCCACCCCCACACTGTAGAGATCCCTAGATGTAAAAGATCTTTTTACTCCAATAGTTTCTTCCCCAGAACCGCTAGACTCTGGAATTCCATTCCAGGTCCCTGCTTCCCCAACAGTACTGACGTTCAGAAGTTCAAGTGTAACGTGAACCGACATCTTGCTGCCCAAATCCCTACATAGTACCCCAGTAGTTGTTGCCCCTGATAGTAGCCTCCTACACCAAAGTGGCAATTTGCCTTGTTTGGGGTGAAAATGTAATAATAAAAAAAAAAAAAAAGTAAATAAAAAAATCGCAGATTTTATTAGGTCAATTTCAGACTTAATAGATAGTAAAAAAAAAAAAAATGGCTTACCCCATCATTAACCCTAAGTTTGAGGGTTGTCAGTTACAGTTTTTTAATAAAATCGTTCTCAAAGGCATGAAGGCTAAATAGAAATATTGATAGAAAAGAAATACTATTTCAAGGTCACAAACTTGCCAACCATAACTGTTAAACGGATAGATTTCAACCAAAGAAACAGCAAATCTTCCCCCTTTGTCAGAAACAATGCTCGTAAAATGGGAAGATTAAAGCACAAAATAAGGGAAGCGAAAGTTACTGAAAATTACTTAACACTCAGAGTAAGTTGTAAGTTATGTTTTTTAACAAGAGGGCGTCTCAAAAAAATAAAATGTATTGCAATGACCTGTTTTGTGACGTTTACGGATCTCTTTGTGCACGTTATGTCATCAGTGTCGTCTGGACAATAATGGTCATCAATTTGTGAACATGAGTCTTTAATTACATTTGTCCATTTCACTCGATGTTCTGAAATAAAGATCTTATAGTCATTTAAAATGTGAGTATATTTTTCTGAGACATCCCGTATTTTCTAAGAGATGGAACAGCACCACATGTCGACCTTATTAGACTTTTACTGTATTTAAAAGACATATCAGTGAAACCTTATATTGAAATAATTTTTTTTAACAGTTGCAGAACTTTAAACCTTTGCATGCCGGTAAAAAATTAACTTTTTTTGCGTTTGGTATAGCATTTGGTATTTAGCATTTGTTGTCTGGTTTATTTGCAATTTCGTGGATTTTATGTAAACTACTCTCCCACCAATAAATCAATAATTTATTTTAAATAATTAAGTAAAAATAAAAAAATAAAAATTGAATGAAGCCGCTTTCCTATAATTGCCTGCCTGTGGAATTCTGGTCTGCTTTCCAGCTGACTACAATATCGTCGTTTTCAAGTCATACAAGTTTTTATTGAACTGGCCTCGTAAATAATCTAATTATACTAAATTTCCACTACAAACAATTATTATGCAACTGTCCCAATGACTACACTACACACATTAACCCTTATCCTCAAGTGGCCTCTGGTCCTTGATATGTGGTAACCCCCTTTGTTAAAAAAAAAAAAAAAATTAAACCTATGAACGCTGATTTTTTTTTTTTTTTTTTTGTAGGAAAATGATTTTTTACATATACTCTGTAAGATTAACCTTTCATTGTAGGCTCAGACGACGTAAATTACATTTATAGCATTTGAGTAGGACTATAAAAATAAATTGTAGAATTTGACTAATTTACATACTGTGATGGCGGCCATCTTGAATTCATAATGAGGTTGATCATTTGATCAAGGAAAATTGTCGTTTTCTCATGCACCTATTAGTCAGTTGCTGAATTTATTGTGTATATTTGTGCTCTTGTGTTTTATATCACAATTACAATAACACCAGTTTTGGATGTAGTATCGTCTCAGGCGATAGACTTGTAGTTTTGTGACAGTTGCACTAAGAGGGTATAAATTTTAAATTTAAATTTCAAATCATATTTAAAATAATATTTTGTTTAAAAAAAAAAAAAAAAAAAAAAAAAAATCAGAAAAAAAAGATTTGAATTTCAACATTTGATGCCTGCTCGATTTTATTGCTAAATCTGTCCAAATAACGTTCATTCGTGTTTCTGAATTTTTGAAAGGATGATTGATTATTCATAACATTTTGATTCTTCAGACTATTCTCCTCATCTTGAGTCTCATTTTCCCCACGTTTGACCCTCAATCTTTTTTTGTAAACACTCCTAGCGTAGTGGGTAAAATATTTGGTAAAAATCAATTGTAAGTGACACTCTTCTAGAAGTTGAAGGTTCACTCCTTAGTATGGGCGACACTCAAAATAGAATTGTAAATTATTTAGGATTTCTATCCAGTCATGGTTGATGAAACAAGAACATGCTACACCCGTAAATTAAATGAAGAATTCAATTCAAAATTTCGTGCAGATTCTCAACTTTGACAGAAAAAGTCCTGCGTTCAACAAGATTCACATGAAGAAGGTCGTAGGTTACATCAACCAAAAGATTGTGAAAATAACACTCAAGATGAGAACAGTAGCTGAGAAGAATCCAAATACCGTATATACTTGTGTATAAGTCGATCTTTTTTCACTTTCTATTTCTGTTTTTTTTTAATCACCTCACATATAAATTTAATCACTCCACATATAAATTTAATCACCAAGAAGAGAAATAAAAAAAGAAAAAAAAAGAAGGAAACCAGAAATAAAACGTGAAAAAAAGGATCGACTTATGAACAATACAAATAACCAGTCTCCACCTCAAAACAGGCTGTGTTTATAGTGAATGAATTTTTAATTAACAATTCTAACTATTTTGTTATTTAACATGGTTTCAGTTTTAGTTTAAGATAGTATTTTTCAGGTATAGTATTCGTGTATCATTATTTTTCATTCTCTTATAGAGATGGGATCTTTTTTTTTTTTTTTTACAGAGAAATCGACTTTTCTTTATTAAAATAATTATTAGAAAATAGGTTGGTTGGTTGGTTGTTTTACGGCATATCAACCCTTTTCGGGTTATTTAATGCCGAATCCAAAGATTTTGAAGAAAAATGTTTTTAATAGAATATATTTGTTGTTTTCACGTCGGTTTCTATTTAACCCATAGTTGGGACCCTAACAGGTACTACCATTCCGGGTCAGAGTGGACCTGGAAGCAATGGTAATTAAAGGGTGGCTCCACACTCCCCAAAGCCCACAAGCTGGGGCCTCACCACTGGATATAGTTTAAGGTCATATCCAGGACCCCCATTGAGGGACTTTTACCCTCTGCAGGGCGGCAGTCGGCGTATTCTAATGCCCCACCGACAGGGCCATAGAAAAAGGTAAAAGTACAGATAGATTTCTTTATTAATATCTCACCTATTATATAAGTCACTTTGTGTGTGTGCGTGCATGTGAGTTCCTTCCTCATAGGTTCCAAAACGGCTGAGCCTATCTTTTGCAAATTTCATGTAAAGCTAATGTCTGGCAGTATTCTTAGTTATGTTTTGTACAGAAATTCATCTGATAAGTATTAAAAATCGAAAAAAATCCGATCTTAAAAAATAGTTTTTCTCTCATAGATAAAAAATTAAAATTTTTGCAGGGGAATATTTTACACTACACCGGCCATTGTTTTTTTTTTTTTTTAGCAAATCATTTCTTCTTAAAAAAAAAAAAAAGCAGATTTATTATAATCCGGAGATATAGCTTAGTGGTAGAGCATTCGACTACAGATTGAATGATTCCCTGTTCAAGCCTGGGTGTATCACCACTTAATTTTAATTTTTTCTTATTAATGAGTTCAGTTTATCATAAAAGAAGAGGTACCATTTAAAATCGCCAAAAAATAATTTTTTCATTCACATATTTTAAAACTAACATTAATCAGAAGTGACTTTTCCAGAACATTCATCGTCAAGCTCAAATATCAGCTGACACGATATTGTAAACAAACACAGACAGAATTTAATGAACGACATTATCATTATTATTTAAAAAATTTTATTTTTTATTTTTTTTTTTTTTTGCGAATTAGTCAACCGGGCAAAATTATTTCTTGTAATATACATTATCGCTGCTGTTTTGGTGGAGGATTATCTAAGGGAGATAATTCCTATTGACTAAGACAAAAAAGCATTTTGTAATGAATAATTTAGGACGCTAAATAATCACTTTGGCAATGAAACAATTTTAAGTAAATAAAAAAAAGACCTCCTTTTCATATGAGAATGAAAAATAATATATAAATAATACTATACCTGAACAATACTATCTTAACAAACTAAATATGTAACAATGTTTAATAACAAAATAATTAAACTTGTTAATTTATGTACTCAAAACCGATAGTAAATAAACTGGTTCGGTAATTTCTATGACTAATTTCATTCACGACTTTTTTATTTTAAGTAATTTTAATTGAATACTAAATATATTGAATTTGAATATTAATTTAATTGAATTTACATATAAAAATGATAATAAAAACTATTGTTTTTCAATTTAATATATTTTTCTTGTAAATAAAATCATTTTCTATTAAATTAAAAAAAAATCTTTATAATTTTTTTTTAAGTAAGTAAACAGTTATCATTGGTTAATCGAAAATAACTTGTTCATTTTTGGCTATTCAGAAGATGAACACCTTTTTTAATTACCTAATTGATTTTTTTTTTTTACTTTAATTAAGTACGTTTCCATATATTGTCAAGAAAAGAATTTTTTTATTAAATTGAAAAAAATATATCTTTTCAAAAAAAAATTTTTTTTAGTAGATAAACATTTATCATTGGCTAATCAAAAACAACTTGCTCATTGGTGACAATTCGAAAGATGAACAACTTTTTAATTGGCTAATTGAATTTCATATTTTGTCGTTATCGGCTACATAACTAGCGTCCCAAATGATTTATTTCAAAGTATGTTTTTTTTTGTCTTAGTCAATGTGAGTTATCTCCCTTAGATAGCCCTCCTCTAAAACAGCAGCGTTTATACATTAATCCATAAAAGATTGATTCTATAGTAATACTTATGCAATCTGCATAAATGGAAATATTACGTTTAAGCATATTGTATGACCGAGCAACGCCGGGCTGCTACCTGCTAGTAGATAGAATAGTAAATTATTTATTTATTATTGAATTATCTTTCCCAAAATTTAAATACCCCCCCGGCAAGAAATTAAGAGGGGAAAAAAAAAGCGGTGAGTGGGATGCATCTGAATCCACTGTCAAA
The DNA here is from genome assembly GCF_053919585.1 of Euprymna scolopes. NCBI lineage: Eukaryota > Metazoa > Mollusca > Cephalopoda > Sepiida > Sepiolidae > Euprymna > Euprymna scolopes. Next base: position 29,752,332 of record NC_136506.1, read on the forward strand.
AATTTTCCCCACTCTCTATCTGTGCCTAAATCAAAACGTAGATTCCATGAACACAAAGCTTCTTTCTTAGAATAGCACGCCAGTGGAACTCTGTTCCGTCTGCCTGTTTCCCACCTGACTACAACTTGGATGTCTTCAAATCCAACATAAACAAATTCCTGATGAACCGCCCCCTTAAGTAGACACTTTATGAAATCTTAACACTAACAACGTACAACGTACTGTACATGCAATAACCCTTATCCCTGAGTGGCTTCCGGGCCTTGATAAGTGGTGACCTCCTTGTAAAAAAAAAAAAAAAAAAAAAAAAAAAGAAAAAAAATGGAAATGGAGCAAAAATGAATGTAAAAAGACTTCCAGGCAATGTCGGGTCAGGACAACCAGTATGGCTAATAAATGTTAATATATTAAAAACCAGATAGTCATATTAAAAAAAAAAAAAAAAAAAAAAAAAAAATTGGTGAATCGATTCTTTTGTTGTACACGGCCGCCCGTTCTTTCATTTTTGCTGATATATTTGGTGCTTGCTTTTTACGTCACCCAGTAGTACATAAATATGAAAACCTGGAAAAGGCATTGTTATTATTTGTCTAATAATAACATATAAGCAGCTCATATACAGTGCAAACACTAAACTTTATGCAATAAAGACGGAATGAACGCATTCTCAGTTCCTATCCAGCTGTTTCCTTAAACTAATTTAAATTTGCATTATTTATCAAATATATGTCGGAAGTTATTTGTTTACGATGTCTTACTTGTAACCAACAGCTGTGAATTTAACGATGATTTATTCTGTGAATTCCGTCGGGTAAATCATTATTTATATATATATATATATATATATATATATATATATATATATATATATATATATAGAGAGAGAGAGAGAGAGAGAGAGAGAGTTCTCGACGATAATTCTTGGCCTGGAGACGTAATCCCCCAACGCGGGTGATTACAGAAACGTGTATGCATATATGTAGCCATCAATGTTTGTATAAATAAATTTCATATATATATATATATATATATATATATATATATATATATATATATACTCATCCACATACAGTACTGTTTCGCTGTTTCACAGTTCATCAGTGTGGCTAGACGCTCTTTGTGTAAACAAATCGAGCGGAGACATTTGGACAATGTCAAAACATCGTTTATTCATTACCCACACAGCATCAGCCGTATAGCGTAATGGTGAGAAGCCTTGACTGTCATTTGGGCGGTCAGGTTTCGATCTTGGCTTGGTCTGCGTCATATATAGTGTTGGAACGATTAATCAGAATAAGGAATTGTAAAAATCGGATCTTTTTCGGGTACAAAAAGTCACTATTGGCATCTGACAAAAATGTGTGCCTATTTTCTGAAGCCAAAAGTCCTTTGATCATCTCTTTTTATTTGATTTTGGTTTTCGAAAAATCTTCCACTGCTGGTAGTAATGATGAAATAATTTATTGATTTAAAACTACCAGTAAAACTAAAGTCTTTAGATCACGCCCACCTCCAACAAGTGTGTTTTGACGTTTGAGAACATATATGCACATTTAATGTGTTTTTTATGGTGGGGGAAAAAATAACAATTTCATCGTTAAATATTTAGAGATTTATAAAGAATCAGACTCGGGAATTTAGTACAGAATCAGTAATTTTATCGGAATCGGGGAAAATATTGGAATCGTCCCATCACCAATATATATATATATATATATATATATATATATCCGCACTGATGATCTGTGAAACAGCGAAACAGTACTGTATGTTGATGACATATATATATATATATATATATATATATATATATAGATAGATAAAGAGAAATATAAAGGAACAAACCGTATTATGTGTTCATCAACGTTTCGTCTTTATTTTGAGACTTCCTCTGGATGAAATAAAGACGAAACGTTGATGAACACAAAATACGGTTTGTTCCTTTTTATTTCTCTATTTTGTCGGAATACTATTTCCATTATTTTTACCATATATATATATATATATATATATATATATATATATATATATATATATATATATAAAATAAAAAATTACAATTAATTATTGTTATATATTTGGATTTTACCATCACTGGATTATTTATCTTCCACCAGACTATCCATTCATGTGTAATCACCTTTTTCTTCACCATATTCCCTCTGCTTCACTTTTTTGGTTATCAAGTAAGATCTTTGACTTACTTGTTGTTTCATCAAATACTTTTGCATGCAAAATCCGATCCCGCATTTTGTTAATTCCTAGCCTCTGCTGAGAAGGAAAGTATTTCTTTGAAACTCTGCGGATTAAGGACTATCCACTTATCTAGTGTTTCCTTTTCAGATTAAATATGTTTTTAACTCATTTCAAAGTGTTTTTTTAACATGTTTTATTAACTGTTTGCTCGAATATATATATATATATATATATATATATATATAATGCTTTGCAAGGATGTGATATAGCTAAAATACTTTCGCTTGTTTTTTTTTCCTTATAAGGGAAATAGTTTCCATAATGTTTTATTGTTAAAGTGTTTTTTATTCAATAAATCAGAAGAAAGGCTGTTCTTGTGAAAATTTTCAAACGCCATAATGTTTGGATTTGTCCGAATAGTCTTGAAAAAATTGTCACTAACAATGAAATACACTATTTGTTGCTATCAACTCATTCTTTGAAGTCTTGGTTTTTGTTAAAACAATATATATCAATGCTCAATTATGAAATATGATAATTTTGTAGCTTACAGTTTAAGTCATCTCTTTTTGGTTAAAAATTTATTGGTATATGAACGATTACTGAATTATATAAATCCAGTAAAATTCGGAATACTACAAATAAGACATATATATATATATATATATATATATATATATATATATATATATATAATTTATTACGGAATTGGTAATAGTATCGAAATCGGGAAAAATATTGCAATCGTCCCATCCCCATCATTAATATATATATATATATATATATATATATATATATATATATATATATATATATCATTTAAACACTACTGTGTTTGATTATATGGTTGTGGCAGTTTTAATCATTTAGAACTGCTTTAAAGCTTCACCAGTCACTCATTTTTCGACCAAATTCCAAATAATTATTACAGTTTATAGATCACCTTCTCACCTATATTGTCAAAAAAAAATTATTTTTCCATTTTCGTTCAGTAAAACAAAAGTTATGATGAATTTACTTGTGTTCAAAATCGTAAAAAACATAAGGTGAGTAACGCTTTTATGACTGGTTTCCATAGCAACCATGTCGCTTCAGCAACTACTGTTGCTATCAATTCACTGCTCTCGCAAAAAGAGAAGTAACAAGTGAAACTGAAAGAATGAAAGTGAGATAACTGGGGGGATTTTATTGAAAGCAGATGAGTGCTGTACATTGTTATTACGTATGTTATGTTTATGGGGGCAAAAAAATAAAACTGAAATTGAACCAAGAACAAGTGAATTTACTAGTAACCTGGAAAAATCATGGATTACAATAGAAAAATGCGAGCATGAAAAGTAATATGGTTAAGCTTAAACATGGAAAAGTAAAGGACTAGTTGTTAAAACTGGAAAAGAAAAAGATTACATTATTCTAGTAAAAAATATGATAAATTTATAACTTAAAATATTACAGCATTAAGAATTTTAAAAAAATTCAATTTATAACATTATATAATCAATTCTTAATGCATTCATTTTTTTTTATAGAGAGATCTTGATAAGGTTGATTAGGACTTAGCTTTTGTACTCGCCACTGCTGCTTTTTTTAACACAATTACTAAGGTAAGTAATGTGGGCTATATTTAATTGAATTTAGTTTTATGCAAAGGCGGCAAAGAGGATGTGGAATCCTTTCCTGAGAATTTAAATTTTGGCATTTTTTTTTTAATTGTAAGGATAAACATCAATTAATAAATGATAGATCAAACGAAAATGTTATTTCAAAATCAAGCATGACAGTCGAACGAAAACGTTATTTCATATTAAAACATGACAGACGAATAAAAACGTTATCTCAGATTAAAACATGACAGACAAACGAAAATGTTATTTCATATCAAAGCATGACAGACAAACGAAAACGTTATTTCATATTAAAACATGACAGACAAACGAAAACGTTATTTCGGATTAAAACATGACACACAAACGAAAACGTTATTTCATATCAAAGCATGACAGACAAACGAAAACGTTATTTCATATTAAAACATGACAGACAAACGAAAATGTTATTTCGGATTAAAACATGACAAACGAACGAAATCGTTATTTCAGATTAAAACATGATAGACGAACGAAAACGTTATTTCAAATTGAAACATGACAGACCAAGGAAATTACTATTTCATATTGAACGTGACAGACCAAAGGAAATGCTATTTCATATCTGAGCATAACAGATCAAGGAAAATGTTCTTTCATACCAGAACATGACAGACCAAGGAAAAGACTATTTCGAATTGAACCATGGCAGACTAATAAAAATGTCATTTCAAATTGAAACATGACAGACTAACGAAAACGTTATTTCAAATTCAAACATGACAGACTAACGAAAATGCTACTTCAAACTGAAACATCACAAACCAACGAAAATGGCATTTCAATGTGTGACAGACCAGCTGTTGTACTAAATCTTTTATGTAGATGTGTAGCCGCATGTCATAAGAAAGTACCATCTGTTGTCTGTCCTCCATTTTAATTGCTTAATTTTTTCTCCTTGTGTTGGTCTAATGAAATATACAGTTTATTTATTGGACCGCTAAGTGTAGCAGAGTATTCAGCAATGCTTATACTTGAATGTGTTTGATGAATACTTATGTACGTATACAATTTATTTTTACAGCTTTGATGCGATTGTAAAAAAAAAGAAAAAGAAAAAAACAAAATCTTTCGTGACTAACATTTTTGGTCAGCACCAAGTTTTATTGTTTAAGCTATTTTAGCATAACTCAACGTTTGTGATTTTTTTTTTTTTCTGAATTAGATTGTAAAAAATTTTTTTTTTTTTTCGGATTTTTTCTGTTTTTTTTTTCTGTTTTTTTTTTTTTTTCAGATTTTATTTTTATTTTTTTTTCAGATTTTTGTTTTTTTTTAGATTTTTTGTTTTTTTTTAGATTTTTTATTTTTTTCAGATTTTTGGGTTTATTTTACTTTTCAATTTTTTGTTTTTTTTCAATTTTTCTTTAGACTTCTCTCCACACCTTTTTTTTTTTTTTTTTTTTTTTTTTCACCTTTTATATATATATATTTCCCCACGGTTTTCAGTTTACTTTATTTTACTTCTCTCCTTTTCAGGAAGTTACAAACGAGGCCAAGTGTGTGTTTTATGAAAGTGTTTTTGTGGAAGGGAACTAAATTCGAACTTGGCACACCCAGGTTTTCAGTCTGTTATTAACTACTTAGTCACTATCAGGTTTTCAGTTTAAAACTAACTTTAGGAAAATCTTAAAAAAATAGTATCGACACTATTCCAAAACACACTAATTCTTGCATAAAACCATTAAATTCAGTATGTTTTTCTTTTTTTTTAATTTTAATTATCGTAATTGAACAGAGGTTGACTAATAAAATCAACCCACAAATCTATATTATATTTCTCTTCATCTTTCTGTCCGTTCCACTTTTTTGTGAAAACTATTGTACCGATCTGTTTGAAATTTTGTATGGACCTTTATGATAAGGTGTAGCAAACTAGGTATTATGGTATCCATTTGATGCACAGTCCGGGATTAATCATCGTAATACCACATTTATTCTAGAAGCTTTCTCGGAAATTCCTGAGCTGAAATTTTGTATGAATCTTTGTAATAATAAGGTGCAGCGAACGATGTCTTATGGTATCCGCTTAATGCACAGTGAGAGATTAACATGGATTAGTATGCAAAACTGAGCACAAATTTAACCAAATTCAACCATCAATTTGGCATAAAGCACTCATTTTACGTTAACGGGCTATAATTTTTGCTCGTTTTTAACAAATTAAAAAATCTAGTGTATATATATATATATATATATATATATATATGGCACAATCACGTTGACACACCAGTTCTGGCCAGTACCAGATGGGTGACCATTTGGGAAGGTTAGGTGCTGTATGTACTGCGCTGAGTCATAGAAATTCCCAGGTTGGTATCTGGGGGCGCATTTATTCACTGGGAGAGATGCACCTCCAGTCTTCGTTAAGACATGCATCTAGGAGAAGGAAACTCTGATGTAAAAACCTGCAGTTTCCAGTCGTCTGCATCGACAAAGGTTAGCAGTAATACCAAAATGTATGGATGGTTCTACACAAAGCCTTCACCACTATAAACAAATCATCAGTGTGGATTTCCGAGCAACTTAGTTGTTATGGCGGAAGCTCATACGTTGAAACCGACAGGAGAATCCATTTTAATATATATATATATATATATATATATATATATATATATATATATATATATAGGTGACGGGTTTAAATTTAGGTACTAGTTACTCTGGTACTTGCTTGATGTAAATACGAAACAAATCAACTAAATCCCATCTCTTCACTGTTGAACGCTTTCTACTTTGATTCTTTACTTGAACTGTTATACTTTGGAATTTCCTCCCAGCTCCCCGTTTCTATGACTGGACCAATAAAAAAGATTTTTAAATGTAATGTTAAAAAATATCTTGCTGCACAACTCCCCGTTTAGGATGCCCTATAGATATGGCCTCTAATTCACAGTAGCTCCTTATGTTTTTGTGCAGTGTACTTCGGGCTGAACTAAAAATTAAAAAAAAAAAAAAGATGAATGCCAAAAGTCGGTGACTAGTGCTTGTATAAC
>NC_136506.1:29761666-29826666 GCF_053919585.1 Euprymna scolopes
CTAATGGAGATTTGGTATCTGTATGTTTGAAATCGAAATTATACTATTGCTATCTCTTTATTATTAGTTTTGTTTATTATACGATTTTACATCAATGTACTCTATTTCAATGCCCAATTCGAGAGGGAGGGGCACAGGTAGTTTAGAATCCTCCCAAGCATTAAGTCCTCCTTTTATGGGGGGAGTGGGGGATCTAGTGTAGTATCTGTTCTGTTGTCATTAAGCCATTCTCCTTAGAGAAGCTTTAGAGAAGGCGTTATAGTGTATGTTTGTTATCATGATACCCCACCTTAGAAAAGATGATATGATTCCATTTCCATTTTATGAAAACCAGTTTTCTTCTTTTTTTTTATGAAAACCAGTTTTTCTTCTTTTTTTTTTTTTTTAGTTTGCCAGTTATTTACAAATCCCAAGAACGATAAGAGCCTTCTATTCTGTCTGAAATGTTCAACAAATGAGATTGGAGATGAGCCGCTATACAACTCATGCTCTCTACCAATTCAAGTTATGATAACAGGACCATTGCCAGCACCCTCAAAATGCATTGCTGGGTTGCCACAAATAACAGGGATGTGGTCAGAGTGATGAAAACAAACTTTCTGGTCATGGTTATGGTTGTTGGTGTGGTTTCAAATGAAGGCCACATCATACCACCTCACATCTTCAAAGTTGGCTTGAAAGTCAACACCAATGTGTACCTGGATGTGCTGAAGAGTGTAGTGATCCATTGGTGTAATCAGGTGGCCGCTGGCAGACCCTGGGTATGACAGCAGGACTCGGCGCTGGCCCACAAGTCCAAAGAGATCCAGGTTTGGCTTCCAAAGGAGTGCTATGACTTTGCACTCTTCACTACCTGGCACCCTTTTTCCCCTTACCTGAACCTGCTGGATTACTTAGTTTGGTCATTCATCAAGAACATCACCAACATGACCTCCCACAATACTAAAGCCAACTTGATAGCTGTCATCCTTGAGTATTCGCAGAGCTCCTGCTAGCGCTTGTGGAAAAGACATGCTCCCAGTTCCAGACCCATATCGAGGCGGTGATTGAGGCTGAAGGCGGCTACATTGAATAGAATTCTGCCTTACTACATAATCAAGTTACCTAAATTGAGTTTTTCAATGAAAGTTTTAAAATAAAACTGTAGCGTTGTTTTCTTTAGGAGGGGACACGTTTATCATTTCACGCAGTATTACCTACTTTTGGGGGGGAGAGGAAAATATATTCTCATCTGTTCTCATGAGACCGTCCTCCTAGGCTTTACCTTCTCCTTGTACATAAGAGAAGTGTAAGATATATTTGTTCGAATATATATAGGTAAAAATATGCGACCGTCTTGAAGTGGAAGAACTATTTTCTGAAAATCTTTATTAAAAGAAATAACGACCTTTGCTATCTATAACTTGATTCCATCTGTCATCGAGCTTATAAATATGTATCGCTTGAAAAATTCTTTAGATTCCGAATACGAATCTAACTTATCTTTAATCTTCTCACGTGATGTTTACCCAAGGTCATCTAAACGGTTTTGTAATCCTTGAAGTATTTGATAATCTGAGGGAGTTAGGCCAGGAGAATATGCAGGATGGGGTAAGATTTCTTAAGCAAACTCTTTTAGGAGCTTTTTGGTTAGTAGTGCTGTGTGATGATGAGCATTATCATGATGAAAGATGAAACCCTTTCTATTGATAAAAAAAAAGGTTGTTTTCCCATCAACATGGGTGAGAATGTTGCAGTAAAGTATGAATGATCCTTTATTAAATTATCTATATAATTTAATAAATTTATAAGTTATAAATAGTGATACGTTTAACTAATAATAACATGCATAAAGTACGTAACAATGGTTTAAAATGCCACTTCTGCAAACCAGGAAAAACTTTTGCACCGACCTGATATTTATAAGTGTATGTATTGTACATTCACTCTATACAACATAATTCCTGTTGACACACCGGTTCCCGTTAGATCACCAAAGTTAAGCAACTTTGAGCCTGGTTAGTTCTAAAATGTTTCTTTTTTTTTATCAAGGCCCGGAAGCCACTCAGGGATAAGGGTTATTGCAAGTACATTACGTTAGTGTGGAGATTTGATGAAGTGTTTACTTAAGGGGGCGGTTCATTAGGAATTTGTTAACGTTGGACTTGAAGACATCCAAGTTGTAGTCCGGTGGGAAGCAGGCAGACGGAACAGAGTTCCACAGGCGTGCAGTTCTAAGAAAGAAGCTTTGTTCATGGAATCCGCGTTTTGATTTAGGCACAGATATAGAGTGGGGGAAATTTTTCACAGTGGATTCAGCTAGACGGGTGTTTTTTGTGAAAGATTGGCGAGGGGGGACCAGAGATTGGAGTTCAGACGAGCACCTATCATGGAAATAACAAAATGTGTAGCCATTTAGGAATTTCAAGTATTGTATGTGCTCTCTGCTTATCTCGGCATTGTTTCCAATCGTCTAGCACTTCCCCTTGCCACTGGACTCAAGCAGTGCCGATTTAGGAGAGGTGTGTTGGTGATTATGCAACCATTACCTCACAATTACTCTTGTTCAGACCCTGTTTATTTAGTTATTTTTTTTTTTTTTTTTTTTAGCATTTTTACTTACTAGCATATGATGATTTTGTGTTAGATTTTTTTGGTTGGGCGGGGGGGGGGTCGACAGGGGTGATGACTCTCTGTCTTTTTTTTTCTTTACATTTGTAAAATGTTTCGACCCCCCCCCTCCACACACACACACACACACACACACACACAGATTTTGTGTTAACGCCTAGAATGTGCATTGTCTTTTAATGGAAGTGCTTATTATGGTATCATGGCGCTACAGTGTTCTTGGATTTATTGTTCTTTTTTATTGTTTGTCGTTGAAATTGTTTCGGTGCTTGGGTGGGATAGGCTTTAAAAGAATGACTGCTTTAAATATTTGGATGGTTTAAAAGGCATTTCGTTTTTTGATATCAAATATTTCTTGTTTTTACTTTGTATCTTTTTAGAATTTCACTTTTAGTTTCTCTTCTAGCTTTTTTCACAGATGTTATGCTATGGTATATTAATGTATGGTATCGGTATACTGGTAGAGGTTGTGCATATATTAGGTTTGGACCAGTGTGTATTAGGTTTGGTCCCACGTATATTAGGTTTGGTTATGGGTATATTAGGTTTGGTTATTGGTATGTTAAGTGAGTTCATGAGTATATTAGATTATATTATGGTATACTAATGTATGGTATCGGTATACTGGTAGAGATTGTGCATATATTAGGTTTGGTCATGGGTATATTAGGTTTGGTTATTGGTATGTTAAGTGAGTTCATGAGTATATTATATTATGGGTATACTAGGTGAGGTCCCACGTATATTAGGTTTGGTCATGGGTAGGGTATATTAGGTTAGGTTATGGGTACGATTAAGGTTAATTTTTGTCTACCGACATGAAACTTTATATATAGGGTATTCAAATCCATGCAAAACTTTATATTTGGGTTTTAGGCAGGGGGGGGGAATCAGTGCAAAAATGTAAAAATTTAAAAAAATGGAATTTGCCAGGTGATGGTCGAACGGCAGGATTACGAATATGTGTGCCTAACGTAATTGCTATTAGTTCATGTTTTAATTTTTAGCCTTGTAGCAAACATGTCTTCATAGCTCAGGCAATAACATCAAAGGAAAAAGTAAATTATAAGCTAAAAATTTTGGTTTCGATTCTCGGTGGTGGTGCATAAGTTATTTTTTTAAACTTGAAATTATTACTATGCATTGGATGCAATAAAATATAATACAATAAATACGGAATCTGCATTAATCAAAATATCATATTTAAGCATATTGTACGACCGGGCAATGCCTGGCGGCCTACTAGTGTATATATATAATGTGTGTGTGTGTATATATATATATATATATATATATATATATATATAGTGTTGTACATAAATACATATACACATATGTATATATAGAAATAACAGCGGTACATATATAAATATGTATACATATACACATCTATTATCTATCAATATATATTTGACTATAAATATGTTTGTGTGTTGAATAATCAACGGGCCTAGATTTCATTGAAGAAATTTGAGTTTTAATTTCTGTTTGTGTGCATATTTTTTCTTAAATATTCCAAATAAAGTCTTTATAAAGAACTTGTTTATTTTTTACAAAGATTTTTAGTAAAAAAAAAAAATAAAAAACAAAAAAAAGCAGCAAGAGAAACTTGTCGAGCGGAAATATCACATGAATAGTGTAGCAGTAGGAGCAGTTGTCATGAATTTTCCATGCCTTAAGTTGTCGTACATGATTAGCAAAAATGGCATAGAAAACCTTTTGGCATCCGAGGATCATAACAGCGAAGGGGTGTGATTTTGTTGACCATCAGGTTGGACAGTGGTATTCATATTGAAAAGAGCCAAATGCAGCAAGTTCCATTATGTTTGTAAAGTAATTTATTTTCATTTTTCTGTTAATTCTGACATTGCTTTTAAAATTTCTCCCCTTTTTCTTTTCTTTCAGTATTGAAATTCTTCTCCAAGGTCGGGAAGCGGACCCCGAAGAAATCCTCATGAGCCTTGGTTTTGGTAGCACCGAAGACAACAGCACTCTGACGTCACGTATACCATCTCGCTTCCTCATGCTCAACTCTGACACGCGTGGCGTTAGCATCGATGACCTTTTGGGACAGCACTCGGAACTTCAAAAACTCATCGAGAACTGGAACACGCAGAAGTACTCGTCAGGTCAGTCTGTAAACCCAGTTCATGTTTCGAAAGCGCTTCAATTTCTTTCAGCCAACGAGGTCCCGTCGCGCTACCTGCAACCCTCTAGCGAGACGATGCGCCAAATGTTTGGCGTAGAGAAAGAACAGGACGAGGAGAACAAACCTGCGAGCAAATTCAAAAACGACCTAAACGTACCCCCACTGCTACCACCTCCCCCTCCCCCTCCACCACCCCCACCTTACCCCTACCACACGACCAATACTGCCATTACGTGTTCTCCTAAAAAAGATAAAGCTTTACGGACTCCTAAGCTTGCCGACACTGACAACAGGCTCGCTGATGCGAAGCACTTGAAGACCGCAAGTCCTTACCATTCTCCTGTCCGAAACCCCATTCTCACTGATCTCACATTAAATGAGGATGGTTTTGATGATGTTAGTTGGTCATCTGAATCAAGTGTTACCCTAAGCTCTTATATAAATCTTCGGTTAGCTCCGAACGAGTCTTTAGTTTAATAAGTGCCTCAAATTTTTTTTCGTAACAATACTTTGAACTTTATTTTAATTATCCTTTTTTTTCTCTACATTCTTTGAAAGAAATGTTCTTTTTTACATGCAAAATACAATTGTTTTTAATACAAAAGAATTTTATTTTTTAAATTGGGAAAATTTTTTTTTAATTCTTTAGAAAAACATATTGATTTTTTATATATTTATTTGCATTCCAAAAAAAACAGAACATTCCGTTAAAAAAATGTATTTCCATTAAAACATTTTTTTGTTCAACTTAATTTTTTTTCTATTCATAAAACATTTTTTTTTTCCATTCTCTGAAAAAAAATGTTATTTCTAAATGCAAAAAGCAAATTCTCTTATGCAATTTTTTTATGCAATTTTTTTTTTATTGGGAAACATTTTTCATGCTTTAAAAAAAAATTGTGTTTTTTTTTATATTTATTTACATCTGGAAAAAAATTCGATTTTTAAAAATATGTTTTTTCATTTTAATTTTTTTTGGTTCACTTTAAAAATTATTATTTCAATTTAAAAAAAAATAATAATTATTTCAATTTAAAAAAAAAATTTTTCTTTAAAAAAACAATTTTTTTTTTTTTTTTCATTAAAAATTTTTTTATCCATGGAAAAAATTTTAATCTCCATATTAGTTTGATTTTGTGCTGGTCATTTTTTTAAAAATATTTTACACTGAATGTAAATATGTTTTAAGACTTTTTTAAGCACCAAATCGGTCCAATTATTTAAAATTTTTACTTTGAATATGTTCATTTAAAAAAATTTTTTTTTTTTTTAAATGTTGGTTCGACTAAATATTTTTATTTTTTTATTCTTTTGAATACACATCTCGGTTAAGTCCATTTTGACAAATCTTGGTTACAAATTTTTGTATTTTCTGTTAAAAAATTATTTTTTACTAATAAATTACACACGTTAACACATTTGTATGTGTATGTTTGTATATGTGCTTTTTTTGTGTGTAATTATATTAATTATATGTACTCAATATCATTTGTAGAGCGTTCACACATAAATGTATGCATATGATTATAATCACGTTGACACATTGGTTCCCCGTAAGATCACCAAAGTTAAGCGATATTGAGTCTGGTCAGTATGGGTGATCATTTGGCAACTCCTAGTCAAGGGCCGGCTAACAGTCCGCAACTACAACAAATAATCCTTAGCTATTCATTGTGATCTGCATTTACTAGGCACTAACTGGTGATGACAGATATATATATATATATATATATATATATATATATATACACATTACCATTTCTGTTTTAAATTTTTTATTTTCACAATCATCAAAATACAGGTATAATTAAGTTGACGCACTGCTTCCTGTAAGATCGCCAAAGTTAGGCAACGTGAAGCTTGTCCAATACTAAATGGATGACCATTTTGTAAATACTAGGTGCTGTAATCATGTTGACACCTCGGTTTTCATCAAATCACCAAAGTTAAGCAACATTGAGTCTGGTCAGTACCAGATAGGTGACTATTTGGAAATACTAGGTGCTGTATGTGAGAGGACATTGACACTTTCTTGAAAGAACCTAACATCACCATTTCCCCTAACCAAGATTTACAAGCAACTGGAGATGACTTGTGAACTTGATATTCCTGTGAAACTTCCTCCTTTGGAGGAAGTCTGTTCATTCCACCTATGGTGCATACTGCTTTGAAAGGTGCTGAATGTAAGAAAAATCTCTTCAAATTTTATGTGCAAATCAGTTGTATGCAAAAAACATGTATAATTTGGGGATCAAAGTGTAGTATATGTCCTGTTCACAATTGGACGAGAAGAAATCCTTCTTGATTGCGGCAATTTATATTTTTTCCCATACAGAGTGCCCCATGTTTTGTGAGTGGTGGATTTTTTTTTTCTTGGGAGTCACCATTTATCAAGGCCCGAAGACCACTCGAGGAGAAGGGTTAATGAATGTAAGGTGGACGTGTAGTAATCGTTAATAGTGTAAATTGGGCAAAATTTGATTATTTTGGGGAAAGGCTCAGCAAGAACTTGTTTACATTGAATTTGAAGGGTACCATGTTATATTCAACCGGGAAGCAGTCTAGCAGAACAATATTCCACAGGCAGGCAGTTCTGGGAAAGAAGCGGTGTCCATGGAATCTGCGTTTAGATTTAGACACATATAGAGCGGGGGAAATTATATATATTGTCTCTTATTTTCTCCTTGTGGAAAAGTAAGTAAATAGGAATACAGTTGTTTGTTATATAGACTGCAAGGTGCTTGTTTACATCACTGATCTTTTAAATCAACGCATTTCAGGTGAAAACTTTATTACATACTTACAGGTCATGGCTAAATTATTACAAATTCCAAGGTCATGGCTAAATTATTACAAATTCCAAGGTCATGGCTAAATTATTACAAATTCCAAGGTCATGGCTAAATTATTACAAATTCCAAGGTCATGGCTAAATTATTACAAATTCCAAGGTCATGGCTAAATTAATACAAATTCCAAGGTCATGGCTAAATTAATACAAATTCTAAGGTCATGGCTAAATTAATACAAATTCCAAGGTCATGGCTAAATTAATACAAATTCCAAGGTCATGGCTAAATTAATACAAATTCCAAGGTCATGGCTAAATTAGTACAAATTCCAAGGTCATGGCTAAATTATTACAAATTCCAAGGTCATGGCTAAATTAATACAAATTCCAAGGTCATGGCTAAATTAATACAAATTCCAAGGTCATGGCTAAATTAATACAAATTCTAAGGTCATGGCTAAATTAATACAAATTCCAAGGTCATGGCTAAATTAATACAAATTCCAAGGTCATGGCTAAATTAATACAAATTCCAAGGTCATGGCTAAATTAGTACAAATTCCTGCTTTCCTGACTCTACGAACATGCAGAAGTTCAAGTGTAATGTAAACAGACATTTTGCTGCTCAACTCCCTATATAGTACCCCTGCAAATTATGCCCTCTACATCAAAGTGGCACTGTGCCTTGTTTAGGGTGAAAATGCAATTAAAAAAATTGTTTTTCTTCTTTGGATATATTTGGAATTTATGCTAATTTTGCAATGACATGTAAGTATGTAATAATGTTTTCACCTGAAATGTGTTGGTTTAAAGGATCACCTATGTATACAAGCGCCAACCGAAAATTTTTAAAAAATTGAAGTCATTTAATTCTATTTCTAAAACCAAGTTAAACTTGATCAACACTAAATTAGCTACCGCCCCAGAAGACCGGGTGATGTGTATAACAAACATTGTTTATGATTACAAGTAAATCATATGAAAAAAAGCATGTACGATTTCAGCGTGACCCAACGATTATTGTCATGCCATAAAAACCTCAACAACAACAATCTTCCGGTGATTGCAGAACCACTTATTGTTTTCCGTGCTTGCTTATAAGTGAATCCACTAATTAATTCACCTAAAATTTGCAAGAAAGTGCAAAATACAACTTATGGGGTGCTAAAGTATATATAATATAAAAACATGTACGATCATTTTCAATCATGTTCCAAATGAAGAATAAGCACAAAGGTATTACAGTTGTTTACACATGTTTCAAGGCAGTGTTTATTTTAAAGTCATACACGACGAAACAAAGTTTTTCTTTCAAAACATTGGATGATATTTATATAAAGAAGTTTAAATATTAAAACAGTTCAAGAATTTTTACCGAGTGAGATTAATTCATATATATATATATACATAACAAGCCCAATAAAAAAGCAATAAAAATTCAGCATACCAATGAATAATAAACACTTACAAGCCTCCACCCCTTGGAAAAACTTCAAATTAACTACGAAAATCGCCATTTTTACACATTTGAAAATAATTTCTGACGAGGACGCATCACAGACCGTCTGAAACGCGCATAAACGATTTCAATGACTTAAAAACATTATTACAATGATCCAAACATAATTCTCAATGAAAAACCAAGACACGGAATAATAAAATAATGTTAAAAAATACACATTGTTGGTGACTACTCCCTTATTTAAATATATATATATATATATATTATTTTTTTTGTAAAAATAGATGTCATTAGTTGTTGATATGTTTCAGTATTGCAGATGAAATAAGCTCAATGATTAATAGGTTATATCACTCAGAGCTTTTGTATATTAATCAGATAGATGTTAAACTTCAAAACACATTAATTACAATTTCAACTAATAATATACTCTAATAATAAGCACTCTATAATGTTTATCCAGATCTGAAACGTATGTATATATTTTCAGAGATCGATTATAATATTTGAAAATTGTAATTAGTTTTAAATTTATGGAATCTAACCAATTTATATATTCAAGCACGTCTGATTGAACACGACTGAGTTCTTCTTTTTTCCGATTTTGTTGGATAACTTTTCAATTCGCCGAGCGGGCGTTTTTTATTTTGGCTGGCATGTTGTATATTATGGCACCCAGTAGTTGTTGTTCAGACATATTCTTAAGCGCTTTCAATACATAAATATATATAGAAAGACGTTTGTGCTTACTATAATGTTTTTACACAAATATTATGCAAGTATAATTCATGTAGAATATTTGCATGAATATAATTACACATAATAGTTAACTAAAGATAATCATTCCATAGTAAAACCGAAAAAAATTAATAGGGAATTAATTAAAATGAATGTTTAAAAGAATATGCAAATTGGCTAGATCTTTTGCTAGTGAATGCAATTCCACAACCCATATATAAATAAATAAATAGAAAAACGATTTTTAATATGAATATCAAGACACAAAAAAAAAAAAAAATTATAGGAGTACAAATTTTGTACGTAACCCTTTATTTAATCCACAGGGGTGGTATGGTCCAGTGATACAAAGGATAAAAGTGCTAAGGGATAATCAGTTCTAAGTGAACGTCTTCTGGAGGTTGAAGGTTCAATTGTCAGTACAGGCAATACAAAGAATACAATTACAAATTATTTAAAATTTCTACCCGATTATGGCTGACGGAATGAGAGCATGCTACCCCTAATATAACCTTAGACCTTCTTCAGGTGCATGATTTTGAACTTGAGAATCTTTATGTTGGATTTGATAACGTATATGGAATTTCAAACCAAAGCTTTCACTTAAACTATCCGTTATCGTTCTGTCATTATAGTTGAAAAGATAATTAGCATACAATCCGCCCCCCACCCCAAAGAATCTCAGGCTTTGCCTTCTCTCTTTAAAAAGAGGTTGGTTTGTTATCAATCGCCTGCGACACCTCTATTAAGTAATGCTGATAGGGTTACTTAGACTATTTTTGTGGGTCCAGAAATGTAACCCTTTTTTTCCTATTTCCCACCTTCTAGCCTTGTGCCATATCTTTCTGTGGTAGGATGGAAGTAAATATAGAGGCTGTATCAAAAGTCAGGCCTTTTCTCAATTAATAGAATGATCTGTCGATTTGTCCAACAACATTCGCAACAGATTGGATATAAATCTCTTGACTTCATAGCCTTGCATTCATGCTACTAAACTAAAGAGAAACCATTTTTTTAAAATCTTTGATGCCCTTTGTGAAGAACGTTTATGAGTGATGAGAGACAAATATGAAGAAATAAATGGATGAAAACGACTCTATGGAGATTTAACAATATAAATGATTTAATTAACAATTTTATAACTGAAGGAATTACTATAAATTGAGGAGAGATTGTCTGTTGCTAAACTGATTTCGGTAGCATCCTCCATTTTGAATTTCTCATTTGGTTATGTCATTTAGTTTCCACAGGGGCAGATAACTGTGCCTCACTCTATATCACCAAGGGCAGATAAATCAGTGTTTGTTCAGTATAATGTGATTTCAAGAAATACATTTTAGATAAAAACATTATGGCATGTCGAATTCTAAAAATTACAAAAATGATAGAGTAGAAGATCTGCTAGAACTATTTTTTACAAAAAAAAACAAAAAAACAAA
Source organism: Euprymna scolopes (assembly GCF_053919585.1). Lineage (NCBI taxonomy): Eukaryota > Metazoa > Mollusca > Cephalopoda > Sepiida > Sepiolidae > Euprymna > Euprymna scolopes. The sequence goes on from NC_136506.1 coordinate 29,772,856, forward strand.
AACAAAAAAAAACACATAGATATTAGCGGTCCACCATTTTCTATTTTGAAATGACGGATTATTTTGTCAAAATCATAGACTGCAGTTACCTCTCGTGAATTTTAAGGGCAAATTTTTACGCCGTGTCCCAGTCTATTATAAACACCCCAACCTCCCCATGTTAAGAACGACTTTTGGAATAAACACCTCCCAACCTCGAAAGCCGTTCTTAACACGGGGAGGTTTAGGGGTGTTTATTCCGAAAGCCGTTCCTAACATGGGATGGTTGGGGGTGTTTATACTACGCAGGGGCAGGTCATAAAAAAAAATGCCATTTTAAGAACCGTTCATCATTAATAATAGGTATGGGCAAAATGAATGCCGTTGTTCAAAATGTATAAACATTTTGAGCCCTCCGTTTACTTAAAAATTCACCAAAAATCAGGAAATTAACCCATTTTAATGAAATTTTCAGTATTAATCGAATAATGATCGCGAAATATAATGAACATTTTTATTTTAATCTGAGTGGAAATGTATTATTTTGTTTAAACAAAAAATAACTTTACTAAAGTTATGGTTTTCAGTAATAAATAAAAAACGTAAGAATTTATTTTTGCTTTTTTTATATAAATAAAGCATCGTAATTTGTAACAATAAAAAATTTTTTTTTTACAGGAATATTACGAAAAAAGCCCCTAAAGTATGTATAAATGAATTCGATATAATTCGAAGAAAAATGAATTTCTTGAACTACCGATATTACCATTGAATTAAGCATTGGTTATTTATTTTCACACAAAAACAAATTATAATAGCAAAAATATTTCTACTTTTTTTTTTTTTTGATTACAGATTTCGCATAATTTTTATATGCAAGATTTTAGTAATTTTCTTGCTCGCAAGAATGTGAAACTTTCGGCATAACATAATTTTTATATAATCTCGAACAATAGTTAAAAAAAAATTGATTTAAAAACAGGAACATAAAAAATAATTAAATTAAAAAATGATAAAAATTGATACAAGTTCAGAATAGGAATGTATGGATGCACGTCTGTGGGGGGGGGAGGAAGAAGAAATCTGATATCTCTACCTCCCTTTATAACCATGACTTCATTTTGAAACAGCGTTTTGATTGGCTGAAATTTTGGGCCTCCTTATAATCGTGTTTACAAAATTTTAGTTTGTTGCGTTTTTGGCGAACGGTAAATTAGTACTTGCTTTTTGAGGGCTAATTAAGTTAGGTGGTTTTTTTTTTTATTTATTCAATTCAATATCTTAGGACTTTACTAATTATCTTTGAAATAGACCCAGAAAACTAATATTTATCTGTTAAAGGATTTTTACAATGAATTTATTTAACTTAAAAATTTAGCTGAGTTAGTTAGCTCGCCGTGAAAACATTTTTCATAACTTTTTTTTTTTTTCACGTGTACAAATATTTTTTTCCTTTAGAAAATTAACTTTAGTCTCTAATCTTTCAAATACAATCAAAAAGTCGTCGGAAACCTAAAAAAATATGATAAATCGGCTTTCAAAACTATGTCTCCCTATTTTTGCCCGTACCTAATTAACAAATACAATAAAACTATAATTCGATAAATTTTATTTTTACTACTAATTATTTTTGGACTCTATCATTTTTCATAATTTTTGTCATTTTGACTTATTTCAATATGACATGTCAGTATGTAATCGTGTTGTTACCTTAAATGCATTTATTTGGAATCCCATTATATACGACACAAGCAGCAATAAACCTTGCTCCAAAATCTCTCTTTGCAAGGGAGATAATTATAGAATATAAAAGTTTTCTCCCTTGAAATATCGAAATATTTAAAAATATTATAGACGGCTTATATATTTAATTAACGATATCAAAAAAAAAAAAAAATGTTCATGTTATCAGATGACTCCAAAACTGGCTAAATTTTTTTTTTGGAAATTGTGTCACCAGGTCACATACAATTGCTCCTAAACGAGAAAAGGATTAATTTCTTTGTGTTGAAAGAGGAAAACATGTGAAGATATTAGGTTAAGGAGTTTGATTGCTTAAAACAAGTGCGCACTTGACTCTTTCGATGATATTAGTAATAAAATATGACTCTTAAGGCTTACTGGTTCGTGACTACCACTACGACTATTATAACAACAACAACAACAACAACAACAACAACAACAAGGCTATAAGAGTCAAAGTCGGTGGCTCAAACGATCCACTCCGACTACTAAAATGTTAAAAGATCCGAATTTGATACAATAATTCTTCTTTCAATCAATCAATCAGTCAATCAGTCAATAAGTGTTTTATCACTCAATGAGAAATCTCTCCCTGGACATTAGCCATCTAACTGTGTCCCGAACTATCTACTGCCATGTAGGACTCATGTGTTGTATCAGGTCGTCCCTCCATCTCATTCTTGGTCTTCCCTTTGGCCTCTTAAGTTCACGAGGTGTCCATTCCGTTGTCCTGATGGATCATCTGTCGTCATCTTGTTTGGCCATGTACTCGCCCTGCCCATCTCCTTTCACTAGTAATCTATTCTTATATCAAAGCTGAGTTAGTCGTTTGTTTTACTAATATATTTTAGTCACACAAAAAGTACATGCTAAAATATTCATCAGTGCTGGGATTGAGTTATATTTTTTAAAAAATCCTCATTAATTGCTTTAATTAGCCATAATTCATAATTGGCCCATTAACTAATTTATTACTAACTTTGTACCATATTTTATATTTTCTCACTACATTTTGTTTGACCTAGATCTCTTTTTCTGTATAGTATCCCCTCTCTTTCGAGAGTCGAACGTACTAAAGAAAGGACACAATAAAAAGATTGGAATAATCCTGTATAAGAAAAAGGGAATATCACCACAAGCAATCATTATTTAACCCATAGGTAGAAAGAAAGAAAGAAAGAGTCAAAAGCAACTAATTTGCATATTGGTTTTGAAAAAGGACATTTTATTAATTGACTATCATTTGTTATTGTTTTTAATTAAATGATTGTTTTTGATTTTACTGTAACAAATAATTCTGCTTCATGACATTGCTTCATTTCCTGGACAAATATTTAGCATTTGTGTTTAAATGTTCGCTTGTTCAGAAAGATGGACTTTATTTTTCAACAAGTTGCGGTCTTTTAGAAATTGCAAGTGATTTCTTCTTTCTCTTTCTTTCTTTGGGCAATTGTCACAGTTAAAAGATAAATTATATATATATATATATATATATATATATATATATATATATATATATATATATAACTTATTCACAGATACATGTTTCATCATACTTAGGCTCATCAGCATGGATAATTATGACAGGATTCAAATCCACGACCACAGAAATCATTTACAACATAATTAAATAAATTAACTTGTATCGAACAAAGAAAAAAAACAATATTTTTTTTAAATGTGCTCATTACATATGTAGAGCTATTTTAAGTGAAATTATATAAACTTCAGAAAAACCCTCTACAGATTAATCAGTGCTCACACTTAAAAGATAAATAAATTTATATCGAAATTGCATTTGCATTTATAAATGACACAGACATGTTAATATCTAAAAACAACACAGATTTTGTTTCGTGTTTATGACGCGAATAAAACGTTTATTACAAGTTAATGAACCTTTCTTCGGCTCATCTTGTTTGATGCTGACAAAGTAAGGGAGATTACTCCTCTTGATTTTATGCTTGTTTTGCCCATCTCCCTTCCAAAGCGGTGAGATGTGACACAAAGGTCTGAAGGTGAGATCAGGGGCCCTGATCATCAGGGCCGACCTTAGGTAATCAGAGGCCCTAGGCAAAGTGAATTTGGTGACTCCAAATGAAATAGAAAAAATAATAAAGAAAACGACAACAACCACAATCGCTCCTCACGACGATCGAGAAGAATATGGCCGAACGACAACTACCCAGCGTCATAATATACAACATGCCAGCCGAAATAAAAAAGACCACTCAACGAATTGAAAAGGTATCCAACAAAATCGGAAAAAAGAACTCAGTTGTGTTCAATCAGACGTGATTGAATAATGACTTGCTGCCAATATATATATATATATATATATATATATATATATATATATATATAATCATTGTTGCTTAAAAAAAAACAGTATAAATATTTGTTGACTGTTGCATTAGTTTTCATTCCTTTAATATAATAAAATATAGGTTGATGAGATTTGCAGTGTTCTAATAATCCGCCGTTTTCGATTCTTCAGATAATTAGCATTAAAAGAGATTACCAGACTTCTTTTTCTTCTCCTTCTCTACTGGTTGGGTGGCATTTAAGTAGGGTTCGCTTGTCTCGGACCTACTTCATAGTTTATGCCATTTTCCTCACATCATCATCATGCTATTATCTAACATATAAAATTATCTTCTCAGGTTTTCTAAGTGAAACTGAAATAGCATTTAAGCTAACGTAACATAGCCAATTTTCATTTGTTATTGTTATACCGTGTTATTGACAATATAAAATCATATTTAGCTAGAATTTTTTTTTTAAGTCACTTAGTCTGGCTTTGGTGGCTGTGAATGTGAAACACTTTAAAATAATCACATAAAAATAAAAATCAGCAAGTGGGAAGAATTCATTTTTAATTGAAGAATATGATAGGATATTTTTCCTTAAACTAAAGTTAGTCTCTTCATCATACCTTTTGTCATCGATACAATATATATATATATATATATATATATATATAAAATAAAAATCTTGATATTGAAAATATTCAAATTTTAAAAAACCTTTATAAACTTGTAAGGAAGGTATACAAAATTTTAAATATTCGACAAGGAGTACAAATAAAACAAGAAAATCCCTATCTTATGTCATATATATATATATATATATATAGAATGTATGACGAGTCAAACCCTTACATTATATATATATATATATATATATATATATATATATATATATATGAGGTTTTCATTTTCCCTATTGATTAGATGATCAAATAAAGTTTATTTGATCATCTAATCAATAGGGAAAATGAAAACCTCATATATATATATATATATATATATATATATATATATATGTAAGGGTTCTTTTTTCCTTTTTCTTATTGATCTGATTATATAATAAAAATTTTATTGAACTTTGAATTGTTTCATTAGAGCTTTTAATATTTTGATAGGTTTGTTTGCTTAAAAATTACTTGTATCTTTATCAACTTCATTTATTACTCTCTCTTTCTCTCTGTGTGTATATATATATATATATATATATATATATATAAGAAAGGTGACCAACAATTGCTATGTATTTTTAACATTATTTTATTATTCCGTGTTTTGATTTTTCATTTAAAAAGGTATCATATTTAGATCATTGTAATAATGTTTGTTTTTTTAAATGAAAAATCGAAACACGTAATAATAAAAAAACTTATTTACGTTGAACTTTAAGATGACAATATTTTAGTCAGTTGGAAAGCAGACCAGCAGAACAGAGTTCCACAGAAAAGCTATATATATATATATATATATATATATATATATATATATATATATATATATATACTTCAGAATAAAATTATAAATTTGCTCCAGGAAAATGCCTAATTCGGATCATTACATTGTGATGTGAATTACTCAAAATACAGTTTGGATCATTTTACCACTGCTTTCAAAAACATTCACTTCGGATTTTACCATGCAATTTGGATGTTAACTTTTATATCCTTTTCTTTAACTTCCCTTACTCTATGACTTTTAATTACCCAATCAATTTTTAATTGTGATTTTTCATGTCTCACTGGTTTTAGCAAATAAGGTGTAAACCATTATAATTATTTGCTAATATTCTCTCCTCTGAAGAGATGGTAGGCATCGAAATCCTATAGGATAAGGAGTTAAAATATTTCAAATGCATTCTTTGAATAATAAAAATCTTTTGATCTGAAACTCAAACATTTCACGTCATAAAATTTTTAATTTATTGAATGACTAAAATTTTATGTATATATATATATATATATATATATATATATATATATATATATATATATATACATATATATATATACATAAAATTTGAAAACTAAAAAACGTTGAAGAATTTTTTTTATTTTACAGGCGAAAATATTTTACCATGTTTAACGTATAGCATGGTTTAAAGGCCTCTTACGTATATAAATATATATATACATACACACACACATTAAAGGTATTCAACAGTGATAGCTAATGAATTTAATGAGGTCATTAAGAGCGTTCAATAAAAGAAGAGAAAGATTTCTATGAATATAAACCAATTTACAGTGGACATGCTAATGTTTCAGACAAATGGTCGATTGCTTTCCACAGAAGAAACCATTTATTAAATCACTTAACAAGGACTTCTGGTTTTAACTATTTGTCCAAAATATTAGCATATTCAGAGTCCTGACCATGTACATTTGTTTATATATATATATATTATAAATTACTAACTAGCTCTACCTATGTATTGAGCACTTTTGAAGTAAATACTTAAAGTTTACGCATAAATCTATACTTTCGTATATTAATTTTATGTGAGTAAATTAAGTAGTTATATATATATATATATATATATATATATATATATATATATATATATATATATATAATATAACATTTTTATTTATAGAGACAAATATCGCATAATTGTTATACTGAACATGCTAATGCTTCGGACAATTGGTTGGCAGGAACCAAAAGTCCTCGTCAGGCGATGTAATAAAAATTATGTGCATGTGCCACTGAAAGCATCTTGTTCTCAAATGGAAGAAAAAAGATTAATAGTTATTGAAAACATATATATATATATATATATATATATATATATATATATATATATATATATATATATATATATATACCCATTTACTATGCCTCCCCACAGGACAGAGTTAGACACCAGGGTCGTTTTTTAACGTGGAGAAAAGGTACAAAAATAAAAATTGTCTCAGTCGTGAAGGATTTCTCCTCCACTGAAAGAGAACAAGAAATAGAAGTGCAGCATCTAAATATTCATATTTTTTATACCTACAGTCACTAGTATTTCATGCTTATACAATTATCAGTGTAGGAAGTGATAATTACTTGTTGTAGGATTCGAACCCAGTTAACAAAATCGACCTTGACTTTACACTGCAGGCTAGCATTCTTCCACGTGACTATCATGAATTAACATTTAAATAAAGAGTGAATTTTGTTACTTATGAAGCCATGTTAATGTGCCTGTCATAATTCAGACGGCGATGAGAGTATTTGAACGAATAGAAAGTTTGTGAATGATGCACACAGCTAATTCTTGGCCTTTTTCTCAATTCACAAATAGGGCTCAACCTGAATTTTACCGAAATGGGCTTATCACTAATATTTTTTTTTTTCAGTAAATAATAAGTGTTTTTTATGCCTACAGACACTAGCGTTTCATGCTAATGCAATCACCAATGCAGAAAGTCATAATTACTGCTGGTCACGGGACTTGAACCCAATAAACAAGGTCAGTATATATATATATATATATATATATATATATATATATATATCCTCTGATGAGTTAAGGGCATAATAGATTCACTGATTGATTTTTCACTACGAAACAGATACTGTCAAGAATTGTAAATGTCAACTGAATTAAAGGAATAAATTATAAGATGGTCAACCTCATGAATTTTGGAATGTAGTTTTTTTTGTCACTTATTCACTATATTGCTCTGTAATTACATTGAGCTTCTTAAATAAGGATTGGTCTGTATTATAAGATAATATATTTCTACAAATCCCCCTTGTGTATATATATATATATATATATATATATATATATATATGCAAAGGGGCTTCCAAGCATCAATCCCTGGAGGCCACTTGAGGATAAGGATTAATGTGTGTATTGTAGTTATTAAGATAGTAGTGTAGTAATCGTTTGTGGTGGAAACTTGGTATAATCACATTATTTACGAGGACGGTTCAATAAGAATTTGTTTACGTTGGACTTTAAGATGACAATATTTTAGTCAGCTGGAAAGCAGATCAGCAGAACAGAGTTCCACAGACAGGCTATATATATATATATATATATATATATATATATATATATATATATATATATATTACAGGAAGCATTTCTAAAAATCTACAAGAGACCTTAACCTACTTCTAATCTAATCATTGTCTGTGTTAAATTGACCAGTGGACTTCCACCCCCATCATCCTCTTCTTGCACCTATTATACCATTTGTCCGTTTGTTCATGAACAAGTCTGGGCATGGATTTTCATGCATCTGTTCTTCAAGTTAAACAGTTTTGTTTGAAGAATGTCTTATTTCTTATCAATTTTTTTAAAAAACTTTTTTGTTGTTGTTGTTGTATTCTTTCCTCCAATTTATTTTACTGGGATTTTTTAAACATTCTTTTTTTAAATTTTAACCTTATTAAGTCTGGCAGAAACTCTGATGCTTTTCGATAATTTTTTCTTATATTAAAAACAAAACAAAAATAAAGATAAAACCTGTACTATGTACGTACCTGTGATGAAAGGAAAACATTGTATTCCAAAAATCATGTAAATCTATCAAGTAGTTTTATTTTTAAATAAGAAAAAATCAAATTTTATGTCTAACTTTGTAAACAGACTGAAGAAACATTTCAAATAATTCAAATTTACAATTTTTTTTTTAGAAATATGCGAAGGGGGGAGGGCATTGAAAAAAAAACTCAAATTCACTTAAAATGATTTTCTTTATCAAAATAAATTACTTGATAAATTTACGTAATTTTTGGAATACGATATTTTCGTTTCGTCACGGGTACGTACATTATAATGATTTTTCTTTTTTTTTTTTTATGTGTGGAAATTTTAAACAAGCCCCTAAAAATGATAGGCAGGATTCTTTATTTACTAGTGGGAACTGTGGAAATTCCACAGCAGCATCTTTTATATGTAATATATTGTTGCTGGGCATTCTGTGGGCGTTCAGCATGAATGAAGACCTCACGATATTATTGTAGCCCTTTTGTTAAAACTGTAAACGTATTCAACAAAGTAATCTGATTAATGTAGTGTCAGAATATATCTGGTTATTACTGTTTATCACCAATAGCTTTATAGGAGTCTGTGACATATTTCTGTTTTATTCCCTGGTGCGAACAGAAACCCAGCAGTATAATTATAGCATTTTTAGACAGAACAGATACTACCCTTAGATCCTATCTAGAAGATGAAAAGGGTATATTTAAGTTTCATGTAAGGCACAAAAACGACATCATTTTATTTATTTTTATTTTATTTTTTTACATTGAGTCTTCGGTATCGGGAGATCCTATTTAAAAAAAAAAGAGGATAAAAAGTGATAACATACTACGAACGTTAAATTAGTGTATCTATATACTAATTTAATGTTTGTAATATGCATTCTACTATCTCTCTTTTTAATAAATAGGATCTCCCGATTGAATAATTTAAAATTGTAAACTGTGACACCCGTACATACGTACGTTAAAGGTACTATGTTATTAATATATAGATTTTACCATCAAACCTCAGTTAATATTTCTCTTTTTTATTTTTTATCTAATGCATCGACGTTTATCAAAGCCAAAAGAATAAGGATTTAAGAGATTAATGGGTTGACAATTTAAATGAGGAATAATATTATGAGATGATTGAAAATGATGAATACCAAGTAGAGGATACGTCCTCAGCAATCAGTCTGATAGAGCCATTTAAGTTAAATGGACATTTAAAAAAAATTTTTTTTTTTAGATAAGATTTTGTGCAGTTCTACAAAGTCACCGTTTTTATTTATTTATTATTTTTTTTTTTTTTGGAAGTAATTAATTTATTGTCAATCACATATGGTAATTCTACTAAAGAATACCGATGGGGGATGGGGTTGCTCAGACATTTTTGTAGGCCAAAGTAGAGTGTACTTCCTCTTTCCTCTTAAATCTTCACTTTTTGACCTTATATCATATTTTCCCAAGGTGGAAGGGAGGAAAGTGAATGCTTATTCGAAACATCCGTGTTTTTTTTTTTTTTTTTTTTTTTTATTACTTAGTCATCATGAAAACCAAATATGATAAGCATTTGTTGATATTGGTTTCATTAATACGATAACATGATCAAAGGGAAATAACTCTCTTTTCTGTAAAGGTAGACTTGCCCCCCCCCCCACACACACACCTCTGATGGAACATGCTAGTGGCCATCTTGAGACAGAGCAGAGGAGACATCGACAAGCTACGCGTGGACTTTTCTGGGCTGAAATCTATTTTCCGGCTTACAAATCACACAACTAAGTCATAACAGGTTTCTGCCTGAAAATAGTCCCATGCTAATGTGTTTTTTTTTTTTTTTTCTACTTGGGAGTCACCACTTATCAAGGTCCGAAGGTCACTCAAGGATGAGGGTTAATGACTGTAAGGTAGTAATGAAGTATTCGTTAATGATGTAAATTGGGTAGAATTTGATTATTTATGGGGACTGCTTAACAGGAATTTGTTTACATTAGATTTGAAGGCTACTATGTTGTATTCAACCGGGAAGCATGCCAGCTGAACAGTGTTCCAAATGTGGACAGTTCTGAGAAAGAAGTTTTATTTATAGATTCTGTGTTTATATTTAGGCACAGATAGAGAGTGGGGGAAATTATATATAGTGGTTTTAGCTCGTTGAGTGATTTTTGTGAAAGTTTGGCAAGGTGGGGGGCATAGATTGGAGTTCAGACGAGCACTTACCATAACATAGGATTTGAAAATGTCATGGAGACATAAATAACCACCCACCCACCCACAACTCTCATGGGACAGTCACTTACCCCTCCTCTCGTACACATACCACAAACGCATTAACTAACTCTACACACATCTCAGACTACCTAACCCAACATACCTCAACATACTCACACACACACACACACACAATACATCTACATACTACACACACAGATCTCCCATACCTACACACACACACACGCACGCACGCACACACTTTGTTATCTCACATGACATCTTACTAGACTAATCATGAGAATCGACCATAAAATTAATCATTAAAATTCCGGCCGATGTAACATCCAACCTTCTTGCATCTGCATTTTTTTTCCAACTTGGAAGCCTTCGAGTTGGACTCTTAAATCTTCCTGTCAAACTCAGCAACGTATACAGAATTTTTTAATCTTTTTTTTTTTTTTACTAGGCGGTCATTGTTTATCAAGGTTTAAGAGCTACTCGAGGATAAATGTTATTGAGTGTCGAATAGAGTGTAAGACAACACCTTGCTGATCTGTAATGACGGAACTTGAGTAGGGTTTGATTATTTCAGAGGATGGCTCAACAAGGAATTATTTACATTAGATTTGAAAATGACGATGTTATGGTCAGCTGGAAAGCAGCCCCATGGTATTGTGTTCTGCAGGTAATTCTAAGAAAGAAACTTTGCTTGTGGAATTTTCATTTCGTTTTCGACACTGATAGATAGTAAGGGAAATTATTGGCAGTTGTAGCAAGACGAGTTGTTGCTGTGAATGTTTTACAGTGGGAGAAGGACAGTAGTCAAACTCATTCGAGCACTTGCCATTAAAATAACGATAGAACTGAGATAGACTATTTTTTTTCTTTTTCTTCTTCTATCCTCTTTGCCTTCTAGAGTCAAAATACTCTCCTGTTTGCAAACAGAATATTCTAGCTTTTTGCTTTACGTGAGAAACAGTTTGCAAATAGTTTTCAAACAGTTTTCAAATAGTTTTCAAACAGTTTTCAAATAGTTTTCAAATAGTTTTCAAACAGTTTGCAAATAGTTTTCAAACAGTTTTCAAATAGTTTTCAAATAGTTTTCAAACAGTTTTCAAATAGTTTTCAAACAGTTTTCAAACAGTCTTCAAACAGTTTTCAAATAGTTTTCAAATAGTTTTCAAACAGTTTTCAAACAGTCTTCAAACAGTTTTCAAACAGTTTTCAAATAGTTTTCAAGGCAAATTAAATCTAGAAAAGGTCGATCAAAAGCTTCACTTTTTATTTAATCAACGTGAGTAGATTGTTCTCATTCTGTCAACTGCAACGGGATAGAAAAATTAATACATGTTATTTCTATTTTTTTAGTTATTTTTGCTTGTATTAAGGATTGAACCTATGACCTCCAAAAAACTGTTACAAGTGACCGTTAACCAATGTTTGTAACTGTGACGCTGTAGTCTGAATAATAAATTTTTTTTTTTTTCGAAACATGAATTTGAAAGGGATTGGGGGTTAATACTTGTAATAAAAGACAAAGAAATATACTTCCAAAATATTGTGCTGAATTTTCAAATCAGATCCAAATAATATTCAAGCAAGTCAATCAAACTTTGCTTTTGACTAGGCAATTTTTCATTTGTTATCGTTCTTCCATGTTATTGGCAATACAATAATGTACATTACTACAGTTTACTTTTAAAAATCTTTTAACATTTAAGCTTATCAATCAAACTTTGATTCTGACTAGCCAAATTTTCATGTATTATTGTTATACAGTGTTATTGGCAAGGCAAAATGCACTTTACATTGATTTATTTTTTTAATTTCTTATTCCATCAAAGACCACTACTAATATGAAAATTTTTTTTTTTAAACTTATATTTTAGATTCAAGAATATAATAAGGATTGTCTACTTTATATGCAAGCAAACAAAATTTATTAACTAAAACGACTTCATTTCATTCAGTAGATACAACTAGTTTTTATGTATCTACTGTCTTAAATTTCCGTTTACCTTTTTTCTTTCATTTTTTTAAAATCCTATAATTTTATTTCCTGTTCATACAGACCTTAATGCTAATCTTAGTCCAGAAAACGCAGCATCGGATGAAAGCCATAGTAATCATACAATTATGTTGGAATTATTTACTAACTAGCCTGGGTGCCCGGTGTTGCCCGGGTATTTGGAGGTGTGTGTTGAGAAAAACAAACAAAAAAAACAAAAGTGGTAGTAAGCAGGCAGCGTCGAACCCATGACGCGAAGGCGGAACAGAAAGTGAAAGAAAATCTGACGTCTTACCGCTACTTCATGACGCGACCGGAAGTTCGGGACATTAAAATTAGGAAAAATCAATCTAACTGATATGATGACTTGCAAAAATGGCTTGCAAAAAGTCGACTCCTTGTAGAAAACTGCCCAGTTGAGGGTGAAGGAATTAATGTTTTTAGCCAATTTTTTTTTTATATTTGTCATCTGAGACGTCGAGCTTCAAAATGATACCAATCTTGTGAAAATCTGTCACGTCTGTCGAAAGTTTTAGGCAAACATACATACATACATACATACATTTAAACAGACAGCTGAAATTTATATTATAAATGACATCATAGCATAGATTTTGTATACCATAATTTTTAGTGTAATGGTCAATGTTCACTAATGAGCCAAGAGATTAGGGTTCAGTCCTCGCTGTAGACACTAAAACTTTATGCATAACTTTGTGAGCATCCTCGGTTACCTAGGAAGCAAGATTTCTCTCGTTTATGAAAGTACTAACTGTACCCACTTGCCCAGGATTCAGTGAAGTCATTTTCGTTTAAAATTAAAATTTTTTAAACTTATACAGAAGAATCAATAAAAAAAATAACAATTTTGATTTTTTTTTTTTTTTTTTTTGGTCAAAATTGAAAAATACTCCTACTTTATCCCAATTATCAAGGTAAGACTATATAACCTAGTAAATAAACCGTAGTAAAGTACATAATCATATCATACCAATAACAGGTTAAAGCAAGAAAATTGGCTAGTCAGAATCAAAATTTTAGAAGTCAGCTTAAATGCTATTTAGATCCAACTTTAAAAAGATCTCACTATCAGAAATATGTGTGTAGTGTGATTAAGTACGGACGTTTATCTTAGCTAGTGAGGGTTGTGAACCCGCAACCAAATTATATTAGAATGAATGTGTTAAAGACCCGCTTTCTTCCAATGACTCTTTTTTTTTACAAAGGGTCACCACTTATCAAGGCCCAGAGACCATTTGAGGATAAGGATTAATGAGTGTACGATAGTCAATAGGACAATATCGTAGTGATCGTTAGTAGTGGAAATTTGGTAAATTGGATTACTTAAAGGGACCCTTCTCTCACTGTCCCCTCCCTTCACCAACCTGAACCTGCTGGACTACTTCATTTGTTCATACGTTGGGAACATCACCAACATGACCTCGCACAACATCAAAGCCAGCCTTATCGCCATCTTTCGCCAAGTATTTGCCGAGCTCCTGTCAGCGCTTGTGGAAAAAGCATGCTCCCAGCTCCAGACCTGTATCGAGGCAGTGATTGAGGCTGAAGGCGGCTACATTGAATAGATGTCAGCTCTGCTACATAATCAAGTTACCTGAATTGATTCTTTTCAATAAAAGTTTTGAAATAAAGCTGTAGCGTTGTATTTTTTTAGGGCGACAATTTTATTGTTCCACCTTGTATGAGAGGACGGCTCAACAAGAACTTATTTGCATTAGACTTGAAAACGACCACGTTGTAGTCAGCTGGGAAACAACCCCACAGTATTATGTTCTACAGACGGCTAGTTCTAGGAACGAAGCTCTGTTCGTGGAATTTCCATTTAATGTTAGACACAGAAAATAAGTAGTGAGATTAGATATATAGAAGTTGACCTTAACACCCACTGATAAGAACTAACATGGAGGCTCCCCCATTCATTCCTTGGTAACATTGGGTGTGCCTGCTATGCGTTGTATAATTTTACTGTTTGCTTGTTCAAGTTTTATAATGGTTGTCTTTTGTTATTATAAAATATGTTCAAGGTCTTTTTTTTTCTTTTTTGACTCAACTGATCATGTGGTTGTCTGTGGTTTTTTTTTTAAATTCTTTTTTTGTATTTTTGCTTTTTTTACGCCATGTTCCACACTTCATTCTTGGATGGCGATGGTGACAACTAGCGGAGGAGTTTTCATTTCCCTTCTTTTTTTAATTAAATTGGTTTTGTCCTTCTTTTGGTCACATGGTTATTGTGTGCTTTTGGTGGTGTCTTTTTGTTCTCCTTTGTGCATGTAGTTGTGAGAGTGCATCTCTCTCTCTCTCTCTCTCTCTCTCTCTCTCTCTCTCTCTCTCTCTCTCTCTCTCTCTCATATGAACATTTATAAGTATGTTTCTCTCTGTATGCTTGGACCATAACTTCTGGAATTCTACTTGTGGAAGTATTTCTATGTGTATGCGTGTCTTTCTTTCTCTTTCTATCTCTCTCTTTTCTTTTTTCTTTCTCTCTCTTTCCTTTATCTTTCTTTGTTTCTCTTTCTACCCCTTTCTCTCTTTTCCTTTCTCCTTTTTCTTTATCTATCTATTTCTATTCTTTCTTTATATTTCTCTCTTCCCTCTTTCTCATACTCTCTCTCTTCTCTCCATACTCTTCCCCTCGCTCTCTCTTTGCATATGCGTGTAGCGATATCTTATTCTTTCAACCATAAAATCTGGAATTATACTTGTTGACAATTATTTCTTGATAGCCATTCACTCAACTGGTTCCCTCATCTGCAGCCAACAATGGCTGCTGGTAAGTCGAGGTTTTTTTTTTTTCTCTTTAAAGTCACTCAATACTTGCTTGCACTACAAGTGTGTGTGTCTGTATATATATATATATATATATATATATATATATATATATATATATATATATAACAAAGTTGAATTATAATTATGTTTTGAACTTTTTAAACCTACACAATATATATATATATATATATATACACACATATATACAGTAATATATATACACACATATATACAGTAATATATATATACACACATATATACAGTAATATATATATACACACATATATACAGTAATATATATATACATATATACAGTAATATATATATATATACATATATACAGTAATATATATATATACATATATACAGTAATATATATATATATATATACATATATACAGTAATATATATATATATATATATATACATATATACAGTAATATATATATATATACATATATACAGTAATATATATATATACATATATACAGTAATATATATATATATATATGCATATATACAGTAATATATATATATATATATACATATATACAGTAATATATATATATATATATATATATACATATATACAGTAATATATATATATATACATATATACAGTAATATATATATATATACATATATACAGTAATATATATATACATATATACAGTAATATATATATATATACATATATACAGTAATATATATATATATACATATATACAGTAATATATATATATACATATATACAGTAATATATATATATATGCATATATATACAGTAATATATGTATATATATATACACATATATACAGTAATATATGTATATATATATACACATATATACAGTAATATATGCATATATATACGCATATATACAGTAATATATGCATATATATACACATATATACAGTAATATATGTATATATATACACATATATACAGTAATATATGTATATATATACACATATATACAGTAATATATGTATATATATACACATATATACAGTAATATATGTATATATATACACATATATACAGTAATATATGTATATATACACATATATACAGTAATATATGTATATATATACACATATATACAGTAATATATGTATATATATACACATATATACAGTAATATATGTATATATATACACATATATACAGTAATATATGTATATATATATATATACACATATATACAGTAATATATATATATACACATATATACAGTAATATATATATATATACACATATATACAGTAATATATATATACACATATATACAGTAATATATATATATATATATACACATATATACAGTAATATATATATATATATACACACATATATACAGTAATATATATATATACACACATATATACAGTAATATATATATATATATATATATATATACACACACATATATACAGTAATATATATATATATATACACACACATATATACAGTAATATATATATATACACACACATATATACAGTAATATATATATATATACACACACACACACATATATACAATAATATATATATATATATACACACACACATATATACAATAATATATATATATATACACACACATATATACAGTAATATATATATATATATATATATATATATATACATACATGCACACATATATACAGTAATATATATATATATATATAGATATATACTTAGTTATATTTTTTTTTTGGAAAAAAGGATTGCAGCAGAGTGTTCTATTACAAGAAAAAATTCCATAAAATAAAAGTGTGTTATTTATATTTTTATTTACAGAAAGTTTAGATGAGAAAAGTCATCAGTAACGTCAGTTTCAAACCTAATAATAGAGGGATCGTTTTAGATACTCATATCAAGCTCTCTTCAGCCAGAGATGAGTATAGGCTGAAGAGAGCTTGATATAGGTATCTGAAACGGTTCCCTATTATCAGATTTGAAACCGACGGTACCGATGACTTATCTACATTTTCTGTAAATAAAAATATTATATATATAACATTAACAGCAAAGACCTACCAGGTAACCACACTACTGCAAAGATTTTTCCTTTCTCTCTGTAGCAAAGTCCAAGCGGTACTTCCACGTTCTTTTCTGAAACTTCCTGTCTTTAGAACAAAATGCCACACAGCTACTTCCTAGTTGACAACAACATAGTCGTTCTCAACTCTAATGTAAACAAATAATTGTTGAGCCGTCCTCTTAGAGGAACAATTTATTTCAAGAAATCTTCTGCTCAATTCGCCGGTTTTCTTTAATCTTTGCGTTGCGACACTCAGTGTCCAGCTTATATCTTTAACCCTTGTCCTTCACTGGTCTCTGGACCGTGATGTTTAAAAACAAAAAAAAAAACATATACACACCGACATGTAAATCTACAACTACTCATTTTTTAAAACATATTTTTCTGAGTATTTTTTAATGAAACATAGTCATCTACGTAAGGATTTTTTTTATGTTTATATAACTTTACTTGTGTGTATTTAGGCAGGAGTTTTTCATTTAAACAAACATTATTTAAGGTAACATATAGCTTCTATTTAATTATACCTTTATTTCATTTTTTATTTTTCTTTCTTTTTTTTTTTTTTGTATGTGTGTGTGTATGAAACTCAAAACTGTTAATATGATCCCATATTTATCACGAACGTTTTCACTCCATTTTGGAAGCATCTTCTGGTAAGGGTCAAATAGCATAAGTAAATGGAATAAACCACATCACCTTTCAAACAGGTCACAATATTCTAAAATGCCTGGCGTAAGGCCACCCCCACTCCTTCGCCTGCTATGTAACCCAAT
Organism: Euprymna scolopes; assembly: GCF_053919585.1. Lineage (NCBI taxonomy): Eukaryota > Metazoa > Mollusca > Cephalopoda > Sepiida > Sepiolidae > Euprymna > Euprymna scolopes. Next base: position 29,791,192 of record NC_136506.1, read on the forward strand.
TACTCACTCCAAGAATGTGGCTCGCTAGTGGCTTGAAAAAACAAAAACAAAACAAAAAAAAAACAAAACACCCTGACACCCACCACTGCCTATGAATATTTACTCATATCTTGTCTGGAGTGATTTTTTTTTTTTTTAATAAGCACAAAAGTATCAATTTTAGTCATTTTAACCCGAAAGGAACCCCCGGGGGGAGGGTGAGCGACTGGAGTTTTCCCGAAAAATCCATTCTGTTACTTTTTTTTTACTCATATCATGTTTAATGTTTGTGCAAAATTTTTAAAAATTTCAAGGCGTAGTTATTGAGAAAAGTGTAGAAAGACGAAAGGTCCGCTTTCCTTATGTCCGGGATGGGGGGTGGGGCGGGGCGGATTTTAATCTGAAAGACTCCAAAACACAAAAGCTACTTAGGTAAAATATAAATAAACAAAACTATCTTGCTATCAGGCAAATCTGAATGAGTTGTTATCGTTTTTATGAAAGAGGAAATAACTATACGATGGAGGCGGGGGGGGGGGGGCTCTATATTTTATTTTATTTACAACTTTAAAATTATCAAAATAATTAAATAAGAATAGAAATGTGAAAATGTTCGGGGCTCGTAACATGCATTTAGAGGGGGATTTCATGGATTTCATGAAAACGCTAGGTGTGCCTCGATGGGGCTAAAGACGATAAATTTACTGCAATTAGCGTCACTTTGCTTACATACTCTCCCACACAATCAATGTTAGGTATATACTTGCCCCCATCCCCCAAATATGATTTATTTGTGACTAGTGCCTACGTTTTTTAGCAATTTTTTAACTCCCAAAATATGGAAACCCATAACGTATAACTTCTTAATACGTTAGCTGTTTGAATTATTATTATTAATACGCTAGCTGTTTGAATTCACATAGTTATTGAATAAGAAAAATACTAGCCCAGCAGACAAATAAATACATAAATATTAAAAAAAAGATTTATAATTTTTAATGAATATAATATTTATGTAAATATCAAAATCTAACAAAACAAAACAATAGTAAAAAGACGTTACTTCCGCTATTCATTTTTGACACTTTTGACCATCCGTCAATATTAAATCTACACACAAATGGTGACGTCACCGATTTTGCACGGAAAAATGGAGATCGCTAAAATGTCACTTACATCTTCTCTCACACAATCACTGTTGGGTATATCCCTGAGCCCCACTCAAAAAATTGAAAATTTGTAAATGCATTTAACTCCCTTTGTTTTTTTTTAAAGCTGGAACTGCTTGTATTCTATTTTTTTCTCCAATTTGTCCCATGACCAAATACAACTCCTGTTGCCTCTGACAATGAATGTCTTTTTGTGGTTATATGGGTTTTCGTAGGTTGATTAGCCAATATGGCCGACCGAGGCTGACGTCACATGGTAATTTAAAATTGTGAAATGCGGGAATTGGAACGAAATATGTTTTAATAATTTTTGACGTAAAAAAAGTTTTTTTTTTTTTTTTTGCATCTTCTGTTTTTCAGACAACATTTTTTTACTGATATCGTTTGCATTTAATGAGAATTTGAATAAAACAAAGAAAACATAGCAAATGAAAAGAAAGTTGTGACTACTTGTTTTTATGAAATGGGTTCATCATAAGATTAGTTCATTTGTATAAATTAAAATTTTGGAGAAATATTATTTTAATTATTTAAAAATTTTTAGTATTTCTAAGAATAACATTTATTTAAAATGTAGTTACAAGTTCCATTTCTGTAATTTCAGAAATTTGACGAAATAAAATGATATAACAAACGAAAGTGTAATTATTTCAAAATATTTTTTTTTTATACATTAGAATTCGTTTTCGTATTTTGAAATGCATTAAATAAAGTATATGAAATGTAATTAAATAAAATTAAAATAATATTTAAATAAACGTGTCTATTTTTAAAGATTTAGGTGATAAAATTGTCGGAAAAGTGAAAAAAAAAATGAATTAACAAATCATTTTTAAAAGATTATTGTAAAAAATTATTTGAAAAAGAGAAGACACAAAAAAGGTCGGTATTATTTATTTATATATTTTTTTAAATTATTTTTTTCGTCAAAAACTATTAAAACACATTTCGTTCACAATTATAAATTACCATGTGACGTCAGCATTGGTCGGCCATGTTGCCTATTCATCCTACAAAAACCCATATTGTCCTTTTTGTTTTAGTAGGTAAGCAACAGGACAGAGGGTTATATAATGAAAGTATTAACTCTTACTCTTTTATTTATGTTTTATATATATAACTCTTACTCTTTTACTTATGTTATATATATATATTTCTTACTTTTTTATTGAAATTAAGAGAAAAGTTTTTTTTAACAAACTTTTTTTCAATAAAAAATTTAAAAAAAAAATGTTGCTGCTTTTGCATCTATGCTACTGTGCTGTTTTTTTTTAAATAGTTTTTTTAAGTTAATTTCAATTTTTATGATATTTTTGTTCATTAAATTGTTTGGTGAAAGTACAGTATAGTTACAAAACACCCTCTCCCTCTCCATCTTCAGAATGAGTTTCTATATAACATTATTATTTTAGTGCAGTAACATAAATGCACAAGTAAGTTTTTTCTGATGCTTATATAGTTTTGGGCACAAATGAAAATTGCATTGAAATTTTGGATCGACAAAATAAAAAAATAAAAATTATTTCAAATTCTATTCAATAATTTTCCATAATTTTTAATGTAGATATATATATTTTCCTGATAGGTATACTTTTGTAAAATTCAAATTGCAAAAAATAGTTTCAAGAATAAAAAAAAAAATTTCATTGGTATTTTTATATTTTTAGTTGAAGTTTTGTTTTGCAATTAATTTCTGAGCCTTTATTCAGTTTTAACCTAATATTAAAAATTATAATTGCACAGACATTTTATTATGTACATATCTGTTAGATTAAAAAAAAATGGCAATACACAAATATATATGCAAATTCATCCATTATTTTTTGTTTTTATAAAATCAAATCAAAATATCATCGTTTAATGATTTCTAGCCGATATGTTAATTGTGTTGAATTATGTCCCTTGGTTGGTTATTCATGCATAAAATGGTGGACAAGACATTTTTGCCATTAAAATGTGTTTTTTTTTTTCTTGTTAAAAATATACTTGATGAATTTGCATAATTTTTGGTGTACTGTCTTTTGAAATTCTAACACATAAATATATAATAGAATTTTAGTCTTATTTTCCTTCTTTTTTTTTTTTTTAGCAATTTTTAATATTGGAATAAAACAAATGTCATTTTTTTTTTTCCAATTATAATTTTCCTGGTACTTTTATGGTCCAGGAGACAAAGGAAAATTGCATCCCAAGAATAACTCTTTGATCTACTTATGTATCATTCCAAAATAGGTATGTGCAGTAAAAATTAAGAACAATGACTGAGTAGAATTTTAACCAAAGGTAAAAATCTGTTTTTGTATTTTACCCATCCACGATTCATTATTACTTAGTTAATTGCAGACTGATTTATCTCCCCTTGCTTTACGGGATTTCCAATCTTATCAATGGGGAAATGGCAAAATACAATGGAACTAATTTTTATGTTTTACTAGCCTGTGTGCCCGGCGTTTTCCAGGTGTTTGAAGGGCTGTTTTGAGCAAAAACAGTAGTAACAGGCAGGCAGGCTCGAACCTATGACACGAAGGCAGAAAAGAAAGTGAAAGAAAACCTGACATCTTGCCCCTACTCCAGGATGCGACTGGAAGTTCAGAACGTTGAAATTAGTAAAGTCATTCCAACCGATACGATGACTTACAAAAATGGTGACGCAAAAAAAAAACAAAAAAAAAAACACCCTCCTGCCCGATTGAGGGTGAAGGAATTAATGTTTTTAGCCAATTTTTCGATATTTGTCATCCAAAGGGTTGAGCTTCAAAATGATACCCATCTCGTGAAATCCAATACATACATACAGACATACATACATACATACGTACATACATTTAAACAGACTGGTATGATTTATATTATAGATTAAACTTATACTTGATATTTTTTCATAATTTTTTGTATAGACATCTATTTTTGCATGATACATAAGAATATCAAACAGTTTTCCTGTTAATTTATTTGGAACTGCTATTTTTACTTGTACCTAATGCTATATATACAGCATAATCACATTGACACACCGGTTCTCACTAGATCACCAAAGTTAAGCAATGTTGAACTGGGTCAGTACCAGGTGGGTGACAAATTTGGGAATACCAGTCGCTGTATGGAGAGAGACGTTGACACCTCTCTGCAAGAGTTGCAAAAGCCTAAAGCCTTACATCGTCATCTCCCCATAACGGGGATATACATGTAAGTGGAGACCACTTGTGAATTTCATACTCCCATGAAATGTCTTCCTTCAGAGGAAGCCGGTTAAACCCACATTAGGGTTAGTACCTTGGTTTCATTTTTCATTTCCTAATGCTATATAAGCACCATCTTTCTTTTTTTTAAAAAAATGTATTCTTTTTTTATATGTTAAAAATGTTTTTTTTTTGTTTTTTTTGTTAATTAAAGATATATTTGGCACTTGTGGATTATAGATTTTGAGGACTTATTTTGAACAAAGGGAGACAATTCAAGTTCTAAAAGTTTTTCAATTAATTTCTCTGAAACTCTTAGTTTCATGTAACATTTTTACTAAAAGCAAAACAGTAATATAAGAACATGAAATTAAACATTAATTATTTGAATATTTATTGAAGAAAAAAGTAAGAAAATTCTAATAAAAAATTATTTGAACATTTATTGAATTTAAATAAAATTGAGAAAATTGTTATAAAAAATTATTTGAACATTTATTGAATTTAAATAAAATTAAGAAAATTCTAATAAAAAATTAATTATTTGAACATTTATTGAATTCAAATAAAATCAAGAAAATTCTAATACTACAAAATAAAATATTCATTACCTGATCATTTATTGAATTGAAATATAAAAAAAATCCATTTTATAAAATAACTAGCATGCCGCCTGGCGTTGCCCGGTCATAAAATATGCATAAATATTATATTTTAATTCATGCAGAATTTTTATTTATTATAAACAAAAATACCGTATAGTATTAAACGTAACATTAAATTCCTTTTAAAAAAATGTATGTAAAAAAAAAAAAAGAAAGAAACTGAGACATGGACATGAGAGTATTATATTTTTTCTCAACAGTTCACTTCTTGTAAGTAAATTAAAAAAAAGAATACTTGAGCTGAGATTGAAACCAAAACCTAAAGACTCTGAAACTGACTCTAAGCTAACCATTAGGTCAGCATGACATGATCTTTAAAAAGTGTTTTCAAACAAACTTATATTTAATATGTACAGTTGCGAAACAGTTGAAAACGGATAAAAAATCTGATCACTCCACGTATCAATTTTTTTCAATTTTGACCTCTTAGCAGCACTTTTTTCAGATGAAAACTGATTAAAACGTTTTCCACGTGTTTGAATATTCTATACACCAAATTTCAAAAATTCGTTGAACATATAGGTTGAAAAGTGTCCACACACACACGTTCTGACTTTTCTAAATATATAGATAACTGAATTTCGAAATATATTACAGCAGACATATTTTTGGTAATTTACCAGAGAAGCCAACAAACAACTATACAAAAAAAAAATATATATATATACAAGAAATAAATGTTACCGTAGCCAATAAAAGTTAATTTTATACCTACCTGGCTTATTTGTTTTGGTTTTCAAGTAGTTTTTATTGATCTTTATTTAATCTTAAAAATTCAGGTTTCCAGGGTGGATTTGAAAAAAAAAAAAAAAAAAAAAAAATGGTGACGTCTTTTTTGGAAGAAGGAAGCCTCATTTTGAATTTCAAAGTTTATGGGTGCTTTGAATTTTTTTACGAGAATACCCAGCGTAGTATAAACACCCCCAACCTCCCCAAGTTAAGAATAGCTTTCAGAATAAACATCCTCAACCTCTCCATAGTAAGAACAGTTTTGAGAATAAACAACCTCCCTATGTTTAGAACGGCTTTCAGAATAAACCTCCCCATGTTTAGAACGGCTTTCAGAATAAACCTCCCCAACCTGGGAAGCCGTTCTTAACATAAGGATGTTGGGGTGTTTATACTACGCTGGGTGCTCTCATAAAAAAATATCCAAAAAATTAAAAACGAGGTTTCCTCCTTTTTTTTTTTTTTTTTCAAATCCGCTTGGAAAAACTGAATTTTTGAGATTAAATAAAGACCAATAAAAGCTACTTGAAAACCAAAACAAATAAGCCAGGTAGGTATAAAATTAACTTTTATTGGCTACGGTAACATTTATTTCTTGTATATATTTATTTTTCATATAGTTGTTTGTTGGCTTCTCTAGTAAATTACCATATTTTTTCCTGAAATAAATAAAAGTGGCCATTATATTAAAATGTATGACTTTTTCAAAAACACTTTTTAATGAACACTCTCTTTAAAACAAAAATATGAAAAAAAAACCCAACATTTTTACAAAATTAAACTTTCATAATTAATATAAAATAATCATTAAAATTTATAAAGCGTTTTGAGCAGTCATTACTGGAGAAGTTTAAGAACTTCCTGGATTATCTACCCTTGCTCCGAATAAAGCTCTTCAAAAATGACAAGCAAAATTAAAAACAAAAAAAAAAAACTAAAATTCACAATTGCCATACATTGTATGAAATTTTTGAAACGAAATAAAATATTTTTATGTCAAGATGACTACAGTTACTTTCCGCAAAAATTAGGGATAGAAAAACTGAAGAGAAAATGTATGTGAAATATTAGCTTTTTTTAAATCTTTCTTTTATTTAATTTTTATAAATTCTTTATATATATATATATATATATAATTTTTTTTTTAATGAAAGAAAAAACTGTTTTCAATTTTATTTTATTACATTTTTTTTTTTCAACCAAATGAAATACTTTCATCACGGGACAAAACTTTGATTTTCTGTTTGTTATTGATCTTTGTTGCTTTATCTTTGATGGTAAAGATTTTTGTTGCCAAATCTATTTTCACAAATATGGACTAAAGAAATTACGATAATTGCACATGTTTTGTGCTTTTGAAATAAGCAAAAAAAAAAAAAATGAATCGATGTACTTGCAAATAGAAGTATATTAAAACAGACCAAACTTTTCTAAAAAAAGAAAAAAGAATATTTTCTTGTTTATTATTATTATTATTATTATTATTATTATTATTATTATTATTATTATTATTATTATTAGTTTATTGTTATTATTTTCTTGTTTTATTTTAATTATTTTAATTTTTATTATTGTTCCTTAGTTTTATGATTATATTTATTATTTGTATTTTCTTTATTATTATTTTATTTTCATTTTTCTTATTTATGCTTTAATTTTATTATTTTATTTTATTAATATTAGTAATGTTATTATTATTATTATTATTATTATTATTATTATTTATTTTGTTTTCATTTTTATTATTTTTCCTTAATTTTATCATTATTATTTTTATTATTTGCATTTCCTTTATCGTTATTATTCTATTATTAATAATATTTTTATTTCATTTTCATTGTATTTAAAAATGTTTTACTTACAGAACAACTTTTCTAATCTAGAAACTCTTGCAATCTAATCCGTTTGAAGATTATTTTCAGTTTGAACCGGAATACAAAAAAAAAAAAAAAACGACATTCAATAAAAAATATCAAAATGATAAATTGACCAGCACCATCTATTTTCTATGACGTGTCATGACGTAAACAACAAGCAACACCTCGAATAAGTTAATATGCATGATCACCAATAAATTTCAGGTAAAAAAAAAAAAAAAGAAAAAAGAAAAATGTTTATCTTGTACGCGGTTGTTCTTGAAATTGATCAAGTGATCACTGAAAACAACTTAGTGTGAAAATTATTATTAAAAAAAATTGTCTATGGTGTTTTGCATAAAACATAGGTACGTGCATTAATGGCGGCAAACTGATAGGAGGACGTAGTTTTGAAAGCTGGTTTATCATTTTTTTTTTTTTTTTTTTTTTTTGTGGGTTTCCAGTTTTTTATTATATCTGAAAGATTAAAGCCTAAAGTTAATTTCAAAAAGGAAAAATTTGTTTTTAGTCATGAAAAAGAAAAGTTATAACGAAAAATGTTTTCACACTGACATTCATTGTAAAAATCCCTTGAAAGATAAATATTAGTTTTCTGGGACTATGTCAAAGATAATTAGTCCTAAAATATTGAAATCAAATTAAAAAAACAAACAAAAAAAAAACACCTTGTTTGTACAATTTTTTTTTTTTTAATAGCTTAATTAGACTAATAATCTTTTTTTAATAGTTTAATTAGACTAATAATTTTTTTTAATAGCTTAATCAGGAGAATCTGACTTCGTACAATCAAAACAAAGTCGTTTAGTATGAGTTCTACGGAAGCCCAAAACGCCAGAAAGTCAAAAGGCTATCTGAAAATGACGTTAGGTAGTTGGAGAGAGTTAGGGGTGCAAAATCGACTAGTTTTCTTTTCTTTTTTTCCAGCCGTGCATCCGTACATTCATATCCTAAACGTTTGTATAATTTTTACCATATTTTTATTTAATTATATTTTTAAAGTATGTTACTGCTTTTAAATTGAATTTTTTTTTTCAAGATTATTTACAAATTATGTTACGTTGAATATTTCACGTTCATTCATACAAGGAAAATATTAGAATCTTACATATAAGTATTACGTTAAAAATGTAATTTAAAACGAAAGAGAAAATATTTTTGCAATTGTAATTTTTTGTGTGTGTGAAAATATTAAATAAACGATGCTTAGTTCAATAATAATATCGTTAGTTCGAGAAATTAATTTTTCTTCGAGTTGTATCGATTTTATTAATATTGACTTTAGAGGTTCTTTTCGTAATGTTCATGAAAAAAATATTGTTCTTTTGTTATTGCTACAATTTATGATGTTTTATTTTCATAAAAAAAAGCAAAAATAAATTCATTTTCTTTTCTTTTTTTTTTTTGCTACTGAAAACCATAACTGTTTAAAAAAAATTAATACATTATCACTAAGATTCAAATAAAAATAATGCGTTCATTATATTCCGCGATCATTATTTGATAAATATTGAAAATTTCACTAAAATTAGTTAATTTCCTGATTTTTGATGAATTTTTAAGTAAAGGGAGGGTTCAAAATATTTATACATTTTGAGCATCGGCTATTCATTTTGCACGTACCTAAAAAAACATAATAAATTTGCGTTAGTTTATGATTAGAAAGGTTGTGCTGTATTTATGTATTCTTCTTATTATTATTTCTTTGATTTACTGTTGTTTCTTATGAAAAAAAATCTTTTTGAATTTTAATAACTTTTCTTAAATCAATGGTTATTATAATGTCACAACACAAGATTAATGATTTTTTTTCCCTACAAATTTTCATCTGCTCCTCTTGCTCCTCCTCCTATATTTCCTCTGTTTCTGCATTTGTTCCTATATTTCTCACTCTCTTAGTCTTTCACCTATACGCCTCCTTATTTTACTCCTCCCCCTTCTACTCTTCCGCCTCTTTCTTCTACTCCTCCCTTTCCTTATCTCCCCTTCATTTTTATTCCTCTTTCTGCGCTCCTTCTTCTTTTCCCTCTCCCCCTTCTTCTTTCCCTGCCTGCTTATTTAGCTTCCTTCTTTTCCTCCTTCTTCTTTCACGATAAACCAGCAATGGAGCTAAACACTTTCGTGAAATCCAATGAGTTTTCACCCAATGATTTTAATAAATCTTTCTGGTCACTTTTTCAAACTTGAGAAAAGAATAAAAGAAATCTAATTCAATGAAATGATATACGAGTATGTTCGCAAATTAAATCTCACCATTTGTATACAAATAAACGAAGACTACAACTTACTTATATATACATTAGTGGCGAGTGGCCTGGCAAGGCTACAGGGAAGACAACCCCCCCCAAAAAAAAAACAGTAAGCAAAATTCATCGCAAAGCGGCAAAACTAAAGCTGGCCTGCCAGGACACTATATATGCAAATGTAGGCTAATTTGGGCATACTTTATTGGTTTGAAAATATAGGTTCTTTTTTACCAATTGTCATAAAATTTTAACCATAGAATAGTATTATCTTCAAAAAGCCTAAAAATTTTCATATAGTTTCGTCTCTTAAAACTAAAGATATGAGCATTTCAATATTCAATTTAGCTAAGAATAATATATATACCACTGTTTTGGCAATTTTAAAAATTCCAAATCTCAGCGACTATTGATCAGAATTTAACAAATGAAGGCTCTTTGGAAAGGTAATGACCTGAATTGTGTAGTGGGCTATGTAACATTTGCCCTTAAGGTCACACAGTAAGAGAATCATTCCATCATCCAGAGCCTGTTCTTGGCACTTTTTTACAGCCATAAAATGTTTCAATCATAGTTATTTGTTTTCCTAGTTTTGCATATGAATTACAAAATATCTGATATTTCCCCAAAATCTCTGGCCTTGATGGAGGGGAGACTAAAACTTGCTGCTATGGTTTCAAATGATCTTAAATAACAGCAAGGTGAGACTTGATTCCTGTAGGATATTGGGGTGTGAGTCTGTGTTCACCAATACATAATTGGAATCCATCGTTTTTAGAGAACACGATTGCAGATGCAGGGATATCTATAAGTTGAGTATCACTGGGGACATTAAAGATAAATTTAACGAGATCTCTGATTTCCAGAAGGATTCCACCGAGTCACAGCCACACTCATGAGCAAAAAAAAAAAAAAAAAAAAAAAAAAAAAATGGGCCAAAAGTAAGAGAAGGAAGAAATTGATTTTTCAATATTTTTCCATGAATTTTTGTTAGTTTTAACTGAAAATTTCTATTTCGCAGATCCTTATTATTATAGCATATAATAATCAGTGGAAAAATGAATCCTAAAAATGGTAAGACTGCATCTTGGCGAGGATATTAAAAAAACCGAATTGCAGGATTAAGGCAGTCCAAAATGACTTACAAGCAGATTTTTGATATTTTAAGAAAAGAACATGTGAAAACATCTCTTTCTGCCGTGAAGCCAATTGGTGAAAGGTTCGAAGTTGAATGCTCAGTAAAAAGGAAATCTGGATCTGGTGGCCCTAGAGCATCCACTTTGAAGGACGATCACAGGCTTAAATAAACTGTTTTGAAGGATCAAAAGAAACCCATTGTAAAGAATTCAAAACAGGGGCTGGAAATTCTCTTGCTAGATATACAATATCTAGACGAAAGAAATGTGATGTTCCTCTAAAAGGTGTGCAAAGAAGCCATTTTTTTTATCGAAGAAGAGCATCAATGAGAGAAAGAAATTTTTCTCGTATTATGGCAAGAAAGATACAGACTGGTTTAGGAATATTTTCTGATCAGATGAATCAAAGTTTTGTCATGTTAGTGATGCTCCCGAACGGTGCATTCGAAGAACTGGAGAAAGATTTTCACCAAGTTGCATAAAAACGACAAACACGGGAATGGAGGGATAATGGTATGGGGAACTTTTAATGCAACAGTAGTTGGGGAACTTATTAGATGTGAGTGCAATGCAAAGGAATACATTCGAATATTAGAAACAGGACTGTTAATAAGTATCCAGAAGCTGGGAATATCCCAGAACATTATTTTTCAACACGATAATGCCCCTGTACACACTGCTAAAGTCGCAAAAAATGGTGTTCTGATAATTCAATTGATGTGATCTTTTGGCCAGGTCAAAGCCCCGATTTAAACCCAAGCGAGAATATTTGGTCCATAATATCTAGTGCATTGACCTGAAGAAGAAATTTTTCGAACAATGACAAACTGTACAAAGTGAATGGAATAGCATCTCCTCTTCACAGCGTTCCACTTGGGTTGAGAGCATGTCTAAAAGGATTCATTTTTTAAAGAAATCAAAAAGAAATGCGATTCCATCCTAAGCATTTATTAAAGTAAATGTCTTGTTCTGTGTTATTAGTCTCGTTTAAGTTTACTTGTTCAATTGCTCTTTGTCCAATATAGCTTTTAGTGCAATCTATATATATATAAAAGTGAGCGTGTCTGTGTGCGTGTCTGTGTGTGTACATTTCCCTACGCAATAACTCTGTCAATTTTAAGTCTACAGACTCGAAATTTGATATACAGGGTACTAAGATTTGGGAAAATCTTTGTAACCCATTTTCGGACAGAAATTTTACTGTTAAAGGGGTTAAAGTTCAACGATTTCACCTTTGAGAACTCTACCACACTCCTCCGCCAACTTTGGGTCAAAACACTTGAAATTTTGGATATAGGTTCTTTGGACATGGATCTAACTTAATAACTTTATATGAGCTCAAAATCATAAATGTTAAGGGGTCATAATAGGGGTCGAAGTTTAAAAAAATTGACCGCTTTTTTTTTCTTTTTTTTTTTTTTGCTCAACATACACCTCCAAACTCCTGAACAACGCCGGGCTAAAATGCTAGTAAATTGTATAAAATTTGTTTGGCCCATTTTTTTGCTCACGAGTGTACATTAAAAAGGCGTGAATAACTTCGGAAAAATAATGACGTTTGACAAAAAACTTCAGGTCGTTGTATTGGGATGAAATAACATTTATTAACCTGTTTAATAAACAGTAATTCAAATTATTCTAACGTTAAGAGATTTTGCCACAAATGTTCATGAGACAGTCTTTGCTAATAAGTGTCCTGTAGAAAAGGCAAAAAGTTTATGATTAAAGGTTTTTCTGAACAAAGGTACACACGTGGTTATTTTCTGGAGGGAAAAGAAAATCATTAATTGCTTAAGTTACATGTGTGTGTTCAGCACATATGAAAACAGCAGTTCAAAATAACCGGGTTGCCAAGAAGAATAAATTTCATTAGGTGAATGCTCTGACGAACTGCAGGCACTTGTGCCCCCACGACGTAGACACCCTTGACAAACCCGACAGGCAGCTAAATACCACCCCCACACAGTAGAGATCCCTAGATGTAAAAGATCTTTCTACTCCAGTAGTTTCTTCCCTAGAACCGCTAGACTCTGGAATTCCATTCCAGGTTCCTGCTTCCCTAACTGTACTGACATGCAGAAGTTCAAGTGCAACGTGAACCGACATCTTGCTGCACAAATCCAAAAATAGTGCCCCAGTAGTTGCTGCCCCTGATAGTAGCCCCCTACACCAAAGTGGCAATGCGCCTTGTTTGGGGTGAAAAAGTAATAAAAAAACAAAATAAATAAATATATTTTTTCATGTTGAGAATTTATAAGGCATAACGCGTGGAAAGTTTTGTTACGCAATTTAACGTCCCTCGTGGACGGAGTCTTTTAGATGCAAGTCAAGCTGGAGAAATCTGAAGAGAAAATGGTTTTATTTTAGCGGTTAAAAGTTTATATACCTGTGTTAACATTCCAAACTATTTGTTGTGTTACTGCGCACGAAACGTAACATAGTTTCTTTATTGCATGTGTGCGGATGGCAAATTACGACGTTGTAAGCTTGAGCGTACTTCAAATGCGTGTTGAATGATTGCTATGAAATATCTCTGCCGAAGATTTGTTCCGGCCATATATAGCGGTCGCTACATTCCAAATATTTCTCATATGTTATATCTCCTCTTTTTGGTTTTCATACATAAAGTTAGTTTCACAGTGTATAAGGATTATTTAATACTGGAGGTATTCATAACATACCCTATTTCCAAAAGAGGGGAGATATAACATATGAGTAATATTTGGAATCAAGTCTCCCCATGGTGTTATTTAAGACCATTTGAAACCATAGCAGCAGGTTTTAGTCTCCCCTCCATCAAGGCCAGAAGTTTTGGGGATATAATATATATATATATATATATATATATATATATATATATATATATATATATATATATATAAACTGAGGTAAGACACTGATTAGAAATCAGATGAAAGATCCTGATAAATATTACTTGAAGTAATACTTTCAGGGCGATCCTAGCCAAAAAGGAGAAACTCAATATTTAAGCATAGAGCAATATATAAGTTTAGTGGTTATATCTAAATTCTGAAAAAACAACATACAGACACATCTAGACCAACATTCTGCATACTCCTTCCGATAATGGACTGCCCAGGTTGTAACAAATTCTCTTTTCCTATAATTATCTTCATATAATTATCATTCACCACTCAAAAATCTATTTTCAATATTTGTGCTGAAAAGCAAAATAAGTGTCTATTCACAGCTGAACATTTTGCTAACCGCATTTCATTTCCTCTGATGATATGAGCCATTATTGAAAATCCATGGATTAAGGAAATCAACATAACCCCTTCTTCATATTCCTTTTGTCAAACAATAAATTCTTAATTCGAATATATGTGTCTATATGTTGTTTTTTCAGAATTTAAATATAACCACTAAACCTATATATTACACACGCACACATGGCATAATCTCGTTGACACACCGGTTCTCGTCAGATCATCAAAGTTAAGCAAGGTTGAGACTAGTTAGTACCAGATGGGTGACCATTTCGTCCTGTGCATACGCTTCACTTGCCACTAGTATTTAACAATGTCGACTCAGGAGAGGTGTGGTTGAAGATTACGCACCTCCTGCCACAAAAATTTCGTGCACAGGCACCTCTTCGTGGGTATCCATAGTCTGTCAAAGACTGAAGGAGCCTGTGTGTGCGTATGTGATATATATCAAAATGGATTCGAATTTTTCGCTTTGTACATGACAAAAAAAAATGTAACTTTGGCCAGAAGTAAAACGCATGCAGGTAGACCAATAAAAAATAATAATAGCAAAGTAACTTTACGTACAAATATAAAATATGTATTTAAAAACACACACACACTAAGAAAAATAAATCTTTTTCTTTAAAATAGGGTGCGAAATGAATAAAGCACAATGGAAACCCTTAGATTAGAACCTGGATTGTAATTTTTCTAAATGAAGTTTGAAAACTTGACACATGAAAGGGTAAGAATATTCTATCGGGGGTGTCGAAGTATTTTATTCATTTTTTTTTTTTTTTTAACCTGTTCTTAACGTAATAGTTTTGGAAGAGCTTCGTTTTTGGTAACCTGAATCCACCTACTTACTTTTTAATAGACTGATCCGCCGCATAACAATTGATATTAAACGGAAATGAATATTGATCAAGTTAGCAAAATAAATAAATAAATAAAGTTTTTTTTTTTTTTTTTGGTTTTCGCCGTTTATGATTTCGAGTTGCCTTTTATCAAACTTCAAACATGTTTCCCATCATGGATTCAGCAAACTTTTATATTATTGCTGCTGGTAAGTGAACAAAAAAAAAAAAAAAAAAAAAAAGTGGAGATGTGAAATTTATTTATTTTCTATTAAACAAGCCGAGAGAGTGTCACTATTATTAGAGAAAAGGTGCGAAATGACTTGATGTATGGGACAAAAACAAAATACTACCTCAAGGTAAAAAAAAAAAAATCAACAAAAAAAAAACGTAGTCTGTTATTAGTGTGAGATGAATAGATTCCAACCCAGAAAACAGCAATTCTTCCCTTCCTGCCAGAAAAAATCGTTTATAGAATGTGAGGAATAAATGACAAAAATAAAGGAAACGAGAGTTACAAGTTTGTCGGAACTAATCGATGTTTATAGTGCTAAAAAGAAACTCGCATATTCTTCCTTAGCATTATAACTAACCCTAGGTCTGTGAGGCAATGCGAAAAATAAAAATAACATTTCTCACTGCCTGTTTGCCGATTTTATATAAGATGTTGCTAATTACATAACAATTAAGTAGAAAATATTGGTTTTAGTTGAAATTCATTTTTTTTTTAATTTTTGGTATTAGTCCGAACAAGCACCCGGTTTCATTTTTTTTTTTTTTTTTTTTTCGTCAAAAATCACTTAATTTGAGACGATTCTATGATATAGTTGACTTTTTTTCGGTTAAATGGCCAAAAGTTACTTTAAATAGAAAATAAAATCTATTTTGATGTGAATTTATTTTAAGGGGGGGGGGATGTATTTGTTCCAGAATTTGCCATTTCTACATTATTTGGCATATTCGGTACCAAATTTTCTCAGTTTTTTTTTTTTTTTTAATACAAAAAAAAAAAATACTTTTCAATCTCCAGCGAATTATTTATTTTTTTTATTTTGCTAAAACTGTCACCTTCACTTCATGTTAATTTATACACACACAAAACAAGATTCTACTGGTTTTCTCAGGCGATTTAAATGTAATTGAAAAATTTGGTGCTACGAAAAACTAAAAAAAAAACAATATTTCAGACTTCAGAGTAGGGAATATACATTTTAACATAAAATAATCCACTTCCGGACCAGATAGCATTTTTGAGGATTGTTTTTAAAAGCGTTATGTAATAGGGAAGTGGGTAATCATTATTACCTGGTGACCCGGAAGTGAGTGATCATTTTACAAGAAAAAACATTCACAGCTTAAGAGAATGACGCACGCATGCGCATGCTGATATCTGTTTCCTATCGCAATAAATGTGACACTAGGGGAAGAAAGTGGGTGTTAAAAGTTGGCGCTCAAAAGGAGGCACAGTCTGGCCTTGCAAAAGATACCAGTGTAACCTCATCGGCATTCTCTGGCAAAGGCATCTCAGGCGATTAGCAATAAAACTATCCTCTTCTCTAAGAGAAAAGGCAAAGCCTGGGGGGGGGGCCTCCTAGAACTGCATAGAGCCAGCATTACATAACAATCAACCAGGGAACATTATTTTATTTATTTATTTATTTTTACTGAATTTACACTCCAAACAAGGCACACTGCCACTTGCTTGGATGTAAAGGGCTACTATTTAAAAATATAGCTACAGGGACACTATATAGGGAGTTGAGTAGCAAGATATTCATTAACATTGCACTTGAACTTTTACATATCAGTACAGTCAAGGAAGCAGGGACCCGGTCGGGAATTCCAAAGTTTGGCAGTTCAAGGGAAGAAACTATTAGAGTAGGAGGATTTCCGGCATTTGGGGGAACTTTATTATTAACCATGGCAATCAATGGCTGAGAGGATTTCTTGTAATTGTTAAATGAAAGCAGTCTTAGTAGCGTAGAAATGGTCAAGTCTCTGTTGATTTTAGAGCTGAAGAGAAAAATCTCCTGGGTAATATGCAAGAACACATAAAATAAATAAGATCATCTGCAGAAAATAAACAAAGCTCAATCAATCGAGAGGTGGTAGCTAAACACACTGACTGAACATAATCAATTACCTTAAGGCCACCTGCAATTAGCACAAGAACTGGGAGAAATTAAGTTCCTATAAATCCTAAGTTAGCAGATAAATGATAGACAATAGGAAAGTATTCAACGACCAGAAGAGAGAGAGAGTGTGTGTGTGTGTATGTATATATATATATATATATATATATATATAACTACATACATACAAAGAGCCTCTAAACATATTAAAATAACACTTAGCCGATTCCTCACTCTCCGCTTACCCTTTTTTAATTCAATTTAACATTATATAATCAATTCTTAATGCTGCAATATTCTAAGTTATGAATTTATTATATTTTGTACTAGAATATCTTGTCCTTTTCTTTTCCAGTTTCAACAACTAGTCCTTTACTTTTCCATGTTCAAGCTTAACTATATTACTTTTCATGCTCAGTTTTCTATTTTAATATATATATATATATATATATATATATATATATATATATATATATATTATATGTTTTAATGATATTTAGATGTAATCGCCTAAGAGGAGTAGTATCTTTGCTTTTTTGTGTGTGAATTCATAAATGGTGTACAGTTGCAGGTTTCCTAAAAAAAATTTATTTGCAAAATTGGACATTTATTGTGGTGATTATTTGAAAATAACCAGGGATCTTCAAATCTTTCCTGAATCTTTTATTCTCTGATATTACCATTTTTGTTTTTGTTCTAACTTATTTGCCTGATTACAGACCTTTCAAGCATCCTATAGTATGTATAGTTTCTTTAGTAAATGTTGTTCTTAGTGTTTTTATTTCTTTTTTGTTGTTGTTGAAAATTTTGCTTGTTTATACTCGTAGTATGCGTTGTTGTAAGCGTGTCCATTTTTTTTTTTTTTTTTTTTTTAATTTTTAAATTATCTAAAAAATAATTCAAAATTATTTTCAAACAATGTGCAATGCTCCATTTTATTTATTTTTTTCGGCGAGCCTGTACGAGAGTGTTCCTTCTTAAAAATGCGTTTTTTTTTCAAAACATTTTCTGACGATTATCATGGACTAACCTGGGTGCTTAGGCATACATACATACATTTAAACAGATTTTTGCCCTTTATATCATAGATTACAGACTTAGGTATTATACCAGCAGAAAAAAATTTGATAAAAAATAAATTTAATGACTTTTAAGAAAGGGAGTTCACATTCTCGTTATAACATTCTACGTACTTGCTCCCTGACTTACTGGGCATCTCTTTACAGACGTGTCACGGTGAGATTGCCTTAAATTCATTTGCAACAAACGGTAAAAAAAAGAAATAAATAAATAAAGACGTCCTCTACTGATCGTTAAATATATTTTAAGTGTCTTTTTAATACGGGACCAGTAGACAGTCTTTCTTTCTTTTTTTTTTTTTTTAATTTTATTTATTTATTTTTTTATTAATTATCAAAGTTACATAGACACGGGAACTACGTATACACAGAAACTCTCGCCGGTCACGTGATACGTTAGTAAAGAGAT
Source organism: Euprymna scolopes (assembly GCF_053919585.1). Lineage (NCBI taxonomy): Eukaryota > Metazoa > Mollusca > Cephalopoda > Sepiida > Sepiolidae > Euprymna > Euprymna scolopes. The sequence goes on from NC_136506.1 coordinate 29,809,855, forward strand.
CTGCGTTATGTCAAAGAGCAAGTAAGTAGAACGTCACCATGAGAAAGTGCACCCTTTCTGAAAAGTCATTAATTTTTTTTTTTTTTTTTATCATACAAATTTTTTTCTGTTAATATGATAGTTAAGTCTGTAATCTATTATCATCGTCGGAAAAAGGTGCGAAAAACCCCCCCAACAAATTACACATTGGGAAGGGACACTCTTTTTACAGGTCCATGCTTTTTCTTTTTTTTTTTTCTTTTTTGTTCAGTGTACGTCAAGTAACAGTTTTGCCGCAAGGGTGTCTTTTTTTTTTTTTTAACCTATCAAAACTTAACCTACAAAAGGTAATACTAACCTAACTAAGAATAAAACAAAAAAAAATAACCTGGTCATAGCTGACGCAATAAGGACAATCTAACCCGATGGATTAAATGGAAGGGGCTGAGTTTGTAATTCTGGATCGATTAAAGTTTGACCAGATATTCCTGAGAAGGTTAGATGTTGACCATTCACATCCTTCTTATCGCAGGAAGATGTGACCAAAGCCAGAAGGTAGGGGCACAATCAAGTCAGTACTCCGAAGGAAGCAGTACCCTGGCCTATTAAAATTGCTTAGGCAGCACCATTGGCATTCCCTGGTCAAGGTGCATCAAACACTTAACAATAAACTTAGTCCTCTCCAAAGAAGGGAGCCAAGCTTGGGAGGGTAGACATCTTAGAACTACCCAGAACTAATACCTTAGCGAGGCAGATAAAAGGCCATGACAGAATGGACAAGTTTCTAATGGACAGATTGTGGAAAATGACTCCTCGAATGGTATTTTCCTGTGAATTAATTGAGTAATTATTTACTTTCTCCTCACCACACGAACATATGACACAAAGTGGGAAGGTCAGAGGGTGGGGAGAATCAAGCCAGCACTCATAAAGAAGATCAGAACAACATCCGTACCGTCGGTTTCAAATCCAAACTAGAGGGACCTATAATAAGTCTCTTTTACCGGATTCTCTTCAGCTACTTTTTGATTGGATTTTACATATTTATAAATATACTAACGTGGGTATCCGGCGTTGCCCGTATGTGGAGAGGTAGTGTAGTAAGAAACCCCAGGGGTGGAGAGAGGTGTTAAAAAAAAGAAAAAAAAAATTTAAATAAGTGGTAGTAGCGGGGAGGGGGAGAAATCAAAACAACAGTAGGCAGCCCGGGTGGAGAGAGGTGTTAAAAAAAAAGTGGTAGTAGACAGGCAGGCTCGAACCCGTAACGCGAAGGAGGAAAAGGAGAAAAAACCTAACGTCTTAGCTGATGCATCCATCATGAAACCAGAAGTCGCAAGTTTTGGAATTAAGGGTAGTCAATCAAAAGGAGACGATGACTTGTGAAAACGTCGATGAAAAAAGCGACTCCTTCTTGTAGGAAACTGCCCAGTTGAGGGTGAAGGAATTAATGTTTTTGGCCATTTTTTTCGATATTCGTCGTCCAAGAGACCAAGCTTTAAAATGATACCAATTTTGTCAGCTTCCGACGCATCGTCGGAAGTTTTTGTGAGACATACAAATAAACACACACACACACACACACACACACTTTGCCTTTTATATATTAAATGTAAGTGTTTAAGAAGGATGTTAGCAATGTAGAATACTGGGATGGTAACACAACGTATGAACGAAAACAAACGAACAAAGGTTGCATTTAAATTATAAATTTTTGTATATCTATATATTTTTCCAAATCTTTAACACATAAGTCAATGAATATGAGCTTGTTGTTTAATATAACCAGGGTGTTAATATGTCTTTGATAATTTCGAGAAGTACCTCGGATTTTCAAAAAGAAAACAAACCAAAAGTATGCCATAAAAAAACAGAGCAAAGGATATGAATTCAAGACTGCTGTCAAGCAGATAACATAGGAGTAAATTTATTGAAATTGATTTATTTTTATATTATTAAAGTAATATCCATTATTAAAATAATATCCAGACTGCCATACTGACTTCCGGAAAAAAATGAATAAAAATAAAACAAAGAAAAGCCTCACTGAACAGTTGCGTACATTTCTTTTTTTTTTTTTCTTGATTGTAAAAAAGTTTTTACGGTCAAAAATTAGAGATATCAACATCTACCACCTTGCACGACACATTATGTTGGTAAATAAACGAAATATAATTGAAAATTATTGAAAATTCCTTCTAATATTATCATTATTCTTTTATATACTAAATCGTGACCACGATGTTTGCCACAAACTGCATTGGCATAGCCTTCAAACACAATTCCTTTCATATTACACTCTTTTTTTTCTTTTTTTCTTTTAACAATTGAGCACTCTATTGGGGTTTTCTCTCGCTTATACATTTATTAATTCTAAAGCTACTTTACCTTTGGTATTTAGATAAGTCCCCAGTTAACGAAATCTTTCATTTTGAGATTTAAAAAAAAAAAATGGATCACTATATATTAAGCAATCAGCCTTGTAACCCCTTCCTTCCTTATTTGGTTTTTGAAGAAGTAGCCCGTTTTCAGTCTTGAATTGAATTCTGGTGTACATAAAAATATATAATCATATAAACATATCTAACTTTATATAATGTGCAATATCCAGTAATAAAAACATGTTTAAAATGGAATTTTACAAAACTTGAAAAGTTTATTTTGTTAATTTTAATTGTTTATTTATTTATTTTATTTTATTTTTTCGACCATTTACTTTTTTTCATATATTTTATCTTTTTCTTCATTACACTTGAAGAGGTTGGAAATTTTGTTTTGTTTAATTTCAGTTCTTGCTAATGCATGCTGCATATTTTGTATAGGAAAAAATATATAAACCAGTTTGTTAGAATAATACATCTTTACAAAAACAGATTTAAAAAAAAAATTATGTTATCTCCAAGTTTGTGTGTGTGTTTTTTTTTTTTTAGTTTTTCTTTTTTGCTGTTTTTTTTTTTCAATTTTTTTATTTAATATTTTATTTTTTGTAATTTTTATTTAAGTTTTTTACTTTTTAAGTTTTTACTTAAGTTTATTTTATTTTTAAAGTTTATTTTTATTTTTAAAGTTTATTTTTTATTTTTAAAGTTTATTTTTAAAGTTTATTTTTTATTTTTAAAGTTTATTTTTTATTTTTAAAGTTTATTTTTTATTTTTAAAGTTTATTTTTTATTTTTAAAGTTTATTTTTAAAGTTTATTTTTAAAGTTTATTTTTAAAGTTTATTTTTAAAGTTTATTTTTAAAGTTTATTTTTAAAGTTTATTTTTAAAGTTTATTTTTAAAGTTTATTTTTAATTTTTTAAGTTTTTTAACTTCCGGTTTCTGTTGAACATTCTGCTTCACAATAAATACCCTGGAAAAGTCCCTTTTAATTAATGTTTACCAGTTTCAAAATATTCAGTTATTCTGAAAAAAAAGTCCAGTTCGTTTTCTTATATTAAAACTGGTAAACATTAATTAGAAGGGACTTTTCCAGAACATCCATCATGAAGCAGAACGGTTAACAGAAACCGGAAGTAAAAAAAAATATAAACGTGGAACTAGAGGATAACCTAATTATTTTTATAGAAAGCAATGCTCAACTCTTTACATATGAGAATATTTTTTGTTGTTATTTTATTGCTTATTTGATTTAATGTTTTTGTTTTTTAATATTGTTTTTTTTTCTTTTTTAATGTTTGCTTAATGTAATATTTTATGCTTTACTTTATGTCGTTATTTAATTTTTGCCTTGTTCAATGTTGTATTTTTATTTATTCGTAACATTTTTTTTTTGCCCACCTTGAGACGGTTAATCCTAAAAAGTGCGGCTATATTTTATCAATTAGGTTTATCTGTTTTTTGCAGTGGTGACAAAGCAAATTAAATTAGTCCACCATGCAAAAAAAAATAAAAAATTGCAATATTTTTTGACAGTTTATAAAAGATCATGGCCATGGAATTACACAAGAAAAACATCTATTTAGGCAATTATGCCATTCTCAAAATGTTATTATCTGAGAGTAATAATATCTAGCAATCTCAGGTTTGACAACCACTTGTCTTATATACCCAATAGAGAGCTTTATGTGCTGTATATATGAACTACCGAATTCCTCATGAATAAGATTTGCTGACTAGGCTTTACAAGGCAATGATTCGTCCCCACTTGGAATATGGGTCCCTAGTGTTTTCCGTAGTTAGCAAGGTGTTCTCTGATTATCTTGGGCGTTTACAATGTTATGTCGTCAGATATATACTACATATTCCCTGCCGCAACCCTGTCCCCTCTGGAGTATATGATCTGCTTGGATTACATCTGCTGTCTACTTACCAGAACGTAACAGTTGCTTGTGTTGCTTACAGATTATTTCATGGTTCTTGCACCACCGCAATACTTAATTATCGTCCTGTGCTGTGGCTGAACAGACCAAACCTGCGACCATATACATTCACATTAGACCCGCTACATAATCACACCAATGTTTGTTCAAAGATGTACAGGCGATCTCCTTTAGCATTGTGTTCTGCAGTCCTGACCATACTGCCTCAGGATTGTGTAAATGAACATATATCACAGTCACATTTTTGGAGTTTTGTAGTGGCTAATCATCAGTATGTTCCTGAGTTTTATGCATTCCCTAATTAGCTAGGTAGTCTTTGTCAATTGCTAACGGTTTTTATAACCACGACTTAATAAAGAAAAAAATAAGTTTTACATTATATATTACTAAATGAGGAATCGTTTCCATTAAAAATCAAATTTATATTATGCATCTAAAATTGAGAAAAGCATGCTCAAAAAGTGTTAACGTTATATCAATAAACTGAAACAAAACAAAATGGCCACCGAATTTAACGTGATGCCGTGTTTATCTAATATCGAAATGGAGTGAAAACGGCTTTTCTCAATTATAGATGCATAATACTAACTGAATTTTAAATGGAAGTGATTCCTTATTTAGTAATATAGAACAAAAACATAAAATTACTTTTCAATGCTTAGATGGATTTTTTTTTTTATTATTAAATACCCCAAATTATGATTTTTTAAAAATTAGCCTTTTTCAGCAATTTCAAGAAAAACATTATCCCCTTAACCAAAATCCAGGTGGTAGCTAAGTTCATTCTCAATTTGTTCAGAAGATGTGGGGGTGGTGCATTGCCACCTTGACTTAAGTTAGTGATAATCTTAAAGAAGGCGTATGTTTTCTTTTGTAAGAAACAAATGATGAAACGCATTATAATATCCAACATAAAATATTGCTGACCAACAAATTGTATCCCCTCCCACCACCATTCTGAAAAAAAAAAAAAAAAAAAAAACGATACGAAAGAGATGAACAGTAATAATTTGCATAGTGAACCAATTTGACCTGTAACCACTGTGAAAAAAACAGAAAAAAAAAGTTAATGAAATATAGCTTGCTCTTTGAGAGTTAACCGCTTCAAGATAACAAAAAAATTTCTCTTAAAAAAAAAAAAAGATAACAGACAACGAAAAAAATAACTTTATTTTAAACTTGATTATACACTTTAAAGGCACGAAAACGTTTTTGAAAAAAATAAGAGATCTACCATATTTTCCTGTATTTGATATTAGGAATTTTTGAACGAATAAGTTTACTTCAAGCTATGCGATTGCTAAAAAAACATATCACAAGTAAAAGAAGAAAAAAACATAATTCAAGATGGATGTCGGAGAATCTTAAGATGACTCTGGTGGAACGAGAATAAGCTATCCCTCGTATATTTAATAATCGGTTCTGTTGGAAGTTTCGTAAAGATTCCAGAATTGAACAAATTGCATCTGAAGAAGGTCGAAGGTTACATCGACCGAAACGTTGTGAGAATAACATCCTAGATGAGAACAATAGTCCAAATTATAATCCAAATACTGCAAGGGTCGTTACAAAAGTAAGGCTTCCTATTTTTTTAAACTAAAAATACTAAAACGTTGAAGAGCTATGAAGATGGGAGTGGTACCATTAAAATGAGCAACCTTTTTTGTGCTTTTTTTTCTACATAGTTACCACCATTCTCAATGCACTTAATCAAGCTTTTGAATTGGAAGCCATGTTTAATTGTAGAAGACTTTCCGATAGATAGCTAACCTGTATAGGTCCTGAGATGAAAAATAGTCTTTAGTGGGTAGCTAATCTGTATACGTTTGGAACTGTAAAAATTTTCAGACGAAGAGCAAGATTTCTTATGTATACACGAAAAATTGTGTGTGGGAATTCTAAAATATACAGTATGTTTTATTGAGTGATTCTGGTTTCAGATTGGTTGCTAGCAGAATGTGGCGCCATTTGATTGGTTAGTTCCTCTCGCCAGTGTCTATATAGAACCTTCCAATTTTCTTTAATCATACCCTCTCATTATATAAAAAATATTGCAACTTTTGATGCTTCAGTTGTAAAAGTCCAGAGCAGGCATTGTCACTCACATCTGTCACCACTCTGAAATCGATGAACCCATCTCCTAACTGATCTTACATCAACTGCATCAGTTCTGTAAATGTTCAACAGGCGACGGTGAATGTTGGCTGGTTTAATTTTTTTCTACATGGAGGAATTCAATGACGTATCTCTGCTTCTGATGCATGTCCATAAGTTTGTTTTTGTTTTAGGGTCTCACACCATTTTAATATCTGTAACAAAGAGATGTAACTTTTGGGTCATAAATGCATAAGTTCAGTCATCATAATAATGCAATTTTTAATCCTATCTGATACATTCGGGGCGGAGGGGGGGACAGATAAAAAATAGGAGGCTTTACTTTTGGAATGACCTTTGTAATACATAGAACGTGTCTTTCAGGAATCGCTAGATTTTCTTCCCGAAAGTTCTCTAAATTATATTTCTGTCTTTCATAGAATAAATCTTAATCAACCTTCATCCAATTCCTATCTTTTTCTTTTTTTTCCAAACTTTACCCTCCCCTTCATTTATTCGACTTGAATATTAAATTCTTTTAACCGTCACTTTATTCCATCTTGAACTCTCACCCAACTGATAAGTGGCTTTTTCAGCCATTATCTATACATGCAGAGAATAACGGTGTAGGAACAGAATAGTTAACAAAGGTCCCCTCCCACCACCACCTCTTTATGTTAGGAATAGGTTTTAAATAATAATTTAGAAACCCATTCTTAATATGTGGAGGGGGAACTTGTTAATTATTCTGTACCTTGATTACTTTAACAAACTTTTTCATAAATAGTCTGTCTCCTTTTTGCTTTCGATTTTTAACATTAGGAGTTAAGCATCATTTACATATTTCTCTTTGGACTATTGTACTTCGTAGATACTTTTGTTCCCCCCCCCCCATCTTTCTCTCAGTACATATCGCATATATTGTTGATCTATGGTGTAACTAGCCCCTATCCCCACCTGCTCCCAGTATTCAAATATGTACTGCTGTTGATTATTACCTCCAAGGTTATGTTTTTGGACAATTTTTTTTTTGTACAGCATAGCGTTCACTTTCCTTGACCAATCATCACCGAACTTGCTTACAATATTGTTCATGGAATCTACGTTTTGGTTTAGGCACAGATTAAAAGTTAAAAGGGAAAATTATTGATAGTGATTTCAGGTAGACGAGTGTTTTTCATGAAAGTTTGGCAAGAGGAGACCATTGAGTGGAGCTCAGACGAGCACTTGCCATGAAAATAATGATGAAGAAAGGCTCGCACGTCTCTTCTGTGGGAAAGAACTGACTTAATTTTGGGATATGTAGATTACGGTCACATAAAAAGATGAAGGTCGTATTTTTGGTGCTAACTTTTTTACCCAATCAAGTCCAGCATCTTAGATGACCTTGACCCGTGAAAAGTTTGGACAAGGTCGAAATTTTAATGGAACTTCGATTTTCCATTTTCAAATTTAATGCATGGATCTGATGCTCTTTGGGAAGAATAAGTGTAGGTTTTGTGAATACTTTCAAGAGATTTGACAGGCCTACAAAACTTAATACACTATTTTATCTGTTCAGGTACTCCCTTATACTAGAAGGATGATTAAAGTTAATCAGATTCTTTCTTCAAGTTCACCAGAATCAGGAAAGGACCTTAACACGCTTTGGCATTTATGCAGAACACGAACCGCGCTGGAACAATGGTGTTATGTAGAAATCCATTCTTTACTGTTCTGTATCTTCATTGTTAATAAACTAGTGCACCACAAAAATTGCATCCAACTTGAAAAATTAAATTAAAAAAAAAAATGTAGGATATAACGGGCAACTTACCAGAGTATAGCTGCCCCGGGGGGTAGGGGTGAGATGCTCTTCTAATTTCCAAAACGAACGATTGCTTTTTAGCTATGCTAACAGATGGCAGTTCTTTTATTTCTTTTTTTATGGCGGCTTCAAATAACCAAAAGTTTTAGACCCATCATAAAAAAGGTTAATTATTCTATTTTTTTTTTTTATTCTTTAAAGTTTATTATCATTTATATATATATATAGATACATTTTTATTTTTAGTTTATATTTAACAAAAAATATCAGAAATACGACACCCCGTAAGCACCATGCATGCATTTCAACTTGGTCAGATAAATAGTTTTCAAGTTATGAATATTTCCATGGCATAAACTCGGAAAAGTCTTCATACAATATGGAGAAGTAAAGATCAGTTAAGACGTTTGCTCATCCTTATGTTGTCAGGTTAAATCCAGACATTATAGCAAGATGTGTGCAGAATAGTAGACTTTGATGGTATGACCACATTGAGAGATTGGCTGAGAGTTCTTAGATTAGTATGTACTAGTGATGGGACGATTCCAATTCCGATACAATTATCGATTCTGGTTCTTTATAAATCTCTAAATATCTATATATCTATAAAACTGAAAGTGTCTGTCTGTGTGTGTATCTGTGTGTCTACATTTCCCTATACAATAACTCTGTCAATTTTAAGTCTACAGACTCGAAATTTGATGTACAGGGTACTGAGATTTGGAAAATCGATGTGATTGGTTTTCGGACAGAAATTTGGCGATTAAGGGGTCAAAGTTAAACGATTTGACCTTTGAAAACTCTACCAAAATCCTCCGACAATTTTCGGGCTAAACACTTGAAATTTTAGATATAGGTTCATTAGACATGGATCTAACTTAATAACTTGATTTGAGCTCAAAACAATAAATGTTAAGGGGTCATAATAGGGGTCAAAGTTAAAAAAAATTGACCACTTTTTTTTTTTTTTTTTTTTGCTCAGCATACATCTCCAAATACCCGGGCAACGCCGGGCACCCATACTAGTTTAACTATAGAATTGTTATTTTACCCTATTTGCCGTAAATGCGCACGTTAAAGGTGCATATATTTACTCAAACGTAAAAACACTCTTGTGGGAGAAAGTGATCTATAGATTTTTGTTTTACTGGTAGTTTTTTTTTTTTTTTTTAATTACCAGGGAGCCACCACTTATCCGGGCCCGGAGGCCACTCGAGGATAAGGGTTAATAAGTGTACAGTAGTCGAAAGGAAAATATCATAGTAATCATTAGTAGTGGAAATTTGGTAAGCTGTATTACTTAAGTGAACGGCTCATCGAGAATTTGTTTACATTGAATTTGAAGATGACCATATTGTAGCCAGCTGGAAAGCAGGGAAATAGAATACATTTCCACAGGCGTGCTGTTCTAAGAAAGAAGTTTTGTTTGTGGGATCTACGTTTATGTTTAGGCCTAGATAAAGAGTGGGGAAATTATTGATAGTGATTTCAACTAGACAAGTGTATTTCGTGAAAGTTTGGCGAGGAGGGACCATAGATTGGAACTCAAAGCACTTGCTATGAAAATAATGATAGAGCAGAGAAAGGCTGGCAATGTCTCTTCTGTGGGAAAGAAGTTGCAGAGAAGAAAAAAGGTCATCCCCCCCCCACTATGCTACAAAGTTTATTTTAAACTCTGTTAAGGCAATATAAGGTTTTTCTAGCAGCTCCAGCCTAGATCTGGCAACAGTACTCCATCCTTGAACGTACATGGCTCTCATATAGGTAGAGAATTTCATCAGCAGTGAAATATCTATTGAAGCGGTAAAATTTCCAGCAACCTTAGCAACGGATTTAATGTACGTGTTCCATTTCAGATCAGGCATAAAGGTCAGACTCAGAAGCTGTCAGAAGATGGAGTCTCCCAAGATGAAAACCATTCATTTCAATTGATGCCAGGCAGGGATCAGAACGTTGATGATGTAAAGATAGAAGCTTGGTTTTAGATGCATTAAAATTAACCAGCTACCTTTTCCCCCATTGTACCACGTGCTCAAGATCAGAGGAGAGCGAATCAGAACTTGGTCATTTACTGATTTTGAAGTATTGGCATAGATGATAGTGTTGTCAGCATAAATATCTATGAATCTAAAGGTGTAATTTGGGAGAGCATTGATGTAGATTAGGAAGAGTTGGCCCTAGGATGGACCCTTGAGAGACTCCAGCATTAATATGAGCTTTTGATTTCTGCCCATCAACCTCTACTCTTATGAACCTATCCGACAGAAGTGATTTAATAATTGAGAAGACATTTCCAACTATACCGTAGCTGGATCTTGTAAAGTAGACCTTTATGCCAAACCCTATCAAAGGGCATTGATATGTCAAGAGCAATTGCCCTAGAAAGGAAGCCTCTGTTGAGAGATTCACTAATGCTATGAGATATAACTGTTAGCACATCTGCTGTAGATCTAGCAGAATGGAAGCCATATTGCATGTCACTAAGAAGGTTAGTTTTGCTGAGGTGGTGAAATACTTCTCTATTAAACACAGATTCCAGCAACATGATGCACAGGAGACTTATTGGTTTGTACTGAGAGAGAGATGACTGATCACCTGAATTCTTAAATACAGGAGGTTTTCCAGAGTGTTGGGTAGTAATTCTTAAGAGCTTAAACAGCTTTGTAAGTATGGAAGCTAGTTCTGGTTGAAGTTTTTTCAGCACTATAATTGGAATGCTGTCAGAACCAGTTGTTTTACTGGAATCAAGGTTTTTTGATTAGCTTGGCAACACAGATATTTGTATGTCGCATAGCGTGTTTTCAGATACAAGAGGAAATCTGAGGGGTTGGTGACCTTAATCGCATAAGGTAGAATTAGCTGCAAAGAATTTGGCTCTGTCCGATGCTGATGAGATTGGTTCATTGATGATGATTGGGATAGAGCACATGCTTCTGTTCAGGACTCTGTTATTTACCAAAACTGGTGGGAACCAAGTCACTGCCCAGCTACTTTGGACTTAATGAACTGAACTCTTTCGCGCCCTTTATTACTCTTTTACAGTGGTTGTTGGCAGTCCTGAAAGCGTCTTTAGCCTCAGTACATCTATTACGTTGGAAGCAATGGAAAAAGTGGTTTCTGTGCATCATGGCAGCAGCACATTCTGGAGAGAACCACAGTTGGCTGTTAGGTTATTGCTGGAATTTCTTGAGGAGTATAAAGCGTTCTATACCTACAATTAACCATTCCATCAGGTTTAATACTATGGAGGATACATTCTTTTTAAACATGGAATGCAGAGGTAGATCTGATATAAATGTACAGGGCCTATCCCAGTTAGCCATAGAGTATCGATATACTGTACGATGGAGAGGTACGTCTGAGGACTTATTACATTTCATTTTTATCTTAACTGATACAACCGAGTGATTGGAAGATCCCATTGGAGACGGAACGGAAGATGAACATAACTCAAGGCAAGCTGTGAGAAAAAGGTCTGGGAGACTTGCATACTGACTGTCAGTGTTGGGCACACAGGTGGGTTTGTGAACAGTCTGGGTTAGGTCATAAGCAATGGAGAAATCGTGACAGAATCTCCTCTCATCATCTGCCTTGTTTGAGTGGGCTTACCACTCTACATTGTGAACATTAAAGTCTCCACAGGCTAGAGTGTTAGCCAAAGGATGAACAAACAAGATATGGTCAATTTTCTCAGATATACTCACATATAGTGTAATTTAGTGTCTTCTCTGGAAATGTCCCTATCACATGGAAAGCCATTCCTAATGTAGGCATATGCCATGCCCATAGCGATCTTGGGCATCAGATATAAGGAGGCTCTCAGCTACAAAGTTGTACTTAAATACGTGGAAGTCATAATTGATAAACAATTATACCTAAATGAAGGACACGTTGAGTGAAATGTAATGTTAAAAATGTATTGCAATCATGAAGACAATAGTCCAAAAAACAATGTAATCCTCTTTTAGTATCTAATCCATGGCGTTCTATACTACAGGCCACTTGCCGGTTTAGTCAAGAAGCATGACTGGAAGCTTATTGGCAAATGTTTGATTATCAGAGATTTCTTAATTACAAATATATTTGAAAATATGGTAAAGGTTCAGAATAGTTAACACTCAGTAATTCGAACTCCCCAACCCCCAATAAAAAAAAAAAAGTATATAATTTTTATCAAACATCCTAGAATGAAATCCTTTGCATAACCAACCAAATCAAGTTTTAACGTTTATAACACTTTTTATTTTATAAAATCTATCTTCTCGACATTAAACTTTTAAGAGCGGGCAACAAATATAGGCACATTGTGGCGACCATTAAAATTCGAAATTAGAAAATAAGTGAAAAAAAAATGTTATTAATGTTAAAGTTTGGTTCGTTAAGTAGAAAACTTTATTCTAACGCGTTTGATAAAAATTGTATCAATCTCTTTTTTTTTTCTTTTTTTTTAAGCTGGGTGGGATACGAATTATCGAGTTTTAACTATTCTGTACTCTTATCAAAAATACATGGAATAACATGCTGACCCATACCTGAGAATAAGATAAGATAAATAAATGGAAATATGCATTTTTAGTTCGAGAACTGATAAGTATTAAACAAAACCAAAGGGAGGTAACTAAGTTGCAAAACAAAAGACATGACCCACATACGTATTTTTATTTAGCTTTGAACACTTATCCTCAGATATTAATCAGAATTTTTATTTGGAATATTCGGACTACTGTTCTCAAATGTTATTTTCACAACGTTTCTACAAATGTAACCTCCAACGTTCTTCAGGTGCGTTTCGTCGAACTTGAGAAATACTTATAGGATTTCATTTGAAATTTCATACCGGTTCGTTCGGGTGACGAAATTTCGCCTAAAGAAGGTTGGAGATCAGATTATGGGAACAATTGTTTAAATAGATAAGGCTTGTTAAATGAATAAGATGGGGGGGGGGTTACATTAACTAAAACGTTGTAATAATAATAACATGCACGATGAAAAATGTAATTCAAATATCAAATTATTAATCCTTATCTAAAAGCAATTCTGAAACCCAATACAGGTCAAAATGTTCTATGTATTTTTTAAATTGAATTAATGGCGCTTGGTAAGAGAGTCGACAAATCGACTTTTAATTATATTGTTTTAAGCAAAAACAATATTATGTACTTAATTGTTATGTCGAAAATTGTAATATATCCAAAAATTACGAAAATTCATCAAGTAGAACAACTGATGTTTAAGTAAAATAGTCTCTCGCTATAGACAACAAATATAGCTGCTATGAACAAGAAATCTAAAATATTCGTTTCGAGTTATGTCCCCTGTGTGTCTGTGTCTACTTTATAGCGTCTATAATACAATTTTGCCCAATTTTCCTTACAAATTACTTTTAACTCTAAACTTTCTATCTAATGCATTTTTGTAATTTTTGGATATATTACTATTTTCGGCATGATAATTCAGTACGTAATAGTGTTTTTGCTTAAAACAACATTTTTTTTTTTTTTTAAATCGGTCTATTGACTTTATCTTAACAAGTACTGAATTAACTTCCAAGAAAAAAAAAACCCACTGAAAATCAAATATTTGTCAATGGACCACCATTTGTGGTTCTTGGTTGTACCATAGAGTGGTCTGTAGCGTAAACCACCATGATCTACCTCCAAATTTTATTAACGAATTTAATTAAAAAATAAGTAAATAATATAAAAACTAATTTGCATGATTTTAAAGTATCGGTACTTTTGCAGAATTGTACCAGATGTAACTAACCGTCCGTTCAACTTGGCTCGGAACATGACGTCATCCGCTCGAGTGTGACTAATCTGATGCAAGACACTGATCAATGCGCAGTAAAGGTGCAGACGATTTTTGTGGAAAATACTGGGGGGGGGGATCAATAGGACCAACCAGGAGCTTTCCAACAGTTGTCTTTTCAAGTTATATTTAAAGGGAGTGGGATTTCTTTGCAAAAATTTAGATACTTTCGATTTTTGCAAGATTGTAACGCTAGGTATTAGACAGCAATTAATAAAAATACATTAAATTTCAGTTTGTTTGGAATATTTTAAAGGGATTTTAGGAGGCATATTGCCAGATTCTTAGTTTTGAAAATTCAAATATTTCAGATTTGCATTAAATTTATACTCCTCGTGATTTTATTGTTTTCTCCATTATTTTCCTTGAGTAGTGTTTGTCAAGCTTTGATAATCAGCAATGCTCAGCAAAAGCCGACAGTTGATGTCATGTTCCAAGCAAAGGCGAGCGATCAGTTACGTTTGGTTCACATTCTGCACAAGTACCAAAATATCTTTATTTTTATTTTTTCATTTCTTTTATTCGTTTTTTTTCTTTCTTTTTGTGTTTTTTTTTTCTTTTTGCTTGCAATTCTGTTGATTGTTGTGTGGCATGTGTATTTTCTCTTTCTGTTATGTAGGAAATTGGAATCGCACCCCCCGACTGTCCCCTTACCTGCATGGGATACGGTTCCTTTCTTCGATGCGGGCAGCCGTTGCATGCAAAGCCTCCGCAGACACGGTGGACAGTATACCGAATAGCATTTTGACTCCAGACAACCAGTTAGCATTAGCTGAGCAGGGTTATTATGATTCCTTTCCTTCTACTCAGAAAGACGAAAGTTCGACGACAAGTTTACCAAAATCTCAGCAGTCCTTAACTGCCGTGGAGAAACGTCAAAAGTTCAAAGCGAGCAAAAGCTCACAACCTTGGTCCCTTATTATAGAGCCCGAAACGAACACCGAACAACATACTGCTGCATCCCAACCTTCGACGAGCACTATCGCCACTAGCGTAGATTCGTCTGTATCCAGTGACAATGCGGATCGAGGTTGGAATCGTAGCCAAAGATCAGTCAGTGATCTCCGTTGGTCGTACTTAAACTCCAAGAGCAGAGATAGCTATTCTAGTACGTCAAGCATTAGTCAAGCGCGACAAATCCAGGTTTCGAAATTGATGAATAATGAAGAGGATGATGCGGACTATCAGCTCTATCATCAGTTTTCTCAGACGTCTGACATCTACGACACCGCAGAAGATGTTTTCCTTCCCGACAAACACCCAGAACTTGATTCTCATCACTGTCATCGTGCCGATTTCAACTCCTCCTCGACACAGACCAGCCCTGAAGTGTCCGGCTGGAAAAGCCGTTTGTCTACCGTCAATGTGTACGGTGGCGACTGTTTGTGTTCGTCTGTTACGCAATCCACCCCCAGCAAATGTGACACTGTTACTTCAGGTTACTTAGCTGATGGAGAGTGTAGTCTTCGAGAACCTGAGATTTCGCGACTCACTAGAGATCTTTACAAAGATGCACTGCCTTCTAATATTGATTTGGAAGATCCTAACGCCAATCATATACCTCGAGATTCCAGTGATTTGTGGATTGATTATGAAATGTCTATTAATCCTGAGGACATTTCATCTAATTCCGGACAAGAAGTGAGTATATTTTTTTATTGTTTGTTGATTTGTGATCTCGTTATGTTCTTGTTCATATTGTTCTGAATTTCTTAACGTCTTTTATGAATTGGCAAATGACTTTAACGGATCCAAACCAATTTCTTCGTTTTGAATCTTAAAAATATCAATAAAAATTTATTTTATCTTAAAACTTTTTTTTGCATACATTCTTCACTTATATGACCTTTATTTTAAATTTACGAAACATAACAAAGAAAACGTTTATGAGTTTTTGAGGTGAGGATTAGTTATTCGTATTATTGTGGGCCCATGGCGCAGTGGTTAGAGTACTTGGAAAAATCAATTGTAAAAAGTGATATTCTCCTGAAGGAAGGTTCAATCCTCAGTGTGGGCGACCGAAAAATACAATTGCGAATTACTTAAGACCTCTATCCAGTCATGGTTGACGGAACAAAAGCATGCTACCCTCGTGAAGTAAATAAAAGGTTCCGTTCGAAATTCCGTCCAAATTTCCGAATTCAACAAGATACACCTGAAGAAGGTCGGAGGTTACATCGACTGAAATATTGTGAAAAATCACACCTAAGATGAGAGCAGTAGTCTGATGAATCCAAATAATAACAAAGAAAATTTCTATATTTTTTGTGGCCTGTCTTTTAGTCTGTTCATTTCAGTTTTTGTCAGAAACTACTGAGTTGATCTGGTTGAAATTTTGTATGTATTCCAAAAGTCACGTAAATTGATCAACTAGTTTTATTGTTTAAATGTTGGGGTTCTGACAACGGACTATTCCTGACGTCACCTCCGGTGATCAGGTTCTGCTTTTCAGCAGTCTGAACCCAAGACTCAGAGAGAGACAGTAGTAACTTTGTCCTTCATTTGAGCGGAGTTCCACTCAATTAACATCGTTTCTATATTTTCTGTTTAATATATTATTCATTTCACTCTTTGTGAGTGTTGCTATTCTTTCCAACATTTACATCATAACAATAAGAAAATCACATTTTATAAGTAAGTAAAGAGCGACTGTCTTGTTCGCCATTTTGAAAACAATCTTAAAGAAAACACAAGGGAGTTAACTCAACATAATTCAAACTTGCGACATTGATGTTGTAATGCCTACGAATGTCCATTAATCGCTTAAAAATGATTTTCTATATGAAAATAAAACTACTTGA
>NC_136506.1:29829166-29844166 GCF_053919585.1 Euprymna scolopes
CCTTGATCAGAGATTCAATGTTCAATAACCTCATTTGATTTTTGTCCAGATTTCACTCCATATTAAAAAAATATCTGTACGATGTATGTACCCATGACAAAATGAAAATATCGTATTCCAAAAGTCACGTAAATTGATCAACTAGTTTTATTGTTTAAGTGTTGGGGTGGCACCTTTACAGGTTCTGACAACAGACTATTCCTGACGTCACTTCCGGTGACCAGGTTCTGCTTTTCAGCAGTCTGAACCCAAGACTCAGAGAGAGACAGTAGTAACTTTACTTTGTCCTTCAGGTAAGCGGAGTTCCACTCACTTAATGTCGTTTCTATATTTTCTTTTTAATATATTATTCATTTCACTGTTTGTGAGTGTTGCTATTCTTTCCAACATTTACATCATAACAATAAGAAAATCAAATTTTATAAGTAAAGAGCGACTGTCTTGTCCGCCATTTTGAAAACAATCTTAAAAAAAAAACAAGGGAGTTAACTCAACATAATTCAAACTTGCGACATTGATGTTGTAATGCCTACGAATTCCCATTAATCACTTAAAAATGATTTTCTATATGAAAATAAAACTACTTGATCAATTTACGTAATTTTTGGAATTTGATATTTTCGTTTCGTCATTGGTACGTACATCATACACATTTTTCTTTTCTTTTTTAATATAGGGGGCATTTTGAATCCGAATCCTCTGTTCCTATTTTGCTCCCACTTAGAAATGTAGAAATGTTGTAAAAAAAGAAAAGAAAAAGTGAGCAATTTACTCTAAAGTTGGAAGCGACTTAATTACCTGCCCTTGATTTTATTTGGTTTATCTGTTTTTACTTTGTTTTTGGTGTCCTGTTCCCCATTATTTCTCATCAAATTGTAAATAGCTTTTGTAAAAAAATTAATTGAAAATAATTTTAACTAAAAAAGACCCTGCTTATTTGCCTTTCTAGGGGGGCAGTTAGACTACAAGCTCTGTTTTTTAATGTTTTGAAAATTCAACTCCCCTCAAAAGAGACTGGATTCGGAAAAAAATTTCCTCAGTATAGGAGGATTTTACTTCCACTGTCTGAGGATAGAAAATATGAAGTGTAGTGTCTGAACAGATACTACACTTTACTACCAGCCAAAACGTCAAATAGGATAGTCCATAGAGTAAGTGTGGTATTGTGGTGGCTGTATGAATTGAGTCAACATGTATCTACTTAAGAATGGGAGAGACAGAGAATGACCAACACACTTTTGATGACCTTGTGCCTTATTTGTAAAATTTTATGAAGAGGGAGGGGCGAATATTTACAAGTGTAGTATCTGTTCTGTCTTTAATTAGAAGAGATATTTTTCTTGACTGACGTGATTTTTATTTTTTGTGCTAATTTAGTTTGTCCCTTTATGGGAGTTAGATTTTCTTCACAGGCCTTAAAATCTTACAACATGCAGCTGAAAGTATAAGTCACCCAAATGATGTCATATTTTGACTGAAACAATAGCTCTGCTGTTGTGAAGTAATGTATCACCACTTATCACAGCCTGGAGGCCACTCGAGGATAAGGGTTAATTGGTATACATTAGTCATTGTGATTATGGTGTAGTAAACATAAGTAGTGGAAATTTTGTCAATTGAATTACTTAAGGGGAAGGTTCATCAAGAACTTGTTTACGTTGGACTTGAAGACAGTCAGATTGTAGTCAGCTGGAAAGCAGGCAATCAGAAGAGAGTTCCACGGGCATGCAGTTCTGAGAAAGAAGCTTTGTTAATGGAATCTGCATTTAGGTTTGGGCACAGATAAAAAGTGTGAGAAATTATTGATAGTGGTTTTGGCTTGATGCATATTTTTCGTGAAAGTTTGGCGAGGGGGAACTATAGATTGAAGCTCAGCTGAGCATTTGCCATGAAAATAATGATAAAGCAGAGACAGGCTTGCAACGTCTCTTCTGTGGGAAGTAAATAAAATATCTTGCTCTTTTTATTGAGCACTCTCAATATCCTCGTTATATTCATTAGTTTTTCTCTTGGATACCTGTAACCTAGAATTTTATATATATATATATATATATATATATATATATATATATATATATATATATATATATACACACACACACACACTAGAAGATATAACCGACATTGCCCGGTCGTAAAATATGCATAAATATTATATTTTAATTAATGCAGAACTCTTATTTATTATAAATAGAATACCGTAGGTATTAAACGTAATATTAAATTCTTTAAAAAAAAAAAAAAAAAAGAAACGGACAGAAACCGAAACACGTGCATGCAAGTATTATGTTTGTTTGTTTTTTTTCTTCTAAATAGTTACTTCTTGCAAGTAAACTAAAAAAAAAAAAAAAAAATACTTGAGCTGAGATTGAAACCAAAACCTAAAGACAGTGAGTCAAATACAATAACCATTACACCAGCTTGACAGGACATTCAAAGAATGTTTTCAAACCAACTCAAACTTAACATAAGGAAGCAGTCATATTTCACGACTGCGCATGCACAGTTGTGAAACAGCTGAATACAGATAAAAATTCGGTGACTTTCACACGTACAAATTTTTCAATTTTTACCCTTTAGCAGCCCTTTTTTCTGGATAAAAACGGATTAAAAAGTTTTCCATATGTCTGAATAACCTATATACCAAATTTCAAGTCTGTAGATTAAAAATTCGTTGAGTATATAGGTTGAAAGCTATATATTCAATGAAATCACACATTCTTACTTTCATTGAATATAATATATATATAGTGAAAGAAGAATTGGGAATTAGAACCATTCTTTGAAACTCCACGGAATAAGAAAAAATTTAAGTTTTCAATTTGTATTCCGTGTCAAAAAAATAAATTGTTGTAAATTCTTATTTACAAAGTTTACATTGATTGTCTTACTTGTTTATCTCTCTCTCTCATATATATATATAGATGACTAAAATATATTTTATAAAGCCCCCCTCTTGGGTTGAGTACTATCGTAAATAATCTTACTCGCTACTTAATTTAGCTGAAAAAATGCGAAGCTCGCGGTTTGTTTACAAACAAATGTTTGAGCCCTTTACGAGTGGCGGACGGATATTTATTTAAATAGACATTCGGACAGATTAATTACGGCCACCGCTTCCGTAGTCAGGGGGTAGAACTGCCGACTGTCATCACGACGGTTCTAGGTTCGATCCTCGGCTTGGGATAGGTGTTAGTCTAGCGGCACTGATGAGTTGTGAAACAACGAAACAGGACTGTATGTCGATGACTAGAATATATTTTATATATATATTAGTAGTGGACAATTAATTGGAATTCGAAAAACCGGAACTCTTTTGGAGCATTGGAATTAGAAAAATGTGTGGCTCATTTCCGATACCAAAAACGATTCCTTTAATTATCTTATTTATTTTACATGGCTTCGTTTAAAACAAAATCTTCCACAGCTAGTAATAATAATAAATATTTATTGTTTTTTAATTTCCAGTAAAACTAAAATCTATAGATCACCCCCACCCCCACACACAAGTCTGTTTTTACGTTTGAGAAAATATCTGCATATTTAACATGTGTTTTTATGGTAATTGGGGGGGGGGAACAATTTTTTAGTTAGATATTTAGAGAATAATTGGTAATTGTATCCGAATCATCCCATCACTAATATATATATATATATATATATATATATATATATATATATATCTTGTGTTTCCTGATATGGCTGCGCATCTACTCTCAATAATAAAAAAAAGTCGTTCGACAGTTAATATTAACATCGAAATAGCTGGGAGATGAGAGAAGAAATTGCGAAATATGTTCTTGATCAAACGTTATATGGACTATGTTTTCGTATTGGTTAATAACCTCGTGACCTCAATATTCAAGTACTCAGTGAAGAAATGCCTCTTAAACAAAATTAATGTTCATTTTTATTATTCATTGTGACTTTTTTTTTTTTTTTTTTTTTACTAAGGATGAAAATATCGAAAAGAAAATTTCAACGCGTCAAGAGAAAAGTAGTAAGTACTTAAATTTAATTTTAAACTTTTTATTTTACAATGATAAAGTTGACTATTCAAAATGAGGCCAAGTCGTGCATCATTTTAAATTTTACTAAAATGTACTTTTTTTCTTTTTTTTTTTTTCGTTTTGTCACCAATTTTATTTGTTATATATAGGAATCTTAGTGAGTCTTTTATTAAAGTGCAGTCTTAGAGAGAGCTTTATTAAGAGGGATGTTGTGTTTTAGAGAGATGTTGTTGTAAGAGATTGTTCGTGTTATGACGGTATTCATATATATTAAATGTTCATACTTAGAAGTGTAGATATGAGATATAGATTTCACATTGTAGATATGAGATGTGTATGTCAAGACATTTTAAGACACGTGATATACAAGACATATAATGAAAATTTTCACTTTACCTTTTGGTAGAATTACAACACAAAGACGACGTTTATAAAAACACATGATGGGTTTATTTCTTCTCCCGACCGGTCGTGGTTTTCATCATCAAGAATTCAAAGCTTCACATATTAAGTTTCAAAAGTGACCGTCTCGCTTCTAGACGTTCGAATCCCAACTGCAGACTATCGTCTGTCGTCCTCAGACTCTCACTCCGTCTCTCCTAGTTTCTCTTTCTTAACTCTAAAGTTTTCTAACTATATCGAGAACTTCCCATTTTCCATGACGTCATACACATGTTAAAACATGTCTTCTTTCACGTGTTCTGGACATGTTTACAAAAGGAATTTTAACCTATATTCCCAGTAACCTATATTTCCAATATGTTAAAAACATGTTTATTAAATTATTCTATAGTTGCATTCCTCAATTGAATTTTTCATAACAGAATTGACAACACACATTCTTTTCTTGAAACTATTTTATCTCTAAGCTAAACAATGGCTTGTTTTACATTCCATTTTCTAATTCTCTCTCGTAATCTATTTCTAAACCTAATTTACGAGGTTCGAATTTTGTCTATTCTATTTCATTTTCATTTTAACTAAATCTCTCTATTTTTATACTTACATGAAAAGGGGACAGCCCTTATCATGTAACATATTGTTTAATTTCTACATTTATAAAATAAGGTATGCTTGCATATTTGTATGTATAGGACTTGCATCCAAACTAATTAACCGATCATTACGAATTTCGCAACTTGTACAGCTAAAACAATAAAACAGGATAAGATAATCCATATCATGACAGAAGGCAAGTAAATTATCACTACCAAGATGCACCTCTGTTATATAAAAGCACAAAATAATATCAAAATTCATTTCTACTTCAGACAGATAGAAAATCACTGTGCATATTTGTCATGGTAAAATTGAATAATAAAAAAAATGAGGTTTGTCATGTTTAAAAATTGGCCATTCTGTTTCCCAAGGTTTTTAACCGAAATGATGTCATCAACCATTTGCTGTCGGAGTAAAAAGAAATCAAGAAAATATATACATATATATATATATATATATATATATATATATATATATATATATGTATGTATGTTTTGAGAAAAAATAGAAAAACCGAATGAAATTATTAAAATAATCAACGTTTCGTCCTTATTTCAGAGGACATCTTCAGGATATTGAAGTAAAAATGCAAGAAAAGAAAGTCATAGATCATACGAAAAAGAGAACAGTTTTTGAATCCTACCCATGTCGGGAAGGACAAACATGTGTGCGTATGGGAAGGCTGGGTTGTTCAATACTTATATATATATATATATATATATATATATATTATTTAATTCGAATTCATTATTGAGATGAGTATTATTTATTATTGATTTTATTAATATTATTTATTATTTTATTCATCTTTTCGAAAGTTTTAGGCAGACATATATACATACATTTAAACACAGGTGAGATTTATATTATAGATGAGAGCCAGACGTTTGGCGGTTATGAAACTTGATGTTGCATCTGTAAATGAAAAAAAGGCTGATATTCCGTTAATGAGACGAGCAGTATGCAACAAGTGCATTTCCTAGGACAGGCAGGAAATCAACCAATTATCTTAGAGGAGTTATATCTAAGAGGCTGCATCTCCTAGGACAGAACCATATTATTCCGATAAAAAAAAATGATCTCATGGTTTCATCCAGCCACTATTAAAGATTTCAAATGGTTCTGAAATGAAAGCATTTGAAAAATGATCCAATTTATCTTGAATACCCTGTAATTGATAGTGTCAAAATTTTCACTGGAGTTTTCTCAATTTTTGTGTCAACTAAGTCAGTGTGGCAAACTATGTTGCCATCTCCAATTTAAGAAAATATCTGTTATTACTTGTATGCTTTCTATCTCTCAACCAGTGGCGTAGTTAGAGTAAACCCGGGCGGTTTGATCAAATGTCACTCCATTGGCATTGTCATCCCTCCTTTGCTGTCATCCGGACCCCCCCCCTTAGATACGACATTTATATATATAAGATCACTTAATGCTTTTTCCAGTTATTTTTCACAGTTAAAAGAAAGTGAAATGTCATCAAATGATTTCAAATTAAAAACTACAAAAAATACAGGGTTTGGAGTTTTCAATAAACATTGGCAAAAATATTTTTCAGTTACTAATTTAAAAAAAAAAAATGGAAGTTTCTTATATTTTAGAAAAGATTAAAAACTTAAAAACTTTACATAATATATGATAAATAAATCCTATTTTCAGAATATTTTTCACATCTTAGCCTACCTAAAAAATTGGTAAGGGTGACCTTGTATCACTCCTCTTTTGCTCTCACCCGGGGCGGACTGCCCTCCTGCTCCAGCTATGCCACTGCTCTCAACGCAAAGTTTGTTTTAGAAATTTAATCTGATCTAAAAAAATCTCCTACCTCATTCATACATTATATAAAATAAGTAGATGCGCAGCCATATCAGGAAACACAAGATATATTAGTGATGGGATGATTCAGATACAATTACCAATTATTCAGATTCTTTATTTTTTTTTATTGTGTCATCACTGCTGCCAGCTGAAGGATGAGGAACACTATGAGAGTACTAAGATTGATCAGTGGTATGAAATGTGTTTGATTCACTGGACAACATTTTTTTACTTTTTGAAATGTCTAGATTTCTACAACTGATTTAGGGTATTTTTTGCACTGTTGAATCAGGAAATAGCATCCGTTTCTTTCCATCAGGTAAGGTTTTTGTGCTAAGTTGATTTGAAAAAAAAAAAAAAAGAAATTAGATCTTTTGACAAAACCAATTACATTTTTGTGGTATTATCGGCTGATTTTTGTCAACACATATCCTAAATATGCTTTCAAGAGAAAAAAAGTTTTTTTCCGATGCTTGATTACCTGATAGAAACATCGATTACACTAAACTGAATGATGGGAATTGAAGTTAAGTACATGTAAATTACATGTTGCTTCACCATTGTTCAAACTTCAGAGTTTGAACTTCCCTTTCTTTGAACTCCTGGAATGCTCAGTTACAAAGAGGTCTTTCTTCAGATTCCTACAGTAGTCAACCATCATGACTGCATCCCAGCAACCTTCATGCCTGGTCTCCATATCTTTCAGGTTCTGATGGAATCTCTCCCCCTGCTCATCACTTATGGAACCCAGGTTTTCAGAAAACCATTTCATATGTGAAAATTAGGTAGTGCATCTTGACGTTCATCTTGCAACCCAAGTAGTGCATTGTAGTCATGTTGCAGCCTAGATATGTGAAAGCAGTCAGCTGATGTTTCTGACAATGTCTGCATACTTTCTGGCCTTATTGTTGCCAAGAAAGTTCTTCACTACCAGAACAAATGCTTTCCACGCTTCCAGTTCCACTTTGTTCGTTGAGGACAGTCAAAGATGCAAGCTTTCAACTTCTCCATCGTCAATCCTGGAAAAACCTGGCACAAGTAAGTGAAGCAGTCACCATCTTTGTTCAGAGCCTTGGTGAATTGCTTGATTAAAAGAATGTTCTGTCTCTGTCCACCAGAGGATCGTTGATGACGTTCCTTTGTTTGTATGGCACCAATTACTCCCTCAAAGACCAGTCTTTTTTTTTTGTGTACGCTGAGCCTTAAAATGCAGACTGAAAAAAAACCCAAGATCAAATACATCACAAAAGCCCCAATCATAGTGAAAGGTGAAAAATGTAGAGGAAGTTGACTACTAGATCCAAGGAAAATGGTGAAAAGCGATGCTGAAATCACAAAGTAAATTGCATTTGGATGGACAGCCTTTTCTAAAGTAGACAATATAATCAAGAGTAAAAAAAAATTCCCATGAACATTTAAACATAAATCGTTTAATAAACATATCATGCCTGCTATGATATATGCTAGGCACTTAATAGTGCAGCGATAGAAAAACTAAAAGTGGCACAATGCAGAAATAGAATGCATTATGCTCGGCGTTGGTTTACATGATAGAAAAAGAAACATCTGGATCAGACAGCAAACTGAAGTAGATGACATCGTTACTATCATAAAGATAGATGAGCAGGTCAGCTTTCGAGATATACAGACACCAGGTGGACACATATAGCAACAGAATGGACCCTGGGGCAATTGAAAAGACGAAGAGGGAAGTAAAAAATCTGGTAGAGAGACATCAACAACCAACTGGGTTCACCTTAGCTATGCTTAGTCAGGAGGAAAACAAGGTGG
The DNA here is from genome assembly GCF_053919585.1 of Euprymna scolopes. Taxonomy (NCBI): domain Eukaryota; kingdom Metazoa; phylum Mollusca; class Cephalopoda; order Sepiida; family Sepiolidae; genus Euprymna; species Euprymna scolopes. The sequence goes on from NC_136506.1 coordinate 29,837,785, forward strand.
AAGGGACCAAGGGATTCTATCCTCCAGGAGTGATCAAAAGCTCTAATGATGACGATGATATATAACTTTGATATATATATATATATATATAAGTTTGTGTTAAAGAAGAGGCCACAGTCCTCAATTATTTGTACAGGGCATGTATATTTATTTTTTGTTTAATTGTTTGGAGTGGTCCCCCCCCTCACCTGCACACACACACCATTTTTTTTTGTTCTTATCCAAAATTCCCCTTACATTAAAAAATAAAAATAAAAGATCTCTATATATACCCATGACAAAACGAAAATATCATATTCCAAAAATCATGTAAATTGCTCAAGTATTTTTATTTTTATAAAGAAAATCATTTTTAGGCGATTTAATGAGAATTTGTAACATTGCAAAATAAATGTTGCAAGTTTGGATTATTGAGTTATCTCTTTTTATTTTAGATTGTTTTCAAAATGGCAGATAAGGCAATCACTCGTCTGTTACTCCAAATATATATATATATATATATATATATATATATATATATATATATATATATCTTCTACTCCGATAAATTTATATATATATATATATCTACTCCTATACAATATTGAGTGCTAACACATTTGAAACAAATAAAATAATTTCTAAACTCTGCGGAATATCTCGATCTACAGCAAATCCACCACACACATTTGAAAGTCAAGCACCCGCCTGACAAACGGAAGACTTCTCAAAATATATAGCATCACAGATATGTCACTACCAGATCAGGATATCTGAAGATATTGGCTTCCTGAGACGAAATGCATCTAACATTGATGCTTTTTGTTTTTCTACTTTTTTTTTTTTTTTTTTTTTTTTTTTTTTTTTACAAGGTGATCACCACATATCAAGGTCCGGAAGCCACTCAGGGATAAGGGTTATTGCATGTACAGTACGTTAGTGTGGGGTTTAATAAAAATGTCTACTTAAGGGGGCGGTTCATCAGGAATTTGTTTACGTTGGACCTGAAGACATCCAGGTTGTAGTTAGGTGGGAAGCAAGCAGACTGAAGAGAGTTCCACAGGCGTGCAATTCTAAGAAAGAAGCTTTGTTCATGGAATCTACATTTTGATTAAAGCACAGATAAAGAGTGGGGAAAATTTTTGACAGTGGTTTAAGTTAGATGGGTGTTTTTCGTAAAAGATTTGCGAGGGGGGACTAGAGATTGGAGCTCAGACGAACACCTGCCATGGAAATGACGATAAAACAAAGATAGGCTCGCAACGTCTCTTCTATGGGAGAGAGGTTGCAGGGAAAAGAAAAGGGCATCCCCCACTAAGCCACAAAGTCTATTTTGTACTCTGTCAAGGAAGGAAAGGCTGTTTGTAGCAGCTCCTGCCCAGATATGGCAGCAGTATTCCATACTGGGGCGTACTTGGCTTTTATATAGATAGAGAATTGCATCAGTATTGAGATATCTTCTTGAGTGGTAGAAGGATCCCACCATCTTTCTAGCGACTTTGGCAACAGACTTGATGTACGTATTCCATTTCAGATCAGGAGTAAAGGTCAAGCCCAGAAGCTTGTCAAAACATGGGGCTTCTCCTAGAGCCATCCATTTCAATTGATGCCAGATGGGGATCAGAGCATTAATGATGTAAAGATAGGAGCTTGGTTTTAGATGCATTAAAGGTAACCAGCCACGTCTTCCCCCACTGAACCACGCGCTCGAGATCAGAGGAGAGAGAATCAGAGAGAACTTTGTCATTTACAGCCTTTGATGTGTTGCCGTAGATGGTCGTGTCATCAGCATAGATGTCAACGAATGATTTAAATATGTGTTTAGGGAGATCATTGATGTAGATTAGGGGAAGAGTTGGGCCCAGGATGGACCCTGAGGGACTCCAGCATTAATACTGTGGGCCTCTGATATCTGACCATCAACCACTACTCTTATGAGCCTATCGGAGAGAAATGATTTAATGATTGAAAAAACATTACCAGTGATACCGTAGCTGGAAATCTTGTGAAGTAGGCCTTTATGCCATACCTTGTTGAAGGCCTTTGATATGTCAAGAGCAATTGCCCTAGAAAGGAAGCCTTTGTCAAGAGATTCACTAATCCTATGAGATATAACCGTTAGCACATCTGCAGTAGATCTTGCAGAACGGAAACCATATTGCATGTCACTAAGAAGTTTATTTTTTCTGAGGTGGTTGACTATTTCTGTATTTAATATGGATTCCAGCAACTTACTCATGACACACAGGAGACTTATTGGTCTGTACTGAGAGGGAGATGACTTTTCACCTGAATTCTTAAATACAGGGCATACTGATGAGGTTTTCCAGGGTGTTGGAAAGCACTTCTCCTTAAGGCAACGCTTAAACAGTTTCGTAAGTATGGGAGCAAGTTCAGGTTGAAGCTTTTTTAACACTATAATTGGGATGCCGTCAGGGCCAGTTGCTTTACTGGAATCAAGGTTCTTGATTTTGCAAAACTTAATCATGTTCTGCAAAACCAAAAAAAAACCCAACTCAGCCCCCCCTTTCCTTCTTCCTATTTCTCCTTTCTATTTCTACCTCCCCCCCCACACACACACTTCCTGACTGGTTTCCTAACTTAAAATGAACCAAAAATTAATACTGTAACCCTTTTCCCTCTCCCATTGCAAAACCCGTGTTCTATAGAGGCAGGGAACAAAAACGATAAAAATCCACAATAAAACAATCAAACACTACAAACTGGCGATTGAAGATAGAAAAAGCTTGAAGAATAAAAACCTTCTACAAAATAACTGCATTCGGCATTAAATAACCTGAAAAGGATTGATGTGCCGTAAACGAAACAACCAAACTAAAAACAAGATGCGTATATTACATTTGTGCAGATTTTGACGTGATTCACATCAACATACGATCACATCCTGTTATAGAAATGACTCCACTCTATTGGAAATAAGATAGAACAACACATCTTCGCGAGCTCAAGTGTGACAGACTAACAGTCAGGTTGAGCTTAGAAGATGGACCACTCAATTTGCTTTAACGTAACAGAACAAGCGACCAAAAGGTCTAGCATGTTCTGCAGAGCAGGGAACAAAAACGATAAAAATCCACTATAAAACAACCAAACCAAACACTACAAACTAGCGATTGAAGATACAAAGAACTTGAAGAATAAAAAACCTTCTACAAAATAACTGAATACAACATCGAATACTGTTTCCAAAATAACTGGATTCGGCATTAAATAACCCGAAAAGGGTTGATATGTCATAAAACAAAACTAAACCGGATATGTCACATGACTACCTGACACAAGTTAGAACATATTACATGTAGAATGTTATATAAAATATATATGTATTTATATATATAAAAAATATATGGTTTATTATACAAACACTATTGGTTACATATTTGCATACATGTTTCAGTGGAATACCAATTCAAGAATAACACTTTATTAGACCAAAAAAGAATTGATATTGAAATGGGAGTCCAAATTACATTAGTTTTTATAAGATACTAGCCTGGGTGCCCAGCGTTGCCCGGGTGTTTAGAGGTGTGTTGGGCAAAAAAAAAAAAAAAAAAAAAAATGTGATGTCTTTGCTGTTGCACCCATCGCCAAACGGGAAGTGATAAATATTTAAATTAAGGCTAGTCAATCGAAAAGAGGGGATGACTTTTGAAAGTATCAGCAGAAAAAAGCAGCCCCTTCCTGTAGAAAACTACCCAGTTAAGAGTGAAGGAATTAATGTTTCTTAGCCAATTTTTCGATATTTGCCGTCCGAAGGGTCGAGCTTCAAAACGATACCGATCTCGTGAAAATCCGTCACCCCCGTCGAAAGTTTTAGGCAAACATACATACATGCATTCAAACAAACATGTGAGATTTATATTATAGATTAGGGCGTGGTTTAAGTTTTGGAAGGAAGTGGGGTGTATACTTTGTGAATGTGAGCAGTAGAGGTTTTGGAGATATATATATATGTGTGTGTGTATGTGTGTGTAGGTATATGTATATAAGTGTACACACACGCACACACAAGTATTGATTCAATAAAGTGAATCTGCATGGCTGGTTCAACAATTATACTTTAAGCTGTCTCAGTGTGAGTCTATCCGTTACATCTCTGCATTGTTCCGCCTTCCATAAACCTAAATTTCTTTTGATGTCTTTGTTTGTTTACCGATGTCTTTATCACCTGTCTGACGATGACTTTGTAATTGACATCTTAAAAATAAACCTTGTTTCGTCCGATGTTGCTGTGCTCCAGTTCATTTCGTCTCATGTCTATCATCTTGCCACTAATGACCACGTTAAGCACAGATGACCGGTTGGCGAGGAAGGCAAATCGATGGTCCACCCTTTTTTTATTTATTTATTTTTTTTTTTTTTTGGTCATGCCGACACAACCAAGTTTCTATCAAATAAACACGCTGTCCTGGTTCTCTCTCTGACAAAGAGGCCATAACAGTACCCCCCTCCACCTATTGAATCACAGCTCTGACCAACTAACCTACCTACTACAGCCGACAGAAACAAAAACTTTACTGCCTTTATGGTATTAAGTTAACCATTCACCTTTTCTTCTACCCCCTCTCGACTCTGCGTCTCTTTTTTTTTTTTCATATCGTTTTTGGTGTTAATTATTTTCTTTTTTTTTTTATTGCTTAGTCTAACTTCGTGTAGATTTCACCTGTGTTTTTATCCATGTCATTTCTCTTTGCAGCTGTTATATGCCGATACGAGAGCGCGCAGTCAGATAGCAGTGGTTTTGCAGAGCCTGAACAAGACTTAGTAGTGAACGTACCATTCTCGAATTTAGATTCTCTTTCTGTCCATAAAGTAAGTTACAATTTATTTATTCATTAAAAATCAAAATCTGTTTTTAAATTAAACCCAGTTGCAGTGGGTGGGATAATCATAGCTTCGGGCATCATAACCGGGATCTTAAAGTAAATAGGAACAAAAGCAGACTGAGAAACTGTATGAAAAAGTTACAGAAAAAAAAAGCGAGGTTAAGAGCAAAGTATAGTATCTGTTCTAATATTAAAATTCATATTTTCTGTCTTTGTTCAGTGAAAAAAGATGTTTTAAATTAATAGGATGCGTATTTCCGTTCCATCATTTTGGGTAGCTGGATTTTGTCTACATTATGAACCGACTTTGTTGCTGACTCTGTTTTTTTTTTTAGTATTTGTATTCGGACTACTATCCTCATCTTGGGATGACTGGGGGGTGGGTGACAGGGACTAAGTGATTAATGACACTGATTGAAAACCTGGGTGTGTAAAATTCAAATCCAATTAGTTCAGAGAAACATTTTCATCAAACCCGCAACTGACCTTGTGTCTGACCTCTTCCTCTTGGTTGTTATGTTTGCAATATTTTGGACACTGTAATTTCCGACCTTCTTCAGGTGCCGCTTCACAAATTTCAGAAAGTTCTTATTGAACTTGGAAATCTTTGTTCAACTCGGGAGGAACAAAAAGTAGACTGAGAAACTGTATGAAAAAGTTAAAGAAAAAGTCAGATGAAAAGATAAGTAAAAGGGAGTTTAAGAGCAAGGTAAAGTATCTGTTCTAATATTAAAATTCATATGTTCTGTCTTCGTTCAGTGAAAAGAGAGGTTTCTAAACTAATGGGATGTTTATTTCCATTCGATCATTTTGAGCAGTTAGATTTTTTTTTAATGAGTATTTATATTTGGACTGTGCTGTATAATCCCATTGACACACAGGTTCCCCCAGACCACCGAAGTTAAGCAACATTAAGCCTGGTCAGTACTAAAATGGGTGACCATTTAGAAATTCCAGGTGCTGTATGTGCTTTCCGCTTATCTCGGCATTGTTTACAGTCAGGCTTGGGCCTCTCCATTCCACTAGACCCAAGTCATGCCGATTCAGGAAAGGTGTCGTCGGGGATTGTGCATCCCTTGTTTCACAATTACACATGCAGTTACCCTTACAGGGGTGTCCATTGTCTCTAATTACTGAATGGAGACATCGATATTCGGACTACTATCCTCGTATTGGGATGACTGGGGGTGTCGGAGGATAAGTGATTAATGACACTGATTGAAAACCTGGGCATGCCAGGTTCGACTCCAATTCATTTCAGAGAAACATTTCCATCAAACCCGCAACTGTCCTTGTGTCCATCTTTCTGAAGAGGAGGTAAATAAATACGATCTTCATTTTGATATTTACAATATTTCAGGCAATGTAATTTCCAACCTTCTTCAGGTGCCTCTTTACGAGTTTGGGAAAGTTCTTATTGAACTTGGAAATCTTTGTTGAAGTCTGGAGAAACTATGCAGTTTCAAACTGAACCCTTTATTTGATTGATAGGGCTGGATGGTTCTTATTCCATTAATACGCCCCTGTTGATGAAATACAAAGTTAAGTTCAAGTTT
>NC_136506.1:29849166-29891666 GCF_053919585.1 Euprymna scolopes
AAACATTATTGGTGTAGAACAAGTAGGAACACTAGCGGGGCCTGTGAAAATTCCACAGCAGCCTCATTCATATTTAATATATTGATGTTGGCTTTCTGTGGATGTTCAGCGTAAATGGAGACTGATATTATTGTAGCTCTTTTGTTAAAACTGCAAAAGTATTTATCTAAGCTAGCAGGGACGCCCAGCATAGCCTGGTCATAAAAGTACGCTTAAATATGATATTATAATTTATGCAGATTTCGTATATATTATTATAGAGTCAATTTTCTATTGATTCTTATATATTATAAAGTTGCGATTTCAAAAGTAAAAAAAATATATCCATATGACTTGGGTGCATCAAGTTGAATCGAAACCAAAACTTATGAAAAATTCTTGGTAAAATTATTTATTACAAGAAATGAAAGGTCATAACAATTAAATGACCAGTCACTCAGAAGAAAAAAGATGTAAGATGTAAATAACACGCATGCTATTGTATTAATATATAGATATCCGGTTGGCTGGAACTGATCCCTTTGTGTATCTGTTTATTACCAGTTTCTACCTACACAGCATTGTCTCTGGTCATGACTGCATGACGTAGTGTTCTGGAAAAATAAAAAAAAATTGAAGTAATGTGATCTTTTGTGAATGGTAAGTCACAAATATGAAGAATAAATCTTCGACCTTGAAAATAAATAGAAAAATGGGTTGCTTTATTTGTTTCTTGGCCTTCGGGCCGGGATCAAAGTGTAGTATCTGTTCCGACAGATACTGCAAGCTATGACTAGCTATGACTAGCAAAGACCAGATGTGGGGGCAACCCCACATGCCTGACCATTAACCAGCTCCCATTTCCCACCTCCTGGGAGCTGGTCCCCTTTTTCCCTTCCCCCTCCCTTCACTCCTCACATTAAAAATCGGCCTTGTGCCTAATTTGCTCGGTGGGGGAGCAAATAAATACCATCTGTTCCGACAGATACTGCAAGCTATGACTAGCTATGACTAGCAAAGACCAGATGTGGGGGCAACCCCACATGCCTGACCTTTAACCAGCTCCCATTTCCCACCTCTCGGGAGCTGGTCCCCTTTTCCCTCCCTCCTCCCTCACTCTCCACATTAAAAAACGGCCTTGTGCCTAATTTGCTCGGTGGGGAAGCAAATAAATACTTCTTGACCTTTGGATCAAGATCAAAGTGTAGTATCAGTTCTAATGTTGCACTACACTGTTTTTGGTCTCAGTTAATGGAGGAGAAATCCTTTATGGCTGACACATTTTTTAATTTTGTTACTAACCAGAGTGCCCCCTTTTGGGGAGCTGGTTTTCCCCCCACATTAAAAATCGACCTTGTGTCTAACCCTGCCCTCGTGAAGAGGCAAGTAAACGAAAAAAAAAAAAAACTCTTGGACGTTGTGTTTACTTTTGAAAGCTTCATAATTCTAGCTTTCCTTATTTCGTCCTTCGGTCCTCATCTTATATGAGCAACGTCTCTGACAAAGGGGGAAGAATTGCTGTATTCTAGATTGGAATCTACCTGTATAACACTTATTGTTGGTTAGTTTTTAGCCTTGAAGTGGTATTATTTTTTAGCTCCTTACATTAAGTGGCTTCATGCCTTGTTTTGAGCGATTTCCATAAAAGAAGAAAAAAAAAGATTTTTAAGTTTTGCTCTAATTTTAGTTTGGTTCATATTGTGTAGAAGGCTGAGAACTTTATTCAGTTTTCTTCAGTTGTAGCAGGATTTTTTTTTTTTTTTTTATAGGGAGGAGGTCACTACTTATCAGGACCTGAAGGGTAATAGATAATGAATGCCAGGTGGTCAGTGCGATAGCAGCATTATGATCAGTAGTGGTGGAAATTGGATGGAATTTGATTATTTAAAAGGACGTTTGAAAAAGAACTTGTTTACATTGGACTTGAAAATGACCATGTTATAGTCGGTAGGAAAGCAGCCCTGCAATATTAAGTTTCACAGGCAGGCAATTCTAAGAAATAAATTTAGTTCATGAAATTTGTTTAGTTTTAGACATAGAGAGTAGGAGAAATTGTTGACAGTGGTTGTAGATAGACGAGGGTTTGTTGTGAATATTTTACAGAGGTGGACCATAGATTGAATCTCAGTCTAGCACCTGCCATAAAAATAACGATAGAACAGAAACAGACCCATAACATCTCTTCTGTGAGAAAGAGGTAATAAGTAGGAGAAATGAACATTGCCTACTAGATTTCGAAGTTGGTTTTGTACACTGTCAAGGCATAAAAGGGTGTTCTGAACAGTTTCCCTCAGATGTGGTAACAGTACTCCATGAGTTAACCTTGTTGCTGTCTGGCTATCATAGGAGGTCCACCTGCCCTGGCTTTACCTTATCTATGTGTAGAAAAGCGAAAATGTGTGTGTATATGTATTTTCACTTTTTGTGTATGTCCGAGAAAGGCTTTTTTCTGAGAAGTGATCAGTCGACTCACTTAACTTTTTATATCACGTCTAAATGATAATATCTATGAGTTAACAACGCGGGTCGACTGTCTATTTAATTTGCTCGACTTTGAAAAGATAAATATTCAACATTTTTCATGTGCATTTTCATATAATAAAAGCGAAACTAATTCTAGCGGCATTTTTCCGGTCGCGATCACCGGAAACGTCCAAAAGCAGTCAGCTTTGATCAATGTGGAATTTCTCCTTATATCAGACAATTGCTATTCAATTTGGGCAATCCCCTTTTTATGGGGAGCTGGTTTTTTCCCACAAAATCTTGGGGAGACAAAAAAAAAATAAAAAATCCTCCCCGCAATAAATAAAATCCTGACCCGCAGTCAAAATTGACCTCATTAAGTACGGGCACCTGCCAAGTTTTAATACTTAAATAAATTCAAACATGTTTCCGTTACTATTTCGGGGTGGCTCAGTGGTTAACGTTGCACTTTTTTTTTTTTTCACACTTTAATTTCCAACTTCGACTCAATGGTTCGATCTTCCATACTTACCTACCAAAACTTAAAAACTTTTTTACTCTCCCCTCCCCTGACACAAACACCCGGGTGTTTTGATTTACCTAAAACCACACCTTCAAACACCCAGGCAACGCCGGGTACCCCCCTCTAGTCTATATATATATAAAAGCGAAAATGATTGTTTGTGTGTGTGTGTGTTTTCGTGTATGTCCGAGGAAGGCTTTTTTTCCGAGAAACGATCGGTTGGCTCACAACTGCTTTAAACTTTTTATATCGCATCTAGATTATAATATGTATGAGTTAACAACGGGGGTCGCCTGTCTATTTAATTTGCCCGAGTTTCAAAACCTAAATATTTGATATATTGACCAAGGTCTTATATGTGGGGTTGCCCCCACAAATGGTCTTTGCTTGCAGTATCTGCCGGAACAGATACTACACTTTGATCTTCATATTTAATTTATTCCGTTTAAAGAAAAAAAATTACAATTAAAATATTTCATTAACAACAGACCTTTGATCTTAACCAAAAAGGCCAAGCACAAAAGTGTTACGGACAGACTGGCCGACGGAATGACTTATAGAGTCGCTTACACGTGACTAAAAACAAACTTTCTAATCGATTTTTTTTAGCTGCAAAAGGAATTATAATTGAAAAACTCTAATGTAAAACGTGATAAATCAAATTCATTGTAATTGGAAGCAAAAAATATGTAAAACATGACTTTATGGTGAGGGAGAGAAATGTTGAATGCAACTCTTTTCGTGCTGTGAGCTTCATAATCTTGAAATTGCCATTCATTGCTTTTTACATTTCGAATTGTTCAATTGTCAATAAAAAAAATTCTTTAAATTTTTTTTAGATTTTCTGATTTTTAACATTTTTATATTTTTATCCTTGCTTTTTTTTTCTATGAAATTTTAAGATAATTTTTAATAGATTTTCTGATCTTTTACATTTTTATATTTTTTATCCTTGCTATTTTTTCTATAAAAGTAAATTTTTTCCTTTTCTAATTTTATAAAAAATTTTTGATGTTGAATATTTCTATATTTTTGATCCTTGCTTTTGTTCCATGAAATTTTAAGATATTTTTTTTTCATTTCCTTCCAAGGACAGCTGTGATAGCTTTGACACAATCAGTCCAAGACGTTCGCAGAGACTCAGTATCAATTCTGACACAACAATTAAAGAACTGAGTGATCAGAGCCCATATGCATTTGATCCAGACTTTACTCAAGTCTCTGTCTGTGATAAATCAACAACAACAGATCATCTGACTCAAGCTGACAAAGAACTTCTTACCGACAGAACAGAAACTGATCATAAAACAATACAGACAGATGACTGTGTTTGGTGTCAGTGCTCATCTGGTCCAAGATACAAACCACCCATGCTTGGCCAGTTATCCAAGTCCAATCCGATCGTGATCCACTCAGGTATTTTAAACTATCCCCCTCTAACAGATGACCCATTGGCAGAGATAAAAAATTTAACATCCTTTGACAGTGGTTTCTCGCCATCGAAACACGAGGTGTCCGTCCTGAACCTATATGTCCACAACGGTAAAGTTTTGTTCTGTGATAACGACTCTGGCCAGAGCAGCAAGTGGAGCGTAAGCGGTGGTCAGTCTGCATCCTCTGTCCACATGTATGACCAGGTGTGCCAGGAGGCAACGGACAGCACAGATTACGCCCACAGCACCAGGTGTGGGGATTTTGGTGAGCTCTCTCATTTAAAGCAAATGATGGCAGTCAGTGGCAAGCCTTCTTCCAAAAGCAAACTGACCACTGGTCAACTCTCTTTGGACTTTCATGAACATTACCTCTCCAGGAAATCTCCTGCACGGCTCACCACTAAAGAGCAAATCCGCGAATATAAAAAGCTACTGAAGCTAACAAACCAGAAAGTGTCTTTTCAGGTGAGTGTGTTTTTATGTAACACTATCTCCAGTTCTCCTGTAGAAGATGTCTCCCTAATCGTACTTTTGCTCTTTCATATTTACATGCCCTATTCCAAATTCGTAACAGCAGCCTGATATCAGTGGACTTTTTTTTTTTTTTACCAAAAGTCATTATTTTTTAATCTTTAACATATTTCACACTGATATAAATTATTGCATGATAAAAATAATTAGATTAAAATTATTTAATAAAGTAAAAATGCCTTTTTTTTTTTTTTTTTTTTTTTTTTTTTTACTCGATTGCTAATTTTAAAGAGTTTTTTTTTTTTTTTTTTTTTACACAGTGATCACCACTTATCAAGGCCCGGAAGCCACTCAGGGATAAGGGTTATTGCAAGTACATTACGTTAGTGTGGAGATTTGATGGAGTGTTTACTTAAGGGGGCGGTTCATTAGGAATTTGTTACCATTAGACTTGAAGACGTCCAAGTTGTAGTCCGGAGGGAAGCAGGCAGACGGAACATTAAACAATTGTGAAAACTGAATTTAACTTGAAAATACTATGAAAAAAAACAACTTTTTATTATTTAGTAATCAGATAAAAAAAAGTGGAAATTTTGCTTGATTATGTTGTACTTACTGAGTAAATTCAGGTGTTTTAATGCTATCGGTGAAATTTAACTTTGTTTAGGAGTCCTATTAGCGTTGATTAAGGTTTTTATAGTGGAGTATGTTGGAATTATTATTAATAAACTAATGAAACAACGGTCATCTAAAAATAATTATTTCCTTTTATGCATTGAACATGGTGATGTGAGGGAAGTGAGATAACTTGATAGGTAGAGAGTGAAAGTTTTTGCCACCACTTTGTGGAACTACATGTTTTAGAGAAATAGTTTTTCTGGAATAAACGTGATATTTTATAAGATAACTTATAGCCATAGTTTATTAAAACATGCTTTAGGAATTGTTTTAAGTGGTAAGCATGAAGGAATAGTTTAGAATATGTTCAGTTATTGTACTATTGAAACTGTAGAGACGGCACAAAATAAAGATTATTTTATGAAAATAGATATATGTATAAATATAGAAGTATTCTTCAGCTTCAATAATAGCTTTTATGTGAGCTATGAATCACAAAAATGCTACAATCAAATGGCTCTTTATACTGGACATTACTCTAACAGACATTTTAGGATTATTTAATTCTATAAGTCTACTCATTAACAATCTTTAAACTATGCTTCACATGTAGTAGTCGAAAATCTTAATACCTGAGGAGTTAGAGGTCAAATATTAGTGATCACAAGAATTTTCCGCCATCCGTTTCTGTGTTTAGAAATATATTAGCTCTGATTAAGCAATTTTTATTTACCTTTTTTGACATAAAATGACATTTACTTATCATGTAGGACTTGCATCTGATGTCTTCATAGAAAACATTTGAGATTATTCCTCTTGACATAGTGTTCTATTACAATCTACCACATGGATTTTCTAGGATTACCACCAATGGTGTGCTGTACTTACTGAGTAAACTCAGGTGTTTTAATGCTATCAGTGAAATCATTTAAATTTGTTTAGGAGTCGTATTAGCGTTGATTAAGGTTTTATTTTTATTTTAATGAATTTTCGGTTCTCCTGTACGAGATGTCTCCCTGAACTTTGCTTTTTCTCGCTCACATGTCCCCTATTCTTAATTGGTGGCAGCGGACTGATATTTGGACTTTTTTTCTATCAAAACGGTCATTAACAATGTTTGTTTTTTTTTATAATTATTAACATATTTCAAACTGATATAAATCATTGCACAATAAAAATAATTTAATTAAAAAAAAAGTTATTTTTTATATTTCGTAAAAAAAAAAAAAAAAGTAAAAATGTTTGGATCACTAAATTTCTATTCTAGTAAATTGCCTAACAATGTTATAAACAAAAACACAAAAAACTAAATTTAACTTTAAAATACTGTGAAAAAAAAGAAGCTTTTTAAATTTAGTAATCAAATAAAAAAAAAAATGTTGAAATTTTATTTGATTAAATAATTCGAAATTAGAAAAATGATTTGTGTTTTAATTTAATTCTTTATTGTGCAATAATTTTTATCAGTATGAAATATTTTTTTACACAGGAATCACCACTTATCAAGGCCCGGAGGGCACTCGAGGATAAGGGTTAATGGGTATACAAGAGTCAATGTGATTATAGCATTTTTAACATAGGTAGTGGGATTTTTTGTAAGTTGGTTTACATAGCAGGCCGGTTCATCAAAAACTTGTTTACATTGGACTTGAACACAATCAGATTGTAGTCACCTATGTTAAGCATTAAAAAAGAGTGAAATATGTTAAGCATTCTAAGAAAATACTTTGTTAATGACCGTTTTGGTAGAAAAAAAAATAAAGCCCACTGATGACGACCCACTGCTGCATTAGCAACAAATAAGAACTAAAATATACACACATAGTTTATACATTCATTATTTTGGTTATTTATATATATATATATATATATATATATACTAGCAGGCTGCCCTGTAATATCAATAAGGGACAGCTAGAACATGACAAATGATTGAAATTCGAGTCTGTACATTTCCCTTCAGTTTTTAGGGTATTTAAAAAAAAAAAAAAATTTTATTCATTTTTTTTTATAGGAGTCACCACTTATCAAGGCCTGGAGGCCACTCGAGGATAAGGGTTAATGAGTGTACAGTAGTCAATGGGACACTATCGTAGTAATCGTTAGTTGTGGAAATTTGGTAAATTGGATTACTTAAGAGGACAGCTCATCAAGAACTTGCTTATGTTGGACTTGAAGATGACCATATTGTAATTAGCTGGAAAGCAGGAAAACGGAAGAGTTCCACAGGTGTGAAGTTCTAAGAAAGAAGCTATTTTTCATGGAATTTATGTTTGGGTTTTGTGAGACTAACCGTAGCCCTTGGCGCAAGAGGGTCCGTGTGTGCCTGGCGTGTGGGGTGGTGGCTGATCCTGTGGTCGGGGCAGCGGACGAAAGAGTTTCAAGATGGCGCCTGCCTGCTTTTATTAGAGACGGAATCTCGCAGGGGATGCAAATTAGCTAGGCCATCTTGAGGAATAAAAATCGGTCCATTGGAGGTGCGAGGCAGTCGGGTTCTGACGTTCGTGGCGATCAGTACAGTGACCGTTGGGTTCCGTTTCTATTCGTGCAGTCAGCTGAGCTTTGTTAGTTACCTTCGCGCCGTGGCTGTCATTGTTTGTTGGTTCGCTGTGTGTTGCCGTGGTTCTTCAGTGAAACGCTTCGTTGCCCACGCCGAGACTCCCCGTCTCCTACACAAGATACTCATACAGGTTTAGGTACAGATGGTGGGAGAAATTAGTGTTTTCAGCTAGACGAGTGTCTTTCGTGGAAGTTTGTTTATTAAATTGTTAGGACCGTGGCTGAAAGAACGAGAATAATCTACTCGTGTGGATTAGATGAAGAGTTTAGTTAAAAATTCTGCATAGGTTTCAGAATTTGACAAAAAAATTTCCCAAGTTTGAAAAGATGCACTTGAAGAAGTTTGGACGTTACATCATCCGAAATGTTGTGAATATAACTTCTAAGAAGGGAATAGTGTTTTGAAAGTTCTAACCAATTACTAACATTTTGCAAAGGATAAACGCTGTCGGGTTTTTAATAAACAGGTTTTAAAAAATAGAAAAAAATTTCTAAAAATAAATAAAAATTAAAAAAAAAAAAATGGAATTAAACACTTTTTGTGCATAACTGCATTGCAATATCTTGAAGGCTTGTTGAAATGACAATGGAGAGAAAAAGAAAATGTTAATCCTGCATGAAGGTTGAAACAGAAAAATGAACAATAGATAAATTGCATAGTCAAAAGAAACAACGTGTTGAGACAGGTAAGTAAAAAGAAGAAAAATAAACTAAAATGTTACTTTTTACAAAAGAAATATTTCTGAGGTTTAAGGAATTGCATACTTAACTCCCTTTCTCTACCATTTGCAAACGGCTGACCTTTTGCTTAAGCAAGGTCACTGTCTGAGTCAAGAAGGAGGGGAGAGAAAATGATTAAGTATGCATGCCAACCAAATATATACGTGCACACATGTAATGTTCTCTTCTTGAAATGCTTGACACATCAATCTCATTTATAAAACTCGTGGTCCTGGATATGACCTTAAACTATATCTAGTGGTGAGGCCTCAGCTTGCGGACATTGGGGAGTGTGGAGCCACCCTTTAATTACCATTGCTCCTAGGTCCACTCTGACCCAGAGTGGTAGTACCTGATAGGGTCCCAACTATGGGTTAAATAGAAACCGACTTGAAAACAACAAATATATTCTATTAAAAAAATTTTTCTTCAAAATCTTTGGATTTGGCATTAAATAACCTGAAAAGGGTTGACATGCCGTAAGACAAAAACAACCAACCAATATATAAAACTCGTTATGTCTGTCTGTCTCCATTTTTTTTTTTTTTTTAACTGCATCTCTTCCAAGACAGAAAATCGCAGAGCAGCGTGAGGCAAGTCAAATGATTGTATTTTTTGTGGGTGTTTACCGGATTAGAATAGTTGCTTACACGTCAAAATTGAAGGAAATTAGAATTTGGCAAGCGTAAGTTGACTTAAACTGCTCTTCTACACTTGTGCAAATATGCATTTGTACATTAATGTTAGGTTATTTTTAGCTGTTTCTCATCCAACTGACGAAGGCTCACACCGTAACCTCTCGGGTTAGAACACTACAAATTTTGCTTTCGCTTTTAGCTGATGACACCCAAGTCATAATTTTTTTTTCTTTTTTACTTTTGAAATAACGACTATATATTGGGTACAATATCATATGAAATAATCGATAGAGAATTGACTTTTTAATATATATGAAATCTGGATAAATTAAAATATCATATTTTAGCATATTTTACAACCAGACAACAATTTAAAAATAATAAATATCTGGTATATAACTTTGTTGTGAACACAAAACAAGACCATTCTCATTTATTTATATAAACAAACATTACTATTTTGGTAATTTTGATACAAATTTATTTTGTACTTGCGGGGATGCCCGGTGTTGCAGTGGTGTAGTAAGGAACCTGGGGGGGGGGGGAAAAAGTGGTAGTAGGGAGGGGGGAATCAAAACAACGGTAGGCAGCTCGAGTGAAAAGAGCTGTTCTTAAAAAAAAAAAAAATAGTGGTAGCAGGCAGGCTCAAACTCGTAATGTGAAGGAGAAAAAAAGGTTAATAAAAAGAACCCAACATCTTAGCCAATGTCTCCATCGCCCGATTGAAAATTCCAAACGTTGAAATTAAGTGTAGGAAATCCAACCGATCTGATGACTTACAAAAATGGCGACGCAAAAACTGACCCCCTTGTTGTAGAAAACTGGTCAGTTGAGGATGAAGGAATTAATGTTTTTGGCCAAGTTTTTGGTATTTGTCGTCCAAGACGTCAAGATTCAAACGATACAAATCTCATCAGGATCCATCGTGTCTGCCGAAAGTTTTTGAAATACATACATACATTCACATGAACTGACAATTGAGATTTATATTATAGATTTAAAAAAAAAATTTTTTTTTTTACAAGGTGGTCACCACTTATCAAGGCCCGGAAGCCACTCAGGGATAAGGGTTATTGTAAGTACAGTACGTTAGTGTGGATATTTAAAGTGTCTACTTAAGGGGGGGGTTCATCAGGAATTTCTTTATATTGGTCTTGAAGACATCCAAGTTGTAGTCAGGAGGGAAGCAGGCAGACGAAACAGAGTTCCACAGGCGTGCAGTTCTAAGAAAGAAGCTTTGTTCATGGAATCTACGTTTTGATTTAGGTATAGATAAAGAGTGGGGAAAGTTTTTGACAGTGGATTCAGCTAGACGGGTGTTTTTTGTAAAAGATTGGCGAGGAGGGACCAGAGATTGGAATTCAGACGAGCACCTGCCATGGAAATAATGATAAAACAAACATAGGCTTGCAAGATTATTTGGATAACTGTTTCCCTCTTGAGCAAGGACTCCTGGCTTAATGGTAAAAGTACAAAGTAAAAATTCAGTTCTAAGTGACCTTCTGAAGGTTGAAGGTTCAATCCACAGTGCGGGCGACACTCAAAATACAAATGTGAATTACTTAAAACTTCTACACGGTCATTATTAATGAAACAAGAGCATGCTACATCCGTTTGAAATTCTATGCAGATTCCAGAGGTCAACAGAAAGATTCAAGAATTCCATAAGATGTACCTGAAGAAGGTTGGAGATTACATTGACTGAAACGTTAACGCCTAACATTACAATATCATTCAAGAAGTTTTATCACTGCACAAACAAAAGGACTCTGCATCTAAAATCAACAGATGCATTTGATATGTTTCTTTTGAAAACAATTGAAGCATGATACTTGAATTTTGTATTTTGAACTTTAATTCAAACCATTGTTAACATAATTTTATGAAATCAATAAAAGGTTCTCTACAGTGCAATCTAAACTAATTCAGTGTGAGGAGGCGGCATTTGAAACTTCTTCCCGGTACACAGCGATGAGTCCCTGACCTGAGCAGGCAATCAATCGATTTGATTGAAAAATGATCAATTTCAATGGCAATAAAAGTATGGGAGAGTGAAACAGTTGTCGATTGTCATTTAATCCCGGGCAACGTCAGGTCTCTCTGTTAGTCTACTAGTAAAAAATAACTTGGAAATCTGTATTGAAATATATACTGACCCATTTATTTCATTCATAGGGCTAGATTATTCTCATTCTGTTGGTCATGTCTGAGTGGAGGTGTTAATTAGTTATGTTGTTCTTAGTTATAAGGATTAAACATTATCTGTCAACTAACCTCCAGCCACTGTCCCATCATCACAATCTTGCATCTCTGTGCCCGTTTTACAAATATTTTAATGCAATGTGCTCTGAACTCGTCGCACTTATGCCCCCTCAACGTACATATCCCTGATAAACCTGCTTAGCAACAAAATCTCACCCCTTCACTGTTGAGGTCCCTAAATGCCAGAAAGCTTTCTATTGTAATAGTTTCTTCCCTCAAACAGCTAGACTTTGGAATTTCTTTCCTGGTACCTGCTTCCCTGACTGTACTGATATGCAGAAGTTTAAATGTAATGTAAACCAACATCTTGTTTATCTTTCTTAGGCATGGTCCCAAATAGTAGCCCCTTACATTCAAGTGGCGATATGGCTTGTTAGGGGTGAACGCGAGTCAAAAAAGACATTTTTTTTTTCATTATTTAGAAGGCCATTCTTAACATGGGGAGGAGTAGGTTTGTTAACTATTCTGTACCTTTAACTAAAAATGTGATTAGCAAGATGCCGTAAAAAAATGAATTTAACTTAAAAATCCTATCAAAAAAAAAAAAAAAAAAATAGCATGGTCCATAAACTGCACAAGTGCATTTGTTTTATACATCATTATTTTTATTTCGTGACGTGCTCATACTTATCTTGTCACAACGCTACCATCCCTACAAATACTCATAACAATCTTTGATTATTTAAACTTTCTCATTTTGATTGTTTGGTTTCACAACGTTTCGGCCGATGTAACCTCCAAACTTCTACAGGCGCTTTTGTTCAAATTTAGGAACTTTTTTTGTCCAACTTTGGAATTTGTTCTCATTCTGTCAACTACGGACCCATATTGCAATGGATAATAGAATTGCATAGCAATAAGTTCTAAGTAAGTCTTTTGGGGGTTGATGGCTCAAATCTCTCTCTATATTATAATATTAACTACAAATAAAATTAAAAAATTATTTACTGGCTGACAGAACGAAAACAATCTACCCCATAGATAATATAAAAGGTTCAGTTCGAGATTTAGTATATATTTTCAAATTCAACATAAAAGATTTTTTGAACTCTGTGGAGAATTTTGAACTGAATTCTTAATTCCACAGGGGTAGATTGTTTTCATTCTGTCAGTCTGGCTGCATAGAAGTGTTAAGTTATGCTTAGCTGTTATCGCCTTTAGTAAGGATTGAACCTTTGATCTCGACAGGATTGTCACTTAGCACAGATTTTAAATTAAGACCTTTATTTGTTGCACCATTACTGAAAAAAAAAAAAAAATTATTTTAATTGATTTTTTAAAGAAAATATTTTAATTTTATTTTGTTTAAAAAAAAGTTTTCGAAAATTTATTTTTATTTGTTTTCTTATTTTTAGTGTCTCATGAGAAATACCATTCCTTTGTACAGTCCACGTTTTCAAGTTGATATCTGGTGTGAACGGCACATTGATGAAGTAAGTGGTTCTTAGTATGATACATGATTTTCTTTATAAAAAAAATAATCAAGCACACATCTATCCATCCAGCGCGGCTGTAGCCGAGATTGAACTCACTATACGAGTTTGTAGTGTAATTCTAATCTTGTCAGTAGCTGAATACTTGATGTTTCGCCAGGGCTATCAAGGGTATTTTTTATCGTGACGTCATCACTAGATAAAGTGCCTACCACGTTTAAGAGAGTCCCATTTACCCTAAAGAGAAGGATAGACAACGCCAGTTTCTCAACCTGGTATTTTACCTCTCTGTACATACAGCACCTCACCTTCCCAAATAGTCACCTATCTAGTACTGGCCAGGCTCAACGTTGCTTCACTTCGGTGATCTGGCGAAAACTGGCGTGTCAATGTGATTGTGCCATATAAAAGCACAATAAAAGCACCCATACAAACTAAATAAAAACTAGTTCAACATTGTCAGATTACAAAGAGAGACATCGCATGATGTTTGCTTGTGAAGATCTCGTACCAGGAGATTTCAGTCCACAATCGTGAATATCCGGAGATTTCGTAACACTTTTTTTTTCAACACCCATTGTTTAGGCTAGATATTTTAATTTTTGTATGAAATTTTATGACATAATTTGGGTATCGGAAGAATAGTTTGTTATTTTTTTTAAGAACAAAGAAGAAAAAAAACTTTAATTGAATGATTTTTCGGCCAACACATTTTTTCAACACCTACGGTTTAGTCTTTTCAACATCCATGGGTGTTGAAAAAATGTGTTGGCCGAAAAATCATTCAATTAAAGTTTTTTTTCCTTCTTTATTCTCCTGGTACGAGATCTCCGTGGCCTGAAATCTCCGCCTACCATATTTTTTTATTTTTTTTTTTATACATGTGTGGATTTTTAAAGAAAGAGGATTTTTGTAATTCTGGCTATCTGTAATGTACATTTTCAACCAAATTTTTAAAAAATCGATGCGTTGATTTTGTTTTCTTTCTTTCACTTTTTGTCTATGTATTTTTTTTTCAAATTGACAAAACGTGTACTTATAATGATTTAAACTCTTCGAAATTATATCAAAGATGATTATAATAATTTCTTGATTTGTTGTAAAATTATTTACTATTATTGACTGAAACAAAGATATAAATCGGACGAGTAAAAATGTTTTGGGGCGAGTAAATTTTCCCTCACACTCAACTGGCGGTCAAGTGATTTTTTTTTTCAAATCTCAAAGGCTGTAAAGCAAGTTACACGTTTGTTCCATTTTTTTTTTTTTAAATTTTTTTATCTATCTCGTCCGAATACTATTTCTATTCTTCTCATCATATATACATTACCCTTTTAAATATATTTTTTTTTCATATTTCTTATCTGCTCTTTCCTCTATCCCCCTTTCTGTTTTTTACCTTTCTCTTTTTTCTGTCCTTTTCTTTTTTCTTTTCTTTCTTTTTTTAATGATTGCCATAATTTTTTAACAATCCTTATCAATTTGGTTTCAGTTTCGATCCTAACTGATGGCACTCAAATCATATTTTATTTTTTTTTTACTCTTGAAATCATGACTATATATTGAGTACAGTATAATATGAATTAATCAATAGAGAATTTAATCTATATTAATAAATATGAAATCTTCATAAATTAAAATCTCATATTTAAGCATATTTTATGGCCAGGCAATGCTAGGCACTCTTCCATCCATCCATAGCCTAGAGTCCCTGGATGGCCATAGGCGATTTACAATTTTGTAGATCCTTTCATAGCGAGGAGTTCTTTCTTTGGAGGGGAGGGTGTTTGCCCCACGTGCAACCTTCCCAGAAGGAACATATAGTGCCTAGCCTTCCCAAATGGTCACCCATCTGGTATTGGCTAGACTTAATGTTGCTTAACTTCAGTGATCTGGTGAGAACCGGTGTGTCAATATGATTGTGCCGTACTAGGCACTCCTGCTAGTATATATATGAGATTTTAATTTGTGAAGATTTTGTATTTATTATTATAGAACTAATTCTCTATTGATTATCATATTGTACCTAATCTATAATAGCAATTTCAAAAGTGATATATATATATATATATATATATATATGTATGTATGTGTATATATATGGTATACATACGTGTAATAATTAAAGTTAAATTCTGTAGATTAAAATATACATAAAAATATATTCAAGTTAAGAATTTAATGTTTGAAACAAGGAATATATGGAGAAGCTTCTTGTTTCAAACGACAATTCTTAACTTGAATATATTTTATATATATTTTAATCTAGAGACTTTAACTTTAATCATTACACTTACAGTGCCGGCAAGAAGAATTTTTTCTTTTTGCTTCCACAATTTGAAGTTATTTTTTTAAATTGACATGAACACTAGAATATTTCAATTAAAAGTCAAATATGAACATATAAAATTATAGAAGAATAATAGGTCAATCAAATGAGGTATAGTATTTTTAAACAGTTACATTAAATTTAGCTTAAATTTGCAGTTTTTGAAAAAATTACAAGTGCGGACTTTCTTTTTGCCGCCTGTGTATATTTGGCTCTATTTTTATGTATTGAGCTTTACCTTTTTTGGCTAGGATCGTCCTGAAATTATTACCTCACTGTAATATTTAATAGGACAATTCACTTGATTTCTAATCTATGACTTATTCACTTGATTTCTAATCTGTGACTTATTCACTTGATTTCTAATCTGTGACTTATCTCATATATGATATATATATATATATATATATATATATATATATATAGACATGTCGCATAGAAGCAAGCAGCAAACACATGCACATATACAGACACCCAAGAACTGGTGACACACTTTTATATATTCTATTTATTTCCTTTTTAGCATCTACAAGAAGAGAACCAACTAATGCAGTATGCAGTTCAGCGATACAAAACTGATCTCCAAGTAATGGAGAGCGCCTTTCTTAGAGAGTTTAATCGGACAGGAGGGCTGCTGTCTGATGAAGATACGTAAGTTTATAAGCAAGGTCTTTTGAATTTCATCAGATTATGGTTATCATAGTTATTTAGTCATTTCTAGTGTCTCTGAATTTTTGAGATAAGGATTGATAATTTGGATCATTTGGACTATTGTTTGCATCTCATCTTGTCTTGTTCTCATAACATTTCGAGCAATGTAACTTTTGACCGTCATTTTTTTTTTCTTTTTTTTACAAGGGTGTTACTTGAAGAAAAAGGTTAATGAGTGTATGGTGGTCACCAGGACAACAGTGTAGTAATCGTTAGTGGTTTAAATTTGGGTATAATTTGATTATTTAAAGACATGGCTCAACAAGAACTTGTTTGCATTAGACTTGAAGATGACAATATTATAGTCAGCTGAAAAGCAGGCTTGCAAAATAGAGTTGCACAGACAGTCTTCAGGTGAACTTTGTTGAACTTGGGGAACGATACACAACCAGACTTTTTTAAAAAAAATGCGTCACAACATTTGATGTATGTTGTGCTGTAATAGCAGTAAATTGAAGAGGAAAGTCTTGCTTTGAACAAAATGTCCAAAGCTTACCTGCTGCTACCAGATCAAGCTGTTTGGTTCCTTTCAAGTTAAAAAATTCAATCATGATGTGGAAAGTCAAAACCAAAAAAAAAAAAAAAAAAACATTTTACTCATTTATGTTACCAAGTTAGGCTCTCTGAAGATATTAGTTTCGTAAATCAAATGCACCAACATTCGTGTTATTTTTTTTCCTTTCCCTTTGCAAAACCTAATCATGTTCTACAAAACAAAAAATGGTTAGATTAGGCATTAAATAACATGAAAATGCTTGATATGGCATAAAGCATTATAACCAAGCCAAACAGCACTAATAAATATTTGAAAATAAAATGGAGACATAAAGACCTTTACCAAAATGGTTAGATTAGACATTAAATAACATGAAAAGGGGGGTTGAAATGCCATAAAATAAAACCACCAAACCATACAGCACTAATAAATGTTTGCAGATGTGAAAACTGGAGAGACATAAGAACCTTTTACCAAAATGATAGGATTATATCCATAAATGAATGTGCTGTTAGAACTTAAAGTGGTGTTTACAATATAAAGAACTTGAAGAATAAAAGCATTTACACAAATGATCAGATTAGACATCAAATAACATGAAATTGGGTTGATATGATGTAAAATATAATAACCAAACAACAAAAAAATAAAACCCTTAGCTTTGAAATTTATTTATAATAAAAAAAAAATACATTGTTATTTGGTTTTATAAAAATGTGACCCATCTTCATTTATCTAAATATTTAAATTTTTAATTTTAAACAAATGAATTAACTTTATTTCCAGTCTATTAATGGATGAGTTGTACGAGTTATGGACAGATATCAGTTTGGAAGTCGTACACCTTGAAAGACTGTTAGCTGACCGACAACGAATCATTCGAAGGGGAGAATGTGAATTGAGCACCTTAACAACTCTTGATGTTATCCAAACAGTAAGTAGACTTTTCTTTCTTTTTTATTGCTCGTTGAATGACCCAGCTTAGCCAAGTGAGAAATCTTTCTTTTTTTATATATATATATAGCATAGGTGCCGTTTTTTTTTCTTTTTCTTTTTTTCACACCAAACAAGACACAATTGAAACACAAGGGGCTACTATTTGGGATCATGCCTAACAGGGAACTGAGATGAGTTGAGCCACAGGATTCTTGTTCACATTACATTTAAAATTTTGCATGTAAGTATAGTCAGGGAAGCAGGAAACAAGGGAGGAGGATTCCAAAGTTAAGCAGTCTAATTATTAGAATAAAAGGCTTTCTGGCATCTAGGAACCTTAACAGTAAAGGGGTGGGATTTTGCTGCTTGTCAGGTTAGTCGGAGGTATGTATGTCATCGAAGCACATTCTGTTAAAGCATTTGTAAAGGAAGCACAGACATGCGACATCGTTATGATGGGACAAAAGTTGGCGCCTGGTCGATAGTGCAGGACCTATTTGAGACTCTTTTTTGGACTATAAGAGTGAGAGACTAGTGGTAGATACTCCAACTCATAAGTGGCAACAATACTCCTTCAAATGATCATGCATGCTATTACTTCGTCTAGTTATGTGTCATGTAGCTGTTGGATTTGCATGTAAGATAAAACTTTCAGAAGTTGATATAGTTATTTGGGGCAAAATGTTTTTGTCAATCAGACCCAAATAACTTTGTATTGTAACTCAACCTGGCATATTAGATAAAACTTGGAATCAACAGTTGATTATTTAGTTATTTTGAACAACATTTTTTCGAATCCAACCGAAGTAACTCTGTAATAAAAGGAACAAAACCATGTATTTATTATTTTAAAGATAATGTCCATCATGTATTTATTTGGATTATTCAAACTACTGTTCTCATCTTGAGTGATATTTTCACTACGTTTCAGCCTATGTAACTTTTCACCTTCTTCAGGTGTATCTTGCTAAACTTTAAAATCTTTCTCACAAACTCTGGGACCCTTTATTTAATTCATGGACATAGCATGCTCTTGTTCTGTCAGCCATGACTGGCTAGAAGTCTTAAGTAATATACTCTTGTGTGGCTAGTATCGCCCACCCTGACAATTGAACCTTTAATTGAATTTTACCTAGTACTTTATCTGTTACATCACAGGTTCCTGCAGTTTTTTAAAATTTGACAGAAAAATTTCTAAGTTCAAGAAGATACACTTGAGGAAGGCCAGAGGTTACATTGGTCAAAACATTTGAAATAACATTCAAGAAGAGAACAATCCAAATAATACAATTCTAACCCAGTTAAAGTATTTTCTGGAAGGAATTAAATCGAATTACATTTTATTCATTTTGACAACTTACAATGATCTACAAGAAAAATTGTTTAACCAGAATATTGATTATGTAGGAAGAAAGCTGTTGATAACAAAGATTGAGAAAAAGACTGATTTTATGTTAGATAAATTTTTTGGAAGAAATTAAATTGAATCTCATTTTATTCTTAACAACATGCTGCAATTATCCAGAAGAAAAACTGGCTAACTAGAATCAAATATCGATTTTTTAGGAAGAAAATTATTACTATTATTATTGGCTGTTTCCACCGGTAGTGTATTTACTTGCAAGTTGTTTTTGATTTTCTTTGATAAAAAAAAAAAAAAAAAAAAACTTTAATTTTTCTCAATTAAAGGAAGATAACTCTGTATGGATGAACTCGGTTATGTTCCTTTTTATGAAGGCGTCCATTGGAAAATAATTCTGAACTGGAGAAAGTTTTTTTCTGAAAGGAATTAAATTGAATTATATTTGAAAGATATGTTGCAAGGATCTACAAAAAAAGAAAAAAAATACTGACGAACCAGAATCAAATATTAAATTTGTAGGAGGGAAGATATTGACAACAAAATAAATTTGATAAACTTTTTTTTAATTCTGTCAATTTTTCTTTCATTTCATTCTAATTTCTCACATTAAAAGTCTTTCCTGTTTTTTTTTTCCCTGTTTTTGTCTTTTAGATGGTAGAAGTACTTAAAGAGCAATTGTATGTGCTTCACATCAACAATGACATTGTCGAATCATCGACTCCTGATCATGATCCGGCACCATCTCTCCCCATTTGTCACCATCCTGGATGGAAAGATATCTCAAGAGAGGTCAACGAACTACGACACCAGATGACTGGCCATGATACTCTACAAGCCATCCATCTTAAGAAAGCAGTTCAAGAGGTGAAATGATGAACTTTCCTATTTTTCACTTTTTTTTTCTTTAAAATTCTGTTGAGAGAAATGTGTTAGATATGTAATATATGTGTGTGTATATATATATATATATATAAACTTGAAGCATATAAACTTTTTTCCCAAATTACTATATTTGGCATTAAATAAACCAAAAAGAGTTGATATACTACAAAACAACCAAACCAAACCCCATGAATAAATAATTTAAAATATAAACTTGAAGCAGAATTTTTTTTTTTCAAAATTACCAGAATTGACATTTAATTAAACCGAAAAAGGTTGACATGCCATGAAAAAAAAAACAAACAAACCAAACACTATAAATAATTTAAGATATAAACAACTTGACAAACATCTCTACCAAAAAAAAAAAAAGAAATGACTGACTATTGATGGGCCTCATTTCTTAATTTTCTACAAGAACTTGCAGTGCTAACCAGCATTCTTCTCTGTCCAGCCTATTCCTCTTTAGTTGCACTTATGCACAACACTCTTTTATATGATAGATTCCTTATGAAATTAATCAGCATTTACTTTCCAAATTAGTGCATAATAATTAGTGTTGAGGTGATTAATTGGAATCGGAAAAATTTGAGCCTATTTTTTGATGCCAATACCAATTCCTTAAGTTATCTTTTTTATTTGATTTGGTTAAAGCGACATCGTCCACTGCTTGTAGTAATAATAAAATAATAAATATTTATTGATTTAAACTTCCAGTAAGAATAAAATCTCTCGATCACCTCCTCACAAATGTGTTTTTACGTTTGAGAAAGTATATGCATATTTAAGATGTGTTTTTACAGTAATCGGGACAAAATAACAATTTTATAGTTAAATATTTAGAGATTTACAAAGAATTGGAATCAGGAATTTAGTATGTTTAATTATGTTCTGCAAAACCAAAAACAAAAACAACCCCCCCCCTTTCCTTCTTCCCATTTCCCCTTTCTATTTTTATCTTCCCCCACTTCCTGACTGGTTTCCTAACTTGAAATGTACCAAACATTTATACTGTAACCCTTTTCCCTCTCTCATTACAAAACTCATTCATGTTCTGCAGAGCAGGGAACAAAAACGATAAAAATCCACTATAAAACAACCAAACCAAACACTACAAACTAGCGATTGAAGATACAAAGAACTTGAAGAATAAAAAAACTTTCTACAAAATAACTGAATGCAACATCGAATACTGTTTCCAAAATAACTGGATTCAGCATTAAATAACCCAAACAGGGTTGATATGCTGAAAAACAAAACAACCACTAACTTAGAAACCAAATTTTTATTGCTGGTATTACCAGATAAGGCTGTCTGAAAATATTGGCTTCCTAACTTCAATGCACCAAATATTCATGTTATTGCTTTGTTCTTTCATTTTGAAAAACTCAATCCTGTTCTACAAAACTGAAAAAAAAAGACCAAACAATTTTTCTCTACAAAACAACCAAAATAAATAGCATGAATTTTTGAAGATATAAACAACTTTACCAGATTGCCAGAGTGAGCATTAGATAACCCGAAAAGGGTTGATATGTTGAAAAACAAAACCACCAAACCAAACACCATGAATAATTTAAAATAAAAATTGAAGCATAAAAACTTTTTCCAAAATTACCAGATTTTGTATTAAATAAATAAAAAAGTTGATATACCATAACCCAAACAAAATGCTTCCAGACCTATGTACACATATAGAACATAATCCTGAAGTTATGCCATCAATTTCACAACTGATTGTCATATTAAACACTGGAATATATGTATATAGGAAATAAATAAATTGAAAAGGATTAAATAATTACATATAACAACTAAAGAGTATTTTATTTGGATTATTCAGACTACTGTTCTCATCTTGAGTGTTATTTTCACTGCGCTGGTCTATGTGACCTCTGACCTTTATGAAATTCAGAAAAAAAATCTTATGTAATTCTTCGCTTCCAGTTTTACATTTTTTTTTCTTTATTTCATAATACATATTTTTTCTTTAAATAATGAAAAAATATATATGAAATATTTATATATATATATATATATATATATATATATATATATATATGCAGAACCGAGTGAATAATTGTATTGTGAGTGGGGGAAAATATTTTTTTTTTTCTGAATTTCATATTATGAAAAAGAAATATATATATATTCTTTTTGTTGTTGTTGAAATCTTAGTTACCTTCCTTCGTTAGTACCAGACAACATGAACTAGTTCAGTTCAAAAAACTTACCAATCATGTCGGTGTACACCGAAGTAAAATCCCTTCTGATTGATGTGTACCTAATGATTTGTAGTTCTCTTTATAATTTAAAAATTAAAAATGTTAATTTTTCTTTTTCCTCATTTTTTTTTCTTTTTCCTCATTTTTTTTTCTTTTTCCTCATTTTTTTTTTCTTTTTCCTCAGTTTTTTTTCTTTTTCCTCAGTTTTTTTTCTTTTACCTCAGTTTTTTTTCTTTTTCCTCATTTTTTTTTCTTTTTCCTCATTTTTTTTTCTTTTTCCTCATTTTTTTTTCTTTTTTGCTAAAATATTTTATATTACAAGTATTCTATTGAATCGGTATTCAGAATTCTAGTTTTTTTTTTTAACTCCTAGTCATCTGCAATCAATTTTTTGAGGGGAAATTATTTATCAAATATATTTTTCATGATTTACAAAACATTTAAAAATAAAAAACTATTTTTTATGTAAACGTTTAAAATATTTTTTATTATGTGAAACCATTGTAGAAAAAAGAAACAGGCTAAAGTAAAGACTAAAAATATATATTTTGTATTATAACATTTTATTAAAAATAAAATTATTCCAAAAAAGAATCATTCAAACTATTTTTTTTTTTTATGTAACGTTTTAAAATTAAACTGAAAACATTAACCAGAATAGACTATTACTGACCATACGCCAGTATGACATCTGTTAAACAGAAAGCTGAAGTAAAAAAAGACAATTTTTTTTTTTTTTAAGAAATAAAAAAGGGGACCAATTAGCAACTATTCTTTGAAATTTATCCGGATTTGTTTTTTTTGTTTTAAATCTATCAGGATTATATTGATCCAACGTTAGACATGGATCTTTATTCATGGTAAATTTTGGTAAGTAAATTTTGCATGAATTGTACAGAATCTGTTGGTTCTTTCCTATCATTTTTTTTTTTTTTTTTTTTTTTCCACTCAGATGCTCCAACCATTCTCATATATAAAAGATAAATCATAACCCTATCACAGATTCAGAATTGTTTTTTTTTCCTTTATTAAGTCACTAGCCTGGGTGCCCGGCGTTGCCCAGGTGTTTGTAGGAGTGTGTTGAGAAAAAAAAAAAATATATATATATATATATAGTAGGAAGGCAGGCTCGAACCCGTGACACGAAAGCAGAAAAGAAAGTGGAGGTGTGTGTAAGAGTGCTGGTTGAGCAAAGAAAAAAAAAAATTAAATAAAAATAAAAATTAGGAGTAGTAAATCCGTAACACGCCAGAGGAAAAGGAGGTGAAAAAAAAAAAAACGGTCTTATTGATGCACCCACTGCACAGGCAGTCAAAATAATGAAAGAAATCGACCCCTCTTTGTAGAAAAGTGCCTAGTTGAGGGTGAAGGAATTAACGCTTTTACCCAATTTTTTTATATTTGTCGTCTGAAGGGTCGCGCTTCAAAACGATACTGATCTTGTGAAAATGTGTTGCCTCTGTCGAAAGTTTTAGGCACACATACATTCATACAAACATGTATTCATACAAACATACATACATAATACATTTAAACAGACAGGTGAGATTTATATAATAGATGGTTATAAAGCCGTTAGCAATAGAGGCTACTAAGTTAATTAAGGAATGCATGAAACTTAAGAATATCACAATAGTTAGCCAATACAGAACTCCGAGAATGTGACAATAATGCATGTTCATTCACACAATTCTGAGGCAGCACGTTCAGGACTTCAGAACACAATGTGAAAGGAGATCGCCAGTACATCTCTGAACAAACACCGGTGTGACTATGCAGAGGATCTAATGTGAATGTATATCGCCGCG
Organism: Euprymna scolopes; assembly: GCF_053919585.1. Classification (NCBI taxonomy): domain Eukaryota; kingdom Metazoa; phylum Mollusca; class Cephalopoda; order Sepiida; family Sepiolidae; genus Euprymna; species Euprymna scolopes. Next base: position 29,873,016 of record NC_136506.1, read on the forward strand.
GGTTTGATCTGTTCAACCACAACACAGTGGTATTTAAGCATTGTGGTGGGGCAAGAACCATGAAATGATCTGTAGGCCAGAAAAGTAATAAGCCTGCTGACAGGGTGGACTGACAAACACTGTTCCGCATTAGTCCTACTGGGAGCCATTGCCCCATTTTTACAGTTGTATCTTATTGATATGTAAGTAGTTGCCTCAACGGGTAGTGATGTCCCTTTTTTTACTTTCTCTTCATTTCCACTGTTGTAAAGTTATCGTTGTTCTAATGAACATACAGCAGCAGATATTTCCGTATTTTTCTTTGGTCCTGTATCAAGTAGCCGATAAAAAAGATATCAACAACATTGTTGCTTAATGGCTCATGTTTATTCTTTTAAAGCATTGTAAAGTTTTCCGTTCCACAGAAGGGCGTATGAATACAGAGCTTCCAAAAAGACATCTAAACTTAATCGGTTTATTTACCGAAGAGAAAGACTTTTTTTCTGTCTTCTTTGCCATGTATATCTCACTTCAGATTTTGTATGCTTGTAGTTGTAATAACGCAACAAGTAAAACGAAATACCAACAAGAGAGACGTTCAATATTTCATGGTCTTTGATCTTTGTAAACTTTACAGCATTGTAGAAGTCGCATAATATGTAAGCTTCCATTAATTCAGAGGTAAGCTACTTCAATTCCTAATTCTACATTGCTACAGATATGAACAGTCCAATGCTACGGATGCTTATCATGATATCTTTAATAAACAATAATAAATATTTGATAAAACAAAATACCAACAAGAGAGACGTTCAATATTTCATGGTCTTTGATCTTTGTAAACTTTACAGCATTGTAGAAGTCACATGATCACATCACATAACATCAATTCAATGTAGAAGTTACATGATCACATCACATCACATCAATTCAGAGGTAAGCTACTTCAATTCCTAATTCTACATTGCTACAGATATGAACAGTCCAATGCTACGGATGCTTATCATGATATCTTTTACCAAAGAATCCTTCTTTGAAAGACAATACTGGGCATATTATGTAGGAGCCTCTTTTTCTTTTGAATCTTATTCACCAGCCCAACCCAGATGTCACAACAATACTCTGCATTTCACTTGGTGACTGTATCTCTTCTTGCAATGCAAATAATAATTTATATCCTACTGTATAATTTTTGTTTTCTCTTTTCTTCCGATGCAGAATGAAGTATTTAAAAATTTTTTTTTTTTTTTTTAAATCTGTTTCAAACAACCTTAGGCAGAATTGGTGATGATTCTTCAAGCTGGATTCTTTATAAAATTTACTATGACTGTGTGTGTCTGTCTCCCCCTTTTTAAGTTCATCTCCTCTGAGATGCAAAGTTGCAGAGTGGTGTGAGGGGGAGGGGAGACAAATGGTTTCATTTTTTTGTGGGCTGTTGTTTTATATGGAACATGGCAGGCATAAGTTGACTTTAAGTGTTCCTCTATGCACGTGCATTTATATATTAAAGTTGTTTCATAATAAAATTTTTAAATTCATAAATATTTTTTTATTCATGCAGATTTCATATTTATTATTACAGAATTTTACATCGTATTCCAGATGTAACTAATATAAAACAGTATCAAATTCTAAAAATCAGGTATCGAAATGAATCCAAATTTTCTTCATAAATAAAAAAAAAAGTCCTCATCTAAATGTTTCATACCAAAAATAGTTACTACCCCCCCCCCCCAAAAAAAAACTTTCGATTTTGATTAATCGGAAGTTTTTTTTTGTGGGGGGGGGGGGTATCGGAATCAGAAAAATTAATGTCCATTTTCCAATGCCAAAACGATTCTTTTAATTGTCTTTTTTATTTGATTTTGTTTAAAGCAAAATCTTTCATTGCTGGTAATAATGATAAAATAATAAATATTTATTGATTTTAAAATAATAGTTAAGCTAAATTCGATAGATCACTCTTCACAATTGTATTTTGATGTTTAGGAAAATATCTGCATATTTAACATGAGTATTTACGAAAATCGGATAAAATAACAATCTTTTAGTTAAATAATTTGAGATTTATAAAGAATCGAAATCGGTAATTGCCTCGGAATTGGGAAAAATATTGGAATCGTCCCATCACTAATAGTTATCTTTACATAGTCTTTAAATAATGAAGACAACAATCACAGATTTTAGTAAAGGCAAGACTAGTATTCTATTAACTAATCAATTATCTTATTAAGGATAAACAGGTGGACATAGCAAACAAATCTGGGAGGTACATTTCACTCTTGGTGATTACCAAAGTTTTCCTTTCAATTATTAGTGTTATTGGTGATGTGTCCCATGCACATTCCATAAACAGACTGATTTGAAATGGTCATTTCTCTGTTAATCTTGATATCCATGATGCCATGTGATATGTTAACTGATATCTCTTGGTTTTACTGTACTTTGACACATTTGACCTCACTTCCTGTCACTTCAACCTGTACTTAGTTCGAACTTTGTCAAGATTAACACAGTTAGCGTTAATCTTGACGAAGTTCGAACTAAGTACAGTTATGGATCGCTTTGTGTTGAATAGCAATTACATCCATTATGTGACAAGTGTTTTCAACAATTTTTACATGTCATATCTAAATCTCCTTGCAACGCAGATGGTGCATATTTTCAGCATATTATTGAATGGCAACAAAACAAAGACTGTGCACTACTTCATGCAACCAGGTTTCTACATCAGCATTTATACATCACTACACATTCATGAGTATACTTCGGTCAGCCAGTTACAGGTTTCCATAGACAACAAATGAACTTTCTAATGCAATTCCAGGTTAATATTTTTCAGAGGTGAAGCAACCAATGGATTTTTAATGAGGTTCATACAAGAGTGCTCAATGCCGAAGTAGGGCAACATATACATTTTAATTTGTTTTACATCAGCATTTATACATCATTACACATTCATGAGCATGCTTCAGTCAGCCAGTTACAAGTAACTAGCGACCTGTGCAGGTGATATTGCTTATACAAAAGTAGAGTTTGATTTTTGTATAGGTAATATTGCCTGAAGAAGTCGATAGTAACTTGTAACTAGCTGACCGAAACATGTTCATGAATGTGTAACAAGTTTATGCAAAACAAATAAAAAGTGTGTGTGTGTGTGTGTATATATATATATGTATATATTACAGGCTGTCCCAAAATTATCTGAAACATTTATAGCCCCCACCCCCTAATAACAATTAAATAAAGGAGATAATGAATGCCATTTTGTTTTAATTAGGTCGGATGCTAGGTAACATAATAGGGATGCGACGTCTAGCGATAGTTGCATTAGTACGTCACATTCTTATGTTACCTAGCATTTTCTCTCCTCTTCAGACGAGAAGCATTTAGCTTTGAAATACCATGGTATTTATCCTACACCCCTAATTGATGTATCATCCTTCTTGAATAAATGAATAAATCTATATATATTCGTATATATTTTTATATTGTCATTTTCTTTTTTATTGATTCTCTCTCTCTCTCTCTCTCTCTCTCTCTCTCTATATATATATATATATATATATATATATATATATATATATGAGAGAAAACTTGTTTACTTTTCTCTATGCAAAAAGGATAAGCTTATCATTTGACACATTATTTCTCATGCTGATCTATAAATTCTAATCCATAGTGCTTTCTGTTTCAGATAAAGGATTCAGTACTTTCTGACATCCACCAGGAAGTCACACAGACCCTCAGTAAATTATCTGCGGTAAGTCGTTTGCTACTTTATTTATCTATAAAAGTAAAAATGTGTGTGTGAGGATAATTCTCAACCTATATACTAAATGAATTTTTTGATCTACAGACTTGACAGTTGGTATATAGGATATTCAGACATGTGGGAAAACTTTTTAATCAGTTTTCATCTGCTAAGGGGTTCAAATGGAAAAATTGGTACGTCGGGGTGATCAGAGTTTTATCTGTTTGTCAACTGTTTCATGAATGTGCATGCATGAGTCGTTCACATGACCGATTTGTTATGTTCAGAATAAGTCGGTTTGAAAACACTTTTTAAAGATCATATCAAGCTGGCTTAATGGTTATTGTACTATATATATATATATATATGAAATATTGATTTTTTTTTTTTGTATCTGTCAAAAATTGTATTCAATTACTTGTATAATATTGAACTTAAATTATTATTTAATCTCTTTTTCAGAGGTGACATAAATTCAAATGGGCCAACAAAAGATGCTAAATATCCAAAATCCTTGAAGAATTCATCCATTTCTTAACATACGATCTTCAAAGAAAAAAAAAACAAAAAAACAATTCAAATATTTTTTCGAAATCATTTATTTTTCTTTGGGTCCATTCCGTTCACAAAATTACATTTTAAGCTTCCAGATGTTTAAAACATTTTTTTTCTTTTTCAAACTTGTCTTTAAATTAAATGCTGAAAAACAAAAAAAAAAGAAGCAGGTTCTTTTCTGGATCGGTGACTCCCTGAAATACTATTTATTTTATGTATGAACACAAATGAACCATAATAGTTGACTTTTGTTCAATCTTTGATTTGAACCAAACATTATTGTTTGTCGGACAATTTGAAGCCATAAAAATTATTTTTGAATTTCCAATGACCACAAAGAAAGCAGTAGCATCACCATTTTTAAATCTATAATAATGCTGATGAAAAAAATATAATTCAACCCAATGTTTGCCGTGTTTATGGAAAAATTTGAATGTGATTTTGAATCCTTTAAAATTCCTATTTTTACATTAGGGTGTCAAAATAAAGGAGACAACTCATCTTATTTTTTTGGTGCTTGCTTAGAATTCACCTTATGTTGAAAAACAAACCCAACAAAATTAAAGAAAACATCTGTATGATGTACATACTCGTGATGGACGGAAAGTATCATATTCCAAAAATCACGTAAATTGGTTTAGTAGTGTTATTTTTAAATAAGAAAACCAAATTTTGTAGTTAAATGAAGAGCGAGGTGATCTTAAATATATTCTGAAAAAACAAAAAAAAAAAAAAAAGGAAGAAAAGAACTACAAATTGAGATTTTAAAAAATCATGGGAGGGGGTGCATTGCAAAAACTCAAATTCACTTAAAAATGATTTTATTAATAAAAATTAAAACTACTGGATCAATTTACATGATTTCTGGAATGTAATATTTTTTTCCATCATGGATATGTACATCATGCAGATGTTGCTTAATTTTTAATTTTAATTTCTTTTTTAATATAGGGGAAATTCTAGATAAGCAGCCATCTTGGGAGTATTTTTCAACTATTGGTGTTGATAAAGATTTCTTTTTAATTAAACAATTAAAAAACAAAAAAATAAAATAAAATGTAGAGAAACAAAGCCAGTTGAAATCTTTAATTTTCACTAGAGTCAATTTATAGTTCATAATTTATTTCTTACTGGTATAATGATGTATTAATCTGTTTTTTTTTTTAATGTTTGAATTAGAAGAATATATTAAATTCCAATAACGAATGAAATTCTATTTTAGTGGTTTTTTCTTTGTTTCTTTTAATGGAAAGGTTGTTTTCTTCATTTAACTTAGCCAATATTAAATGTTTCTTTCATTTCCAATTCAAGAGAAATAAAATAATCGGTATTGTTTTTCTAACTGAACATGATTGTTGAAAAAAAAAAAAAATAAAACAAAACGTTAAAATCAGTTTTTAAATTCGAAAAAAAATAAAAAAATAAAAATAATTTTGTTTCTTGTACAGACTTCCCACTGTATTAAAAAAACAAAAAACAAAAATAAAGAAAAAGCTGCATGATGTACGCAACTACTGTGACGAAACGAAATTATCATATTCCAAAAATTACGTAAATTTATCAAGTAGCTTTATTTTTGAATAAGAAAATAAAATTTTATGAGTAACCGAAGAGTGCCTTTATTGTCTGCCATTTTGAAAACAAGCTAAATAAATACAAAACAAAGGGAGATAACTCAACAACAATTCAATTTTATGATTTATGTTGTAAGGCTTACAAATTCTCAGTAAGCGCTTACAAATTACTTTCTTTATAAAAAATAAAACTTGATCAATTTATGTGATTTTTGGAATATGATGTTTTCGTTTCGTCACTGTTAGTTATGTCCTACAGATTATTGTATATTTATGTTTTTAATATAGAGGGAGTTCTGAGCAAGAACAATAATTTACCACCCTAAAATAAGAATAGGTGCAGATAAACAATTGCCACTAATAAAAGGACATATGAAAAGAAGAAAAAATATTGTTAGTAAAATTCTATGAATGCTTTACTCCCTGATACAGGATTCTGGCTAATGAAATATTGTATATTTATAAAATTTTATTGTTTTGGACGAAAGTAATAATTTACAAGACGTTATATTCAAGAACGAATACTATTCCAAACACAATCATTAATATAAATCGTTTTAACCAAAGGCTGGAGTTATTGCCCTTGAAATTTTATCATTTGGAGTTACTTCCCCTGACACTTCATTTGTTTTTTTTTTTTCCAAGAATGCATGTAAAGAAAGTGATTAAGATCACTGTCTGTATTTTACCTCCAAAAATTATAAACGAATAAAAATAAACGGACATTAATCTGGATGGATTAACATTCCTGACTGTAGATATTTGGAATATATTTATTAAATTAGCAGTTTTTTTCTGTAATATTTATATTTGGAGGAATTTCTATTTTTATATAAATACCCCTCATTGCATTCCTTGCAGTGTTTTTTTTTATGCGTGTAGTGAATATATTTTTTTCATATTGAAATAAAGAATAAAACAAAAGTGTGAGTGCATGTTTTTAATGTTTGAATTCCTTTCGTATTTTGTATTTTAAAAGAACCACGCACATTTCTTTTGCCAACTTTATTAAAATTTATTTTCAACCGAAAATGTTTTTTGATTTGCTTAATCTTTTTGTTTGTGTTTGTTATTAAACTGGAAAATGTAAATGAACTTGTGACATTAACGCAAGAACACTTACCAGAGTAAAAAAATAAAAATAAAATAAAATAAATTGTAGACGTTTATAATTGTGTTTGATCTACAAATGTGAAAAACTAATTAACCTATGCACAGATCAACAAGATAAATGAAAAGACCCTTGGGAAGCTGGGATGGATTTTCAGAGAAAACAGAAAATGGTGGTATTGGAAATCTGTTGGAAAATTTAATTGCCTTAGCAACCCTTCTTTTTTTTCACTGTTAAACTACAGTAATTTATGTAATCTGTATATTTATAAAAGTAAGAATGTGTGTATGAGGACGACTCTAAACCTATGTACTTAACTAATTTTTAATCTACAGACTTGAAATTTGGTATATAGGATATTCAGACATGTGAAAAATTTGTTAATCCGTTTTCATTTGAAAAAAAAAAAAGCACTACTAAGGGGTAAAAATTGAAAAATTGGTATGTGGAAGGCCACCAGATTTTTATCTGTGTTCAACTGTTTCACGATTGCGCATGCGTAGTCATGAATAGGGCTATGAGAAAAGCATATTCTTTTCATTATTTTGACCTTCGAGTATATATCTGACACAGTTAATCAACCGAGAACCACATCACTCTATATAAAAACATGAGATATCAACAGATACACGCTCGAGAGTGAAAACAACAAAAAGAATATTCTGTTGTCATAGCCCTAGTCATGAAATATGAAACTTTGCTTATGAGTTCGTTTGAAAACACTCTTTGAAAGTCATGTCAAGCTGGTGTAATTGTTATCATACTTGACTCACTGTCTTTGTTTTGGGTTCGATCTCAGCTCGAGTATTTTTTTTTTTTTTTACATTTACTGTTTAGAAAAAAAAAAGCAATACTTGCATGCATGTGTTTCAGTTTTTTTTTTTTTTTTTTTTTTTTTACACAGGCATCAACACATTATCAAGGCCAAGAGGCCACTCAAGGATAAGGGTTAAAGAGTGTACAGTAGAAATTGGACAATATAGTAATCATTAGTAATGAAAATTTGGTAAATTTGATAACTTATATGGAACGGTTCATCAGGAACTTATTTACGTTAGACTTGAAGACAACCATATTGTAGTGAAAACGGAAGACAATTCCACTGGCGTACAGTTCTAAGAAAGAAGCTTTGTTCATGGAATCTACGTTTAGGTTTAGGCACAGATAAAGAGTGGGGGAATTATTGATAGTGTTTTCAGCTAGACGAGTGTTTCTTGTGAAAGTTAGGCGAGGGGGGACCATAGACGGAAGCTCAGTCGAACACTTTCCATGAAAATAACGATACATCAGAGACAAACTCGCAACATCTCTTCTGTGAGATAGAGGTTGCAAGGAAGAGAAAAGGACATCTCCTACGAGGCTACAAAGTCTATTTTGAACTCTATCAAGGCAGGACAAGTCCTTTCTAGCAGCTCCTGCCCAGATGTAGCAACAGTATTCCATCCTTGGACGTACCTGGCTCTTATATAGATAGAGAATTGCATCAGCAGTGAGATATCTACCGGATTGATAGAAAGATCCCACCATTTTTCCAGGGGGTTTGACAACAGATTTGATGTACGTGTTCCATTTAAGATCAGGAGTAATGGTCAAGCCCAGAAGTTTGTCAAAACTTGAGACCTCCTGGAGACGAGAGCCATTCATTTCAATTGATGCCAGATGTGGATCAGAATGTTGATGATGCAAAGAGAGAAGCTTGGTTTTAGATGCATTAAAAGTAACCAGCCACTCCTTTCCCCATTGTACTATGTGCTCAAGATCAGAGGAGAGAGAATCGGAGAGAACTTGGTCACTTACTGTCTTAGATGTGCTACCATAAATGGTAGTGTCGTCAGCATAAATGTCTACAAATGATGTAAGGATGTGATTTGGAAGATCATTAATGTAGATCAGGAAAAGAGTTGGGCCCAGGATGGACTCCTGAGGGACACCAGCATTAATACTGTGAGCTTCTGATTTTTGCCCCTCAACTACTTTTATGAACCTATCAGAAAGAAATGATTTAATAATTGAGAAGACATTTCCAGCTATACCATAGCTAGAGATCTTGTGAAGTAAACCTTTATGCCATCAAAGGCCTTAGATATGTCAAGAGCAATTGCCCTAGAAAGGTTGCCTCCGTCGAGAGATTTGCTAATCCTATGAGATATAACTGTAAGCACATCTGCTGTAGATCTAGCAGAACGGAAACCATATTGAGTGTCACTAAGAAGGTTATTTTTGTTGAGATGGTTGATTACTTCTGTATTTAACACAGATTCCAGCAACTTACTCATGACGCACAGGAGACTTATTGGCCTGTACTGAGAGGGGGATGAGCGATCTCCTGAATTCTTAAATACAGGGCATACTGATGAAATTTTCCAGGGAGATGGGAAACTATTCTCCTTAAGACAACGTTTAAACAGTTTTGTAAGTATGGGCGCTAGTTCAGGTTGAAGTTTTTTGAGTACTATAATTGGAATACCGTCAGGGCCAGTTGCTTTACTGAAATCAAGGTTTTTGATTAACTTGGCAACATCATGTACAGATATACGTATATCATATTGCGTGTTTTCTGATACAGGAGAAAATATTGGGGGTTGGCGGCCTTGGTTGCAAAGGGTAGAATTAGCTGCAAAGTTCTTGGCAAAGAGTTTGGCTTTGTTTGATGCTGACGAGATTACCTCAGGTCCATTGATGATAGTTGGGATAGAGCACATGCTTCTGTTCAGGATTCTGTTTGCTATTTGTCAAAACTGATGGGAACCAAGCCGTTGCTCAGCTACTTTGGACTTAACAGATTGAGCATACAACTCTTGCGTTCTTTACTACTTTCTTACAATGGTTGCTGGCAGTCCTGAAAGCGGCTTTAGTTTCCATACATCTATTATGTTGGAAGCAGTGGAAAAAGTGATTTCTGTGCGCAATGGCAGCAGCACATTCTGGAGAGAACCATGGCTGGCTGTTAGGTTTTTGCTGGAACTTTTTCGAGGGTATTAAACGGTCTATACCTATAATTAACCATTCAGTCAGGTCTAATACTATAGAGGACATCCTTTTTAAACATGGAACGCAGAGGTAGATCCGATATAAATGTACGGAAGCTATCCAAGTCAGCCTTAGTGTATCGATATACTGTACGATGGAGAGGTACGTCTAGGGACCTATTACATTTCATCTTTATCTTAATTGATACAACAGAGTGGTCGGAAGATCCAAGAGGAGACAGAACAGAAACTGAATATAGTTCAGGGCAAGTTGTGAGAAAAAGGTCTAGTAGGCTCGCATACTGGCCGTCATTGTCGGGCACACGGGTGGGTTCATGAACAATCTGAGTGATGTCATAGGCAATGGAGAAATCATGACAGAACCTCCCCTCATCATCGGTCTTGTTTGAGTGGGTCAACCATTCGACGTTGTGAACATTGAAGTCTCCACATACGTGAATGTTAGCTGAAGGATAAGCAGATAGGACTTGGTCAATTTTCTCAGATATGCTTTTAAAGATAGTAACTCCGCTGTTGTGGGGGCGATAGAGAGTAAATATAAATGCAGTAGTGTGAGCTAAAGCAACCCGGAAGCACATATAGGGTAAGTTAGGATCTTCCCTGGAGATATCCCTACCACATTTTTGTCCATATTTTTTTTTTTTTTTTTACATTTTCTCTTCTTTTTTTTTTTTTTTAGAGTTTAACATTACGTTATTTCTCTTTATAAAAAAAACAAAAATTCTGCATTAATTAAAATATTTATGCATAGTTTACAACCTGACAATGCAGGGCGGTCTGCTAGTATATCTATAAAAGTGAGTGTGTGTATGCGAGGACAACTCTCGACCTATATACTCAACAAATTTTTGAACTACAGACTTGAATGAGTTGAATAAGAGTTACTTCCCTTTGGTTAAATAGATGATCAGAAAAACAATTTTTTTTTCTTACTACAAAGGAAAAGTTTTCAATTATAAAAATAGTATAATTGTGCAGTATGTTTAACAAGAAAAAAGAATGGTGGACAAACATCAGACATGTAACTTTTACTAAACGCCAAAATAGTTATTTTTATACTTAAAAAAGTGTTATCAATTTGTTCTAACTAGGGATAGGGCATCCTCCTGGATTCCAGACATTCATTCTCTATCTCATACATTCCAACCAGGAGACCTTAAAATTATAACCATCTCATTAAGCGCAATTGTTTTAATCTTTGTTGCACTTGGTTCACCGGATATATTTGTCAGGTAGTTTTTGACATTCTTTTTCATTTTTTTTTTCATTTTCTCCCTTTGAAGATTGTAATGCTGGGTATGGGGCAGTCAAACCAGCTGCCAACATTCCTCTGCTTTTTATTGAAACCAACCGAGAGCTCTTTTTAGTATCTTCACTGTTCCCTTAAGTGCAATTGTCTGGATCTCTTTTGCACTTGGTTCACCAGGAATATTAGTTAGGTAGGACTTCAGGTTCTTCTTCAAAATCCTGTGGCACCTATAATAACTGGTATGATTGATATCCCCCTAAGATTCCAGTTTCTTTTCATATCATACATGAGACGTTTTTGGTCTGTTTCTCCCTTTCAGCTTTGTTCAGACCTCCATCATTAGGAACACTCACTTCAACCAAGGTTGCAACTCTCTCTGACTTATTCCATATAACTATGTCAGGTTTCACAGCAGCATTTTCAAGGTAGGTGGCCGTAGGGATTACATGGTCGTAATGTATAGTATATAAGTCATTTCCAATTGTTTTTTTCAGGTTGATGTTCCCAGGACTTGCTGCTACACTGGATGTTTAATTTTTTTACAGATGATCCAGTCATGAGTCTGGTTTCTCCTATAATTACTGGAATGATGGAGAAATTCCTAAGATTCCATTTCTTAGATAAGACCTTGGTATTTCATTATCTTTTTCCTCTCAGCTTCTTTCTTTTTCCTGTCCCATATCACTATGTCAGGTTTGATAGCTTCGTTTTCTAGGTATGTAGAAATTAATGGCAGTCAATTTGTTTTTCTACCTGTATATTTTTTGCATCTTTTGAAGTGTTTGCAATTCCAATTTAAAATTTTGTTCAAATACAATGTTGTTGCGCTTAGATTTTTGCAATGACAAAATTCGAGAAATCAACAAAGTTTTATTACCTTTTTTTTTTTTCTAAATCATTTTCTTCTTTTAATTAGACAGAATTGTAAATTTAATTGCGTTTGGAACAGTTTTCTTTAGACAATTATGCAATATTGATAACAAAAGTAAGTAATGAAATTTTGGTGATTTTCAAAACGTTCACCTGTATGATTTACGAAACCTAACACCAACATTTGAACAAATTGAATTGCATTCCAAAATCTAATTATAAACATAAAAAAAAAACTTTATCACTGAAAATATTTCTCTGAATTTGCTCCATCCCCAAAATACTTTTCTCATTGCAAAAAAACTTAAAGTAATACCCAAACATGTCTCCAGTTATTATATTAATGTGCTAGATTGGGGCAATATGTGCTAAGGTTTATTATTATCAATTGAAAAAAAAAAACAAAAAACCTTTTTAAACACTTTAACACACAAAATATGCAGTGAGGAAAAGAAGTAATTTTGCTTGCGTTTTGTAACAGTTACTGATTCAATATTTGTTGTCTCTTTTTTGGTCCCCTCCGTCAAAAGGAGGGTGGACCTGTAAATTCACCCTTGTCCATTCGTCTGTCCATACTTTTCTCAATAACTACACCTTGGAATTTTTGGAAATTTTGCACAAACATTACACAGGATATGAGTAAAAAAAGTAACAGAACGGATTTTCTGGGAAAATTCCGGTTACCTCCCCTAAGGGTGTCTTTCGGGTTAAAGTGGCTAAAATTGGTGCTTTTGTGCTTATTAAAAAAATTGATGCCTTGGATTTTTATACAACTTTTCAGAAAGTTTTAACTAACTGATTTCTATATAATTTTGTTTGTTTATACTTCGCAATAACTCTTGGGTGTGCCCCAGGGGCTCTTTTAGGGCTAATAAAAACACTCCATTTTTGGAACTATTTTATCACATTCGTCCAAAATTTTCTGTGTATGTCTATTTAGCAGTTTTGCATGGTGCTGAACTCAAATTTAAATGTTAACGCCTTGGGCACTTTTGGGGTTAAATGGTGGTGGTGAGGGGAGAGGCAAATGATGGACTAAGTCATTTCTTTTTTGCAAGGTGCAGAACTCAAATTTACATATGCAAAGGCCTAAAACTGCACTGTTTGTTCATTTTCACCAAGATTTGACGTCCCCTGGTGATTTTTTTGATATGAGGGGAGGTAAATGCTGAACTTGTTCATTTTTTTTTTTATGCCTCGTTCACTGTGCACTCATGGGGGACCAGGCATGCTTCACTTGTTTTCTTTTTTTTCTTTTTTGTTTTTTACTCACTAGTAGTCACACAGGCCATCATCAAAGATTTCTCTTTGAGAACAACTTGTGGCATTCTCTGGGGTCTAAGTGACAGGTCTCTGCAGATTTTCAGTACTCTCCACCTCTGACCGACTCCATGAGAAAAAGAAAGATGAAGAAAGAGAGGTAATTTGTGTAGAAGACTGTGAAAATAACACAATAAAAGAATTAGAAAAATACATAATGCAGAACATTAAAAGAATAATTACTGCGACAAGAGACACTGAAGAAACAAACAAAAGCGAAAAGAAGAGATGAGAAAAGAACGATAAGAAGAGAAACATCTACACAGACGATTCATAAGGATTATAAAAGATGAGACTTACGAAAACACTTGAACCTGGCTACAAAAAGGAAACCTAAACAGGGAAACTGAATCTCTAATAACAGCTGCACAAGATAATGCAATTAGAAACAACCACATAAAAGCAAGAATCGATAATATGCAAGAAAGCAGCAAATGCAAACTCTGCGGACAAAGAGATGAAACAATAAACCACAAAGTGAATGCAGCAAACTAGATTAAAAAGAGTATAAAAATAGTCACAAACAAGTAGGGAAGGCAGCACACTGGAAATTATGTTAATAATTGCATCTTGAACATCCAAACAAATGATACAAACACAAACCAGCAGTACTGGAAAATGAAAGTCACAAGATCCTATGGGACATGGATATACAAACAGATAAACCCATCTAAGCAAGAAGACCGGATGTCATAATAGTTTACAAGGAAAAATCCTGCCAGATTTCTGTAGATTTTGCCGTTTCAGCAGATCACAGAGTGAAGATCAAGGAGACTGAGAAGCGGAGCAAATACACAGAACTGGCCAGAGAGCTCAAAGGGATCCGGAAAATCAAGATAATACCACTAATAGTAGGAGCGCTAGGAACAATACCGAAAAAACTTTGGAAGAGAATAGAATCAGAGGGATGTCTGAGAAGATACAACAGATAACAATAATGAAATATTCAAGGAAAACTCTTGAATGTGAAGACTAACATACATGAACTGCAGGCTCAAACTGGACACACAGAAACGACTACAGACATAAAACACACAGAACATCAAATGGAATGCTGAAAAGTGAAACGATATAATTGTAAGATACCGCCCCCCCCACATTATCGTGTGTGTTTCACCATACATTGGCACCACACGAAATAAGTGTGGAGGGTCAAGGAGGATGGAAAACTGAGGAGAGAAAGCACTAGCCAGACCTCAGCTGGTTGAATGCAAAGAGGACTGGGACCTTGTGGGGCTTATTGCAACTCAAATTCCAGTAAATACCAATGGTCACTGCCAACAAGAAATCAATTGTAAGCAAAGGTTATCAAAAAATTGGAGAGTACTGGAAATCTGGGGAGACTTGTTGTCACTCAGACTCCAGAGAACACCACAAGTTGTTCTCAAAGCACAATCTTTGATGATGGTTTGTGTGACTACTAGTGAGTAAATAATAATAATAATAATAATAATATGGTTTTAGAAAGCGGTGGTGAGCATTGGTTGGTTGTTTTGTTTTACGGCATATCAACCCTTTTCAGGTTATTTAATGCCGAATCCAGTGATTTTGAAGAATGATTTTTTTAATATAGTATATTTGTTTTTTAAGTCGTATTCTATTTAACCCATAGTTGGGACCCTAACAGGTGCTACCACTCCGGGTCAGAGTGGACCTAGGAGCAATGGCAATTAAAGGGTGGCTCCACACTCCCTAAAGCCTGCAAGCTGGGGCTTCACCATCGGATATAGTTTAAGGTCATATCCAGGACCGTGAGCATTGAAAATCTGGGGATAATTGTTGTCACTCAAACCCCAGAGCACACCATCGGCTATTGCTAGTAAACAATCGCTGATGATGACCTGTGTGAGAATTTTTAATAATCGAGCAACTGAACTTCAATTTATGCCCCTCTTCCTTGTAAAACATTCACAATAGAAACTCGTCTTACTACAACCATTGTTGATAGTTTCTGTTTCTCTCTCTATTTACCTAAAACTAAACGAAAATTCCATGTGCAAAGTTTCTTTTCTAGAATGCCCGCCTGTGGAACACAATATTGCTGGACTGCTTCCCATTTATAACATTCTTGCTTTCAAGTCCAATGTAAATAAATTTTTGTTGAACTGCCTTCTTAAATAATCAAATCCTGCGCAACATCGTGATTAGCTATCATCACGATGTTGTTTCACCGTCCACCCGACACTTATATAACTCTTATCCTCCAATTATTTTATTAGTGGCGATTTTTTTGTAAAAGAAAAAAAGAAAGAAAAAAACATAATTCAATGATTTTATATGATAGTTTGAATCTTGGCGGAGCATAGTTTTTTTTTGTCATTTTTTAGCAGAGGTGAAAAATAGTTCACCCACAAACAGTCACTGTACACTATTGTCTCAGTGACCACTGTATACTTATTAATCCTTATCCTTGAGTGGCCCTCGGGCCTTGATAAAAAATGTCTGATAGAATTCGAAATCAACATAGCTGGTTTTATTGTACAACGGCGGTATCCATTCAGTTTAGGCAAAGCAAATAATCTCATATGAATAGGGAGTCTGTACTGTAGTCATCGTCATCGTCATCGTCATCGGTATCATCATCATTGGCGCTGTTATCATCATCATCACCATATCGTATGAACCCAAAGATTCTATTGTGCATTGGTTTCCCCGATATTTTTTTTTCTAGTCAGAATTAATTCTAGGAAGATATCAGGTACTTACGGGAGGGACCATGAGAAGCTTACCAACATCCTAAGTGAAAGTGATTTTTGTGGAACGAACTGGATTCGAACTTGGAACCCTCAAGTGATTAACACCAGACCACCGTCACTTCTCTGTATTGTAGTGAAAATAACCTACAAATCATTGGCCGCTGCATTAAGAAAAAAAAAAAATGTTACCGAGGATAAAAATTAGGAATGTGCTTTTCTTGATGCGCTTTACAAAGAAAAATGATTAATTGTATTATTTCTTCATCTTTTTTCAAAATTTGCCTTTTTTTTTTTATTACTAGTGCGTAACCACACGAAAGTAATAATTCAAGGTCGGTCGTTTGTGAGTCAAATCTGCTTTTAAATGCAACTTTTTGATTGGCTGTAATCATTATGATGTCATACAGATCTGTGGGAGTGGAAGAGGATGATACACGCTGATTCGTCAAATATTCATGAAGACTAGCATTTATATGGTATTTGGGGGGGACCAGGAAAACGAGGTAAAAAAACCCCCGCTTAATCGCTTTATATGCGTGTCATGTTGGTACAGTGGTAACGTTACCAGTTTTGAATGTTACAGTTTTGATTCAAGCTGATAGCACCTAAATACTTTTTTTTTAAATTTTGAAATAAGGACTCTATAATAATATATACGAAATTTGGACAAAATATTAGGTTGGTGCAAAAACAATATCGTTTTCTCACGTATGTTACTTTTATATATGATTCCTGAATTAATTCATTGATATATATAGTCATGTTATATATCATTTTGAAGCGCGTTTTTCGCTCTATCGAATCGTGTTATTCGTTACCGTTTTCAATCTCTTCATTCATTTTTTTTCGCAGGCTTTTCGACAGCATGGACAAAATTCAAATCCGTACGATTTTCTTGTTCCAGTTCAAACTAGTCCGAAAAGCTGCGGAGACAGCTCATAATATAAATGATGCGTTTGGCCCAGGAACCACTAACGAACGTGTGGCACAATGGTGGTTCAAGAAATTTTGCAATGGTAACGAGTCTCGAAGTTGAAGACGGTCGTGGCCAGCCGACTGCGGTTGATAACGAACATTTGAAAGCTTTAATTGAAGCCGATCCTTGCAAAACCACACACAAAGTTTCTGTTGAACTCGAGGTCGACCACTCAACAGTCGTTCGCCATTTAAAGCAAATCGGGAAGTCAAAAGAAGTTGGATAAATGGGTGCCGCATGAATTGAACGATAATCAAAAAAATGTTGTTTTGAGGTGTCTTCTACGCTCCTTTTGCGCAACAAAAACAACCCATTTCTCGAACGGATTGTTGCGTCTGATGGGAACTGGATCCTCTACAACAACCAGCGACGTTCAGCACAGTGGTTGGATGCCGGAGAAACTCCACAACACTTCACGAATGTCGAAATCGCGCCAAATAAAGGTTATGGTGACTGTTTGGTGGTGTGCGGCCGGTCTCATCCATCACAGCTTTTTGAATTCAGGCGAAACGATTACAGCGGAGAAGTATTGCCGAGAAATTGATGAAATGCACCAGAAGCTCCAACGTCCCGAGATTGGTCAATATGAAGGGACCAATTCTCCTCCATGACAATGCTCACCTGCATGTTGCTCAACTGCCCCTGCAGAAGCTGAACAAATTGGGCCACAAGACTCTGCCTCATCCGCCCACTGATTATCACCTTTTCCAGCATCTTGACAACTTCCTGTGTGAAAAATGCTTCAAAAGCCAAGATAATGCCGAATTGGCTTTCAGTTAGGAGATTCGGAGTTTCTATCCTGTCGTCGCGGTTACCACCTGATGAAGGCCACAGGAATAGTTGGCCGAAACGCCGTGAAACAACAAATAAGAAAGATGAGGATAATAGTTTGCAATAAATAAATTATAAATAATACTCATCGCAATAACGAATTCCAATTAAATAATATATATATCAAATTGTTTTACGTCATCGCAGGACATCACATATAAACCCCAATGTTCATTATTGTCCTTTTTGTTCACCCCCCCCCAAAAAAAACAAACAAACGGAAAGCTGCAAAATTCAACATTAAACTTGTAACACAGAAATGTATTTCAACTCTTTGCCTTTTTGACCATCAAAAGTGCACATACATTATAAATCGATTTCAATTACATGCAAGACAATTTAACACAATAAAAGGTTTACGTTATAAGTTCTTTCACACCAAAAGTAAACAAATCGTCTGTACATTTTTCACACACTTTTAAAAGTGCAACAGCAGACACCCTGTCATTTTGATTGAAAGATTAAACAAAACAAAACCCTTGCCCAAAACAATAGTTACAATGTCACAATTTATGACCGAATGCCGTTCTATTTTGTAAATAAACTTACAAATATACGATTGTTGATACCATTTTCTTTTTCTTCTTTCTTTCCTAGCCAGTTTGACATAGATTCCTTTTTCTCTTTTTTCCCCCTTAAATCGAGATATTCGCCATTTTGTTTTGTGTGTTTGTGTGCGTGCGCTCTATTCATGCGTGATTTGATTTGGTTGTTTTGTTTTACGGCATGTCAACCCTTTTTATGTT